>NC_091178.1:36451219-36761611 GCF_040958095.1 Procambarus clarkii | reverse complement strand
TCTGATTCAAAATCAGATACACAAAAAAGAAGATGAGATCAACGATAGCAAATCACAACTACTACATGCTACAGACCAATGGAGACACACCAACACCGACGAAGACCTCGACATCCTTACAGATCGACATCGCCACAGCACCGATACCAGGATCATCAAGAAACTGACAACATTGTTCGCAGGACCTATGACAATTCCTCGACAAGGGATGGCTACTTAAACCTTGCTGGGTTCAACCTCTCAGAGGATCAAATCACTCTCTTAAATCTGGGTATAAACTGGCTCATTATGTCCAGACCAAGTGAGATGGCCCCGAATGTGTAGTTGGAGACCATATTGGACGACATATTCGACCTCGAGACGCAAATGAAGGTTACCACTAAAGACACCTTACAAGCCGAACTTATTGCAGAAGAAGGAAAGACTCGTGGTATCTACCGAAGCACCCATACTGCCCCCCGAGCTCAAATCGGCAGCTAAGAACCTTCGTGAGAATAAGGAGATAGTAGTCAGGAGCGGTGACAAGTCGACAATATACGTTTATTCTTAAAAAAAAGGAATATCTGGCAACAATGAACCTCATACTCTGAGACCAAACGAAATTCCAAAGGGTAACGAAGGACACTACGAGCGAATTGAAAACGAAGGTATACAGATTGATTTAAACTGTGAACGCCAAGAAATCCGGACTCCACCGGCCAAAGGTTGTCAGAGAATACAAACCTGTTTACGCATATGGGAATGTAAAGATCCACAAACGTGGAAACCCACTTCGGCCAATCCTCAGTCAGATACCAACACCCACATACAGACTGGCTAAGCGACTCTACTGCCTGCTGACTCCTTATGTGCCTTGTGTTTTTAGCCTGAAGTCTCCAAAGGAATTAGTTGACTTACTGCAGGGAGCACGGGCCACAGAAATAACAGCCTCTTTGGATGTGGAGTCGCTGTTTACCAATGTACCTGTGGACGAAACAATCAGGATTAAGATGGACAGAGTGTATCGTGATCCAGCTTGTACTCCTCTTGACATACCAGCGAGCATACTGAGAAAGTTACTCGAAGCCTGCGCTAAAGAGGCAACCATCTTGAGTCTGATGGGCATATGTATAAGGAAGTAGATGGGGTTGCCAACGGTTCTCCCCTAGGTGTCCAGTTTGCAAACTTCTACATTAGTACCTTAAAGCAAAGGGTCTTCCTTGACATGGACTTGAAACCCGCCATATACTGCAGGTACGTTGATGATATTTTTATGCAGGTACCTGATGTCAGACGTTTGCAGCACCTAAAAGGAGACATTCGAGCAAAATTCGTGTTTAATTTTTACTTACGAGATGGAGAGTGATGGGAGGCTGCCCTTTCAAGATGTAACAGTCACAGAAAGAAATGGAGGCTTCCACACTGCAGTCTGCAGTAAGGAAACGAACATAAGAATGTGCCTTAATGCCAACAGTGACTGCCCAGTCAGGTACAAGAGGATTGTTACTATGCATACATCGACCGAGCTCTCACTCACAGCTCTGGTTGGAAGCAGGTCGATGAAGAACTCTGTAGAGTAAGGCAGGTCCTGGTCAATAATGGCTTCTCCAACGGTTATGTTGAAAATGTCATCAAAAGAAAGGTGAAATGCCATACAACCTCTGAAGAGTCAAACATAACACCTGTACCTGCTATTAAACTATTTTACAGGAACTTCATTTCGACAGCTCAAAAAATGGAGAAAAGTGTACTGAAAGATATTATTAATAGGAACGTTATTCCCACAGACACAAATCAGAAGATACAATTAACAATTTACTACAAAAACAAGAAAACGACCAACCTACTCATGAAGAACTCTCCAGACACCAAACAGAATGCCTTGAAAGAAACCAACTTCGTCGATGCCTTCTCATGCCCACTTGAGGACTGTCAGCCCCAAAGATATCAGTATATAGGCAACAACGTCTCTTTCTAGGTGATTAACAGTGCACAAAGAACAGGGCTCAATCAAGGAGCATATAATCTCCTCTCACAATAAGACAATTACCACAGAAATCTTAACAAACAACAAAGAAATTATCGACAGATACAACAATAACAGGAAACTCGACATCATCGAGGCCCTACACATCAAGAAGTCAAAACCAGCAATCATCAGCTAATTAACACATAATTACATTCTACCCACATCAAGACCCCGAACCAGCACAAAAGCAAGAAGATAAAACACCCAATATTCCCATTGTTTCGTGTTCTGTCTTTCCCATTGATTTGTATTCTGTCACCTGACCCCTTCTCTCCCATATCTACATGGGCTTGTTAAAACACACAAACCCAATAATCCTGCAAGACCTATTATTAGTTCTGTTGGATCTGTGGCATATAGACTTTCCAAATGGCTTGTCCAAGTCTTGTCTCCAGTAGTAGGTTCCATTTCCAACTCACACATAACAAACAACTTGGTCTTGGTTAACAAGTTGTCTAGTTTGAAATTAAATTATGATTTTAAACTTGTGAGTTTTGATGTGACGGCTCTGTTCACTAGGGTTCCTGTTGATGATCTGTTGTCATTCTTACGGGATCTACTCCCAAGGTATAATTTAACTTTACCTACTAACACCATTATTGAACTTATAAAATTGCGCATTAAAGATAATTATTTCAGCTTTAATGATTCATTTTATAAACAAACATTTGGCATGGCGATGGGTAATCCCCTCTCCCCTGTTTTGAGTAATCTGTACATGGAATGTTTCGAAACAAATATCCTTCCCAGGATTTTACCCTCAAATTTGCTTTGGTATAGGTATGTTGACGATATTTTATGCATGTGGCCGGTTAACCATGACGAAACTGATTTTCTCAATCAAATTAATTCGCTGGTTCCGTCAATTAAATTCTTAATTGAGAACGAAGTGAATGGTGTTCTGCCTTTTTTAGACATCATGATTCATAGAATTGGTAGAAGTTTCAAATTCAATGTGTATAGGAAACCTACCAATGTGTGCTCGTATGTACATTCCTATTCAAATCATCATGTTCAGGTCAAGCAGGCAGTTTTTTCTGGTATGTTTCTCAGAGCACTGAGAGTTTGCAGTCCGGAATTTGTTGATGAAGAAATAGAAAATATATTTGAAATTGGGAAAAAATTAAAATACCCAAAATCGATCTTGGATCTTGCGTTTGGTTAAGCAAAAAGGACTTTCTACAGACTATTAAGTCTAAACCAGAACTGAAAAATTCGTTGGTTTTACCATATTCTGATGGTCTAGTAAATCTTGCCCCAGCCCTGAAGAACCTTAATATTAATCTAACGTTCAAAAATGATAATACAGTTAAGTCCATGTTAATTAAGAACCCGCCCTCGTCTGTAGCAGGTTGTGTGTATTCCATCCCTTGTAATGAGTGTGCATGTGTTTACATCGGCCAGACAGGTAAATCTCTTTCCTTGCGTTTAAAACAGCATTCATATGCTATTCGTACAGTCCAGCACTCCAGTGCATTGTATTTACATTCCAGTTTATGTAATCATTCTATCGACTTCACAGGGGCAAAATGTAATGTTAAGAGTAACGATTTTATTGAACGAAACGTGATCGAGTCTGCTCTGATCAAACATTGTAGCAGCAGCCATAATGTGAGCCCCGGCATGTAGAAGTTGGATCTCTATTTAAGCCTCAATATAGCACGTCAAAACAATATAGCAATCATTTAACACGTATGGCACTTGGAGATATTAATAGTGTAGAAGGAAACACTAAGGAAACAAACATAGGAATGTGCCTAAATGCCAACAGCGACTGCCCTGACAGGTACAAGAGGAGTGTTGTTAACACATATGTCGACCGTGCTCTCAGCCACAGCTCAGAATGAAAGCAAGTCGACGAAGAACTCTGTAGGGTAAGGCAGGTCCTAGTCAATAACGGCTTCTCCAATGGTTTCGTCGAAGACATTATAAGAAGGAAAGTGAAAAGCCATGCAACCTCTGAAGAGACAACTAACACAACACCTATACCCCCTATTAGACTATTTTACAGGAACTTCTTTTCCACAGCTCATAAAACGGAGGAAAGGGTCCTGAAAGATATTGTTAATAGAAACGTTATCCCTACAGACAAAAATCAGAGGATACAACTGACGATTTACTATAAAACCAGAAAAACGGCCAGCCTACTCATGAGAAACTCTCCAGACACAAAACAGAACGCTTTAAAAGAGACTAACGTCGTCTATGCCTTCAAATGCCCACTTGGGGACTGTAAGCTCCAAAAAACCCAGTATATAGGCAAGACAACAACATCTCTTTCTAGGCGTTTAACGATGCATAAGCAACAGGGCTCCATTAAGGAACATATAATCTCTTCCCACAACCAAACCATCGCCAGAGAAATCCTAGTAAACAACACAGAAATCATCGATAGATACAGCGATAGCAGGCGGCTTGACATTTGCGAGGCACTACACATCAAGAAGTCAACACCAACAATCAACAGCCAATTATTGCACAACTATATTCTACCCACCTCAAGACTCCGCTCCAATATAAAAGCATCAAGAAATATGGACCAATAGGCTTTCTACAAACACTTCTATTCAATACCCATTGTTTGTGTTCTGTCTTGTGTTGATACTTTTAATACCCTATTAATATCCCCTTTTGTTCTGTCTTGTGTTAATGCCACATCACCCCTCCCACCTCACTCAAATGTAGATATAAAATCGGAGATACGTAAGTTCTATTCAGTTGTGTATTTGTGAACTAAAAGTCTTTGAAAATGTAATAAGTTTTACGAAACGCGCCCGTGTCGCGTCAGACTAGAAATAAAAATGAATTTTGGAGAATTGATTTTTTATTTACCTCCAACAGTGAAGCGTAATGTACGAAAGATTGAGAAAATTCGTGTTAGAATTATTAATCTTACTTTTTCGGTCATATTTAATAATATATATATATATATATATATATATATATATATATATATATATATATATATATATATATATATATATATATATATATATATATATATATATATATATATATATATATATACATATTTATATATATATATATATATATATATATATATATATATATATATATATATATATATATATATATATATATATATATATATATATATGTCGTACCTAGTAGCAAGAACGCACTTCTCGGCCTACTATGCAAGGCCCGATTTGCCTAATAAGCCAAGTTTTCCTGAATTAATATATTTTCACTAATTTTTTTTTCTTATGAAATGATAAAGCTACCCATTCCATTATGTATGAGGTCAATTTTTTATATTGGAGTTAAAATTAACGTAAATATATGACCGAACCTAACCAACCCTACCTAACCTAACCTAACCTATCTTTATAGGTTAGGTTAGGTTAGGTAGCCGAAAAAGTTAGGTTAGGTTAGGTTAGGTAGGTTAGGTAGTCGAAAAACAATTAATTCATGAAAACTTGGCTTATTAGGCAAATCGTGCCTTGCATAGTAGGCTGAGAAATGCGTTCTGGCTACTAGGTACGACATATATATATATATATATATATATATATAATATATATATATAATATATATATATATATATATATATATATATATATATATATATATATATATATATATATATATATATATATATATATATATATATATATATATATATATATATATATATATATATATATATATATATATATATATATATATATATATATATATATATATATATATATATATATATATATATATATATATATATATATATATATAAAGTTGTAAGGGTACCACCTTTGGTCAAATGTGGGAACCCATAGCCTCGGAGAAGAAAATAAGAAGTTTCCAGAGAAGACCTTGTGGATTCTCACTGAACACAAAGATGCATATCATAAGTTGTCGAGTTCCTCCAGCTCCTCAGATGGCGGGCAGGAACCCTGAATGCAGTGTGCATTTTCCCTTTGTATCACCACGCAGAGGCGCTGGAAAAGGAAACTGGCAGCTCTAGGGTTTCATAATGTTTCAATTAGCATAGAACCCAGTTCCTTTAAATAAAACTGGTGGCACTTTTACCCCAGGCGCCTAGTGTCCCAGAAGCAATTGGGACAAAATTGTAGTGGTAATCCAGTTCTCTGTACTTACGGGATTTGGCTGATTCCCTGTGGGTGGCAGTGCAACCTGGTTGTGCAACACTGAAATCAATGTTAGCCAGGGTTGAGACACACGTGTAGTCCCACACCAACTGCTTGTCATTCTTCCAGGGGTTCACTGTGATACCATCTGGGCGACCAATAAGAGCATCAGAGTTGTGGGGCGTAAGGTAACGGGCCTCTCTCTCAACTGGGCATCCACCTGTGGTGAGGCTCCTCCTGATGATGTCGTTAACTTCACTGTGCCTCGAGTGCCATCCCCCTGTGCTTTGGCAGAGTAGGCCATGGTGGCCGTATCTGTCGGCCACCACCTCGCCGCAAAAACACTTATATATGGTGTGGATTGGAGCAACAAGGGGGTGGGCCACAGCAATTCAGAAGGCGTGTGGTGCAGGACGTGTGCCAGTTGATGACATTGGGGTTTCTAACATGAAATCTCCTGCATGTGGTGCTGCTACTGCTGTTAGGCGAGCAATGTCGTGTTGTGTTGTTGCAGCACCCAGGCACTCTGCAGCAACTTGGTCTACAATGGGGCCATCCCAGCTGGATTGCTTGTGGGCTTTAGGGGATGGTGGTTGAGGTGATTGGCCTGCACGAGAGGCCCACTCTGTGGCACAGCATATAAAATTGGGATCGTGTACACCTGCCAGCTGATGTAAGTAGGCAGGTAGAATTTCCTTCACAAGGTCGTCGGATGCCGAGGAGGAGGACAGGAAGACTGGTACGGTGATTTGCGTTGCTGTTCGACCTCCGAGGCCCCAAGTCTTAGGGGAAGAGAGGCTTGTTTCCACTGTAGGTCATCGAGAGAGAGGTTGAGGGCTTTTTCTAACATTGATTTCAGTAACAGGTCATACTCACCTAGATTTTGGCTACTGTAGGATGATGAACACCTCAGAAAGTAGGTTAACCTGGGGATGGAACGACATCTGGTGATGTCCTCATCACCAGATGAAGGATATCCTCAATAATCATCTTGTTTATCTGACAATGATACCACAATGTTACTCTCTTCTCCAGTCAGTATGGTTAGATAACAACTAGTGAAGCAGGATATCATAAATTAAAATAATATTTATCGGGCGTAACATGGTGTTGCTGATGCCTTAAGCTTGCATGATAAGATAGCGAATGGTGGTGTTCAGAGTATCTGTGAAGGTCATTGTTAACTGATGATGACAGCGATGTTCCTCATGCCTCCATCAGCCATTCTCAAATATCATCAGTTACATACCATTTATGGTTATATTGGTTGAATTGTGATAGCAATAATGTTTCTCTTTCCTCGAACAAGTATTGCCAACATTTTATTGACAAACTTGTATGGCATACGATGCTTATAAATGTTATATTGATTAACTGACGAGGGCAAGACTGGAGCTATTGGTTCACCCCAGTAAAGTTTCTTCTTATGTACTTAATAATAATTAAATTAATAAATAATTATTATTTATTATTATTTAATAATTAAAGTCCCAGTAATGCTCTTCTTATGTACATAAGAATAATCATAATAATAATATTTATTAGGGAAAATCACATACATACAAAATGGTATACGAGAAGAATGTTGGATCTCTAGACAGAGCAAGAATATACAGTAGTATGGTTCAAACCACTAATACACTCAGTGTTTCGGGCCTGACAATAGCACCACTGTCGCTCTCGTCACAAGTAATACATTATCAAATAAGAACTGTTCAGATGTCGGATATTTTAATAGTGATCTATTCTTAAAAATTTTAACATGATCTTTCTCTCTTAAATTTAGGATGGAAAATAATTTTGCATACTATTTAGTCTGTACACTTTACTAGTATATAAAAATGTTCATCTAGAACAGATTATTTCAATATTTACATAAAGTACAGGAATCGTGACGGTTTATGCATAATAACAATTGTGGTATCTGTTGACAGGCATAACAGCCCTTCACGTGGCAGCCTTTTTTGGTCGCAACAACACTGTGAAGGTCCTCCTCGACGCTGGAGCAAACATTAACGCTGCAGAAAACTTTGGTAAGGATGACATTTATGCATCCCAACATTATATAACACTGATGTCATACAACACACCACAATTTTTATGTGTCAAAATGCAATATTTATATTTTATAATTATACCATATGAGAGAATGTCTGTCTGTTCAAAGTTGGGGGCCAAATTTTTCATATAAAAAATAGTTTTATTGTAACCTGCCACATTATTCATTAATTTGTGAAAATTGACATAAAATTCCAGCTGTGAGTAATTTGCCTTTACTCACATTAAACAGACAATTCTCCCACAGCGTCAAAGTTTCTCAAGCCAACTGCTGTATACCAGAGTAAGGGTAACTATTGTTTGTTTAGTTCTTCACACCACTGAGCTGCTCCCACTGCCGACCACCCACACATAACACTATTGTAAGACAGAGAGAGAGAGAGAGACAGAAAAACATAGAGACAGAGACACACAGAAACTCAGAAACAAAAACACAGCTAGAGACAGATAGGCAGAGAGAGGCAGAGATAAAGATAGAGGAAGAGAATGAGACAGACAGTAGATAAAGGGATGGATGGATAGACGAAGATGCGGATTAATAAATAGATCAGCCGTAGTAGCCGCCATGAGGGTTCTAACCAATGTGCTGTGAGTTACCAGGCACACGTTCCAGACGACTAGGCCACGACATGGTCAAAACAATTGCAACCTTGGGTACTACTGCAACCTCTAGGACTCCTGAGCCTTCCATTGACGCCGATGCAGGGTGTCAGACAATCCACCCCGTGCACTCTGGCTCAGTCATCTTGGAATGTTCTACCTCTGACGCTCTTCCTTTAATACACAGAGAGTAATCACACTCTCGTGATGTATCAATGAGAAAATCTGTAGGAGCCGTGGCGAGGGTTCGAACCTATGTGCTGGGTGTTCCCAGGCCCACACTCTCTGTGTATTGATAAAGGAGTACCCTGAAGACTGAGCCACAGTGCATGGGGGGGGGGGATTGAGTGAAGCCATTGGTTCGGGTTCAGTGGAAACCTATAGATGTAGGAGCATCAAAATGCTCTTACATCTGGCAAGGACGTATTCGGCCGCCATTTGCAATTTGGGAGCATTCCTGTGTATAAACTTACCACACAATTAACATTCATTCTTTAACCAAACTAATCTAAAAACTCTATAATTTAAATATCACTAATCCAACGTATAATCCAACACATTCAAGGCCTATCACACCTAAAATGCACACATAAGTGAAGAGTCCCTACATCAGCTGTATGTCAACAAATGCCACTCGATCCCGGTCCATCTGCCACAGTCAGGTGGACCCAGGATCCATCTGGGCCCAGGATCCATCTGGACCCAGGATCCATCTGGACCCAGGATCCATCTGGACCCAGGATCCATCTGGACCCAGGATCCATCTGGGCCCAGGATCCATCTGGACCCAGGATCCATCTGGGCCCAGGATCCATCTGGACCCAAGATCCATCTGGACCCAAGATCCATCTGGACCCAGGATCCATCTGGACCCAGGATCCATCAGGACCCAGGATCCATCTGGACCCAGGATCCATCTGGACCCAGGATCCATCTGGGCCCAGGATCCATCTGGACCCAAGATCCATCTGGACCCAGGATCCATCTGGACCCAGGATCCATCTGGACCCAGGATCCATCTGGACCCAGGATCCATCTGGACCCAGGATCCATCTGGACCCAGGGTCGTAACATCCTCTCACTGTTGACACCCAACACACAGACAATTATATTTCTCATCAGAGTTCTCTCTGATGAACAGATAGACAGACAGATATAGAGAAACAGAGACAAAGATATCTAGAGACAGAGACTGACAGCAGATTAATGGATGAATAGATGGCTGGAAACATGAATAGACAGATAAGTGGATTGATAGATGTATGGATGCATTGATTGCTGGATGTTTAGGTACAATGATATATAGACGAATATATAGATTGATAGTTAAATGAACAGATATTTGGTTGAATTAATGGATACAAAGTTGATTAGGTGCATGGATAGATAGATGAAAAGAAAGCAAGCTGTAGATATAGTGAGATAGATGGATAGAAAGCTAGATGAATAGATTTATGGACAGATGGCTGCATTGATGGATGGATAAATGGCTGCACAGGTGGAGAGAAAGATGGATGGAAAGATGGACAGATGTATATAGATAAATGAACAGAGAGGGCAGATGAATGAATAGATGTATGAATAGATAGATGAATGAGTAGATGGATGGATAGATATTTTCGTATTTTTATTTATTTAGTTATTTTATTTATTTCTGTATATATACAAGAGTTCTTACATTCTTCTACACGTCGATAGATGGATAGATGGATGTATAAAGGGAAAGACGGATAGATAGATGTATAGACAAATAGGCAGAGGTGTAGATGTTTGGACAGAAGGATAGACGTACAGGTGAACAGAGAGAAAGATAGATAGATGAATATATGGATTGCTATATAGGTAGATTGAAAGATAGATGAATATATATAGATTCTTAAATATATGATGAGTAGATAGTCAGATAGATGGATAAATAGACCGAGATAGATGGATAGATAGACCGAGATAGAGAGATAGATAGATGGATGCATTGATTATATATATAGATTAATGGCTAAATAATAAGAGAGATAGGTGGATGGACGGATAGATAAATAGAGAGATAGGTGGAAGGATAGATATATGGTCAAATTGGACAGACACACAGACCTAGGCATCGCTGGATACCCATCCAGTATAATATATAGCACTAATTCGGTCAAAATTTCCAAGACTAAGAACCAATAAATGTTCAATATTTATAGACATTTTCACCTGAAATATAAACTCAAAATAAGAATCTTATTGAGTCGAGACACAGTACATATATTGTGTTACGTACTCCAAAGTGTGAGAGAATATCTGTCTGTGTGTGTGTCTGGCTGTTTGTCTGTTCGTCGTTGGAGGCCACACAGATGGAGCTAACGTCATCCATATTGACAGAAGAAATGGTCTGGGGTACAGGATGAAAAATGAATGATTTGGGTTGTCAGAATTCAATAGGTAAGAGCATGTCAGGATCACATTCAGACCACCACACAGATTTTTGGCAATGCACGCCATCTGTTCAGCTAGATAGTATCAAAACAAACGTTCAGAACAATTTTGTATTGCACACATTGTATTGTGTGTGTGTATGTGTGTATACTCACCTAATTGTGCTTGCAGGGGTTTAGCTCTGACTCTTTAGTCCCGCCTCTCAACCATCAATCAACTATGTACAGATTCCTGAGTCAACTGGGCTCTATCATATCTACATTTGAATCCGTGTATGGAGTCAGCCTCCACCACATCACTGCCTAAATGTGTGTATTCACCAAGTTTCTTGTATCGTGATCCCTCTGCATCTCTATGCACACTGATATTGATCCTGATCAAAATCTTCTGTCTCATATCTACACCAACCAGCACATTGATCATCATTATTGCAAGTATTTCACAGCACACCAGGCTAAAAACAAACTTCAAAATAGCACCTGTCTATCAGTTTATAACCAAAATGTTAGATCACTTGGTAAGCATTTTGACGATTTAAATGCATTACTCACAGCAATAGGTACTAACCTATCGTTCATTATTTTAACAGAAACTTGGCTAAATAAAGACTATACCCAACTCTACAACTTAGCTGGTTATAAAGCCATTCATAACTGTAGGCCTAATAAAAAAGGTGGTGGCACAGCTATATATTACCGAGATACATTTATCTGCAACAGTGTTATTAGTGACAGAGATGACTATTGTGAATATACTTTTGCTCAGTTTACAATTAAATCCCTTAAATCCTCTTTGACTATTGGAGCCATCTATAGATTTCCCAATACTAACATAGCTTCTTTCTCAGACAACCTAAGGAATCTTATTATAAACAACAATCTCAACAAAAACCACATCATTCTGGGAGGAGACTTTAATATTGACCTGGGTCAACAAAACTGCTCTCAAGTTGACTATTTCCTTAACAGCATGAACTCCTGTATGCTAATCCCCACAATCACCAAACCTACCCGAGTCACTCAAACATCAGCCACTACCTTGGACCACATATGGACAAACATAACAGCTCCCCTTGTATCTGGTATAATCTACGACAGAACAACTGACCACTATCCTACCTTTCTCATAGCGAACATGGACATAACACCACCAAAAAGCAAGAAACTTTCATTTAGGCTACACAGTGAATCAGCTTTAGACAATCTTACAGAGGCACTTTACAATATTAACTGGGATTCTGAATTCAATAATACCCATGATATAAATTCATTAGCTAACCTCTTCCTCTCCAAAACTCTAAGCCTCTACAACCTTCATTGTCCCCTTCTTACCAAGCAAGTAACTGACAAAAGATTAAACAATCCATGGCTCACAAGTGGCATTCTCAACTCAATCAACAAGAAACATGAATATGAAAAGAAAGTTAGGATTGGCCTAGTTTCAAAGGAAGTAGCTAAAAGGTACTCATCAATGCTTACCAGTATCATAAGAAAGGCAAAACTTGCATATTATGTGAATAGATTCAATGAAGCAAAAGGCAGCATGAAAAGCACTTGGAAAACTATCTCTAGTATCCTAGGAACTAAACAACACTCACATAACCAAATAAAACTCTACAAGGATGGGGATATACCGTCAACTGATTTACAAATGGCAAATGAATTTAATATTTTCTTTTCATCGGTTGGTGCTAATCTTGCCAGTAAAATCCCACAGACTCAGACACATATTAACACATATCTCTCAGGCAGCTATCCAAACTCTCTTCTCCTTTCACCAATCAACCCGGCAGATGTTGTGTCCATCATACACTCTCTAAAAACCAAGGCAGGGAACACCAGTGAAATTCCGTCCATTGTGTACAAGAGAGCCTCCCATGCCCTTGCCCCACCCATAGCACTACTGTTCAACAAATCTATAGAGTGTCACACCTTCCCTGATATCCTCAAAAAAGCAAGAGTAACGCCAGTCCATAAAGGAGGCAATCCGGCGGACATAAACAATTATAGACCAATATCAAATCTACCCATTCTATCAAAAATATTTGAAAAAATTATTTACAAACAGCTCTATTCCTACCTCGTAAAATTTGACATACTCAGCCCTTGCCAGTTTGGCTTCCGGTCCCAAAAGAGCACCAACGATGCAATCATTAGTCTCCTTGACGTTATCTACTCAGCCCTTGACAAAAATGAGTTTCCGATTGGACTTTTCATTGACCTAAGAAAAGCCTTTGATACTGTTAATCACAACTACCTCTTACTTAAACTCTAGCATTATGGAATCCGAGGCCTTGCCCTTGACTACATCCGATCCTATCTTAGTGACAGACACCAATATGTAACCATCAATGATACAACTTCTTCCACTCTACCAATTACCGTTGGAGTGCCACAGGGCAGCATCTTAGGACCTCTTCTATTTCTTATATATATAAACGATCTGCCTAATATCTCTAATATTCTCAAACCTATATTGTTTGCTGACGATACTACCCTTATCTATTCAAACCTCAACCCACATACACTAAATAATGTTGTGAATAATGAATTAAAAAAAGTCCACTTATGGATGTCAACGAACAAACTAACATTAAACATCGAAAAGACTTACTACATCTTATTTGGAAGCAAATCATCAAATGCAATTCAGCTACAGATAGACAACATTAACATCAGTAATAAAAATGATGGCAAGTTTCTTGGCCTATTCCTAGACAAGAGACTCAACTTCAGCACCCACATTCAACACATAACTAAGAAAGTCTCTAAGACAGTTGGTATACTCTCCAAAATCAGATATTATGTTCCTAACTCTGCTCTCCTCTCACTATATTATGCATAAACCAACCCCTATCTTAATTATGGTATCTGTGCATGGGGGTCTACCACTGCAAACCACCTTAAGCCCATCATCACACAGCAAAAATCTGCTATCAGAATAATAACTAACTCTGCTTTCAGACAACACTCAGCTCCCTTGTTTAAATCCCTAAACTTGCTAAATATTAACTCCCTCCACACATTCTCTTGTGTCAACTACATTTACAAAACCCTGTTCTTAAATGCAAACCATGCTCTGAAACTCTCCCTGGACAGATGTAATAGGACCCATTATCACCACACCAGAAATAAATATCTCTTTGATATCCCCAGGGTCAAACTTAATCTGTGTAAACACTCTATGCAAATTAAGGGACCTAGTCTATGGAACTCACTCCCTAGTGAATTGAAAAACTGTAAAACTTTTGCCTTATTTAAAAGCAAAACCAAAAAGTACCTAACTTCATCTTCTTAGTTTCCTACACTGAGCTTTAAATTTGCTCTGTGCCTAGTGTTACCCAATCTCCTAATTTTTATGTAATATCAAACAACCTTATCATTGTGTTCATTGCTGTCTTCTTTTATGTGCTAGCCATATGCTGTATTGTGACCCAATTTTTGTCAACTACCATTCAAGCTGTCATTGCAATCAATCTTATATTGTTTCTGCTGTATTGTGCCTACCAATTTGTTGTCAACTACCATTCAAGCTGTCATTGCAATCAATCTTAGCTACCTATGTGCTTTAATATACTGTACCTACAATTTTCTCTCATCTTCTTTTTTTTACATTTCATGTAATCTGTTATCATTTTTTTGTCTATAAATTTTGCAAGTATTTACCTCCTTAAAATTTTCTTAGATTAAGGACCTGCCCGAAACGCTGCGCGTGCTAGTGGCTTTACAAGACTGTAATTACCATATTTGTATCCTCACATTCCTTATGTACATTCTTGTATATGCATAAATATATAAATAAATAAATAAAGTTGTATTTGCAGGGGTCGAGCTCTACTTTTTCGGCCCGCCTCTCAACTGTCAATCATACGTTACTAACTACAATTCCTTCCCCCCCTCCACACACACACACACAGGAAGCAGCCCGTGACAGCTGACTAACTCCCAAGTACCTATTTACTGCTAGGTAACAGGGGCAACAGGATGAAAGAAACTTTGCCCATTGTTTTCCTGCAGGCTGCCGGGATCGAACTCTGGTCCCTAGATCCACAAGTCAAGAGCACTTTCCACTGAGCCAGCCAGCCCCCCTGGCTAGCTTTGTAGTAGTCACTTTGCAGTCGTTGTAGTAACAAAGGTGTGTGTGTGTGTACACACCTATTTGTACTCACCTATTTGTGCTTGCAGGGGTTGGGCTTCGGCTCTTTGGTCTCAACTGTCAATCAACTGGTGTACAGATTCCTGAGCCTACTGGGCTCTATTATATCTACATTTGAAACTGTGTATGGAGTCAGCCTCCACCACATCACTGCCTAGTGCATTCCATCCGTTAACTACTCTGACACTGAAAAAGTTCCTTCTAACGTCTCTGTGGCTCATGTGGGTACTCAGTTTCCACCTGTGTCCCCTTGTTCGCGTCCCACCAGTGTTGAATAGTTTATTCTTGTTTACCCGGTCGATTTTCCCGAGGATTTTGTAGGTTGTGATCATGTTTCCCTTTACTCCTCTGTCTTCCAGTGTCGTAAGGTGCATTTCCCGCAACCTTTCCTCGTAACTCATGCCTCTTAGTTCTGGGACTAGTCTAGTGGGGAGCCGGTCGGTCGAGCGGACAGCACGCTGGACTTGTGATCCTGTTATCCTGGGTTCGATCCCAGGCGCCGGCGAGAAACATTGGGCAGAGTTTCTTTCAACCTATGCTCCTGTTACCTAGCAGTAAAATAGGTACCTGGGTGTTAGTCAGCTGTCACGAGCTGCTTCCTGGGGGTGGAGGCCTGGTCGAGGACTGGGCCGTGGGGACACTAAAAAGCCCCGAAATCATCTCAAGATAACCTCAAGATAGTGGCATACCTTTGGACTTTTCCCAGCTTCGTCTTGTGCTTGACAAGGTACGGGCTCCATGCTCCAGGATTGGTCTTACATATGTGTAGTATAAGATTCTGAATGATTCCTTACACAGGTTCCTGAACGCTGTTCTGATGTTAGCCAGCCTCGCATATGCATATGCCGCAGTCGTTATTCTTTTTATGTGGACTTCAGGAGACAGATTTGGTGTGTGATGGGAAAGTGTAGGAGTGTAGATGTTCAGCAGTCCTCCAATGGCAGGTCTCAATGCCTAGTCACACTTAAAAAAAGAAAATTGACTGCTTGCCTGTTTATCTGTGTAAAGTAAGGGAAGACACGCAAAACACATAGTATGAACAATGAAACTGTAATTAATATAGAAAACAAATTATAAACAAAGACAATCCCTTGGCAAAGTACAGTACAAACAAACAAGTTAAAAACATATAACATAAATGAAGAATAGGGATGAAGTTACTCTACAATAATATAAATACAAGGTGAAAAATAATCAGGGCTGAGAAACATCCACCTGATACACAGCGTATATCAGTTAGTTGTTCACTGCTTGAGAGCACAAGGATATTCTGACTTCAATGGCTGGTTCAAGCCTAGACATCGACTCAGGTAGAGGGCGCTGAGGTGCAGAAGTGCAGGTGTGCAGTCGGCGAGTCACCAATCAGGAGAAGGCAGGCTGGGAAGGGTAGTTGGCTGGTTGATGACGAGCCGGAGTGGAGGGAGTGTGGAGTAGGGGGTGAGTCTTGGGTACATTTGCCTCCTGGTCAAAACGTTTTGTGCAAAAGGTAGACGTATCTTGAAGGTAGCATCTTATTGTTGTGTAATATATGTAACTTGATGTAGAGAAGAGCAGGCTCAATGCCGTGTTTCCTGGGGAAACACGGCATTTGTTATGATTCTAGAGAGTTTTGTTTCAGTGAGTCCGATTACATCTTGGTTCACTTGTGCTCTTTCCCTTAGTTCACTTGTCTTGCTTGTGATCCCATCTATGTTCAAGTACATCACCCTGAAACTGACTCTCTTCTGCTTCTCCTCTTGGTGGGGACCTTTGGGATCTGAGGTGAGTGGGAGCTGGGAGGATCTGATACAGGGAGACTGGTGGAGGAGGGAGGGCTTGAGGGGGGGGGGGGGAGGGGGAAAGTAGTGGGGGGGGGTGAGAGGGGGAGGGAAGGTGGGGAGAGTGAGAGGGGGAGGGTTGGGGGGTAGAGTGAGAGGGGGAGGGTTGGGGGGGGGGGCGGTGAGAGGGTGAGGGTTGAGGGAGCATGGGGGGAGGAGAGACTTTGGGGAGACTGTACTCCCCTAGATATTCTCACCTACATGTACTTTGCCTAAATGTCCTAACCTACATGTACTCCCCTAGATTTTCTTACCCACATGTACTCCCCTAGATGTTCTCATCTACATGTACTTCTAGATGTCCTCACCTACATGTACTCCCCTAGATGTTCTCACCTACATGTACTCCCCTAAATGTTCTCATCTACATGTACTACCCTAGATGTTCTCACTACATGTACTCCCCTAGATGTTCTCACCTACATGTTCTCTCCTAGATGTTCTCCCCTACATGTACTCCCCTAGATGTACTCACATACATGTACTCCCTTAGATGTGCTTTCCTACATGTACTCCCCTAGATGTTCTCACTACATGTATTCCCCTAGATTTTCTCACCTACATGTACTCCCCTAGATTTTGTCCCCTATATGTACTCCCCTAGATGTTCTCACCTACATGTATTTCCCTAGATGTTCTCACCTCAATGTACTCGCCTAGATGTTCTAACCTACATGTACTCCCCTAGATGTTCTCACCTACATGTACTCCCCTAGATGTTCTCACCTACCTGAACTCCCCTAGATGAACTCACCTACATGTACTCCCCTAGATGAACTCACCTACATGTACTCCCCTAGATGAACTCACCTACATGTACTCCCCTAGATGTACTCACCTACATGTACTCCCCTAGATGAACTCACCTACATGTACTCCCCTAGATGAACTCACCTACATGTACTCCCCTAGATGTACTCACCTACATGTACTCCCCTAGATGTGCTCACCTACATGTACTTCCCTTGGTGTTCTCACCTACATGTACTCCTCAGGATGCTCTCACTACATGTACTCCTCAGGATGCTCTCACTACATGTACTCCCCTAGATGTTATCACTTCCATTTACTCTCCTAGATGTACTCACCTATATGTACTTTCCTAGATGTTCTCACCTACATGTACTCCCCTATATGTTCTCCCCTATATGTACTCCCCTAGATGTTCTCACTACATGTACTTCCTTAGATGTCCTCACCTACATGTACTCCCCTAGATGTTCTCACCTACATGTACTCACTGCATGTACTCCCCTACATGTCCCAATTACATGTACTCCACTAGATTTGCTCACCTACATGAACTCCCCTTGATGTACTCACTGCATGTACTCCCCCTTGATGTTCTTATTACATGTACTCCCTAGAAGTTCTCACCTACATGTACTCATCTAGATTTTCTATCCTACATGTACTACCCTAGATGTTTTCACCTACATGTACTCCCCAAGATGTTCTCACCTTCATGTATTCCCTTACATGTTCTCACCTACATGTACTTCCCTAGATGTTCTCACAACATGTACTCCCTAAAATGTTCTCACCTACATGTACTCCCATAGATGTTCTTACGTACATGTACTTCCCTAGATGTTCTCACTACACCTAGATATTCTCGCCTACATGTTCTCCCCTAGATGTACTCACTTACATGTACTTCCCTAGATGTACTCACCTACATGTACTCCCCAGATGTTCTCACTACATGTACTCTCCTAGAGGTACTCACCTACATGTACTTCCCTAGATGTTCTCACTACATGTACTCCGCAAAATGTACTCACCTACATGTACTTCCCTCAATGTTCCCATCTACATGTACTCCCCTAGATATTTTCACCTACATGTACTCCCCTAGATGTTCACACTACATATATTCTCATAGATGTTCTCACCTACATGTACTCCCCTAGATGTTCTCACCTACATGTACTCCCCTAGATGTTTTCACTACATGTACTCCCAAAGATGTACTCACCTAGATGTACTCCCCTAGATGTTCTGACTACATGTACTCCCTAAGATGTTCTCACCTACATGTACTCCCATAGAGGTTCTTACGTACATGTACTTCCCTAGATGTACTCACTTGCATGTACTCCCCAAGATGTTCTCACCTACATGTTCTTCCCTAGATGTTCTCACTTCATGTACTCTCCTAGATGTTCTTTCTTACATGTACTCCCCTAGATGTTCTCACTACATATACACCCCAAGATGTACTCACCAACATGTACTCCCCTAGATGTTCTCACTACATATAGACCCCAAGATGTACTCACCTACATGTACTCCCCTAGATGTTCTCCCATTCATAAACTCCCTTAGATGTTCTCACCTACACGTACTCCCCTAAATGTTCTCACCTACATGTACTTCCATAGATGTTCTCACTACATGTACTCTCCTATATGTACACACCTACATGTTCTCCTCTAAATGTTCTCACCTTCATGTACTCCCCTAGATGTTCACACTACATATACTCTCATAGATGTTCTCACCTACATGTACTCCCCCCAAGATGTTCTCACCTACATGTACTCCCCAAGATGTTCTCACGTACATGTACTCCCATAGATGTTTCTACCTACATGTACTCTCCTAGATGTACTCACTTACATGTATTCCCCAAGATGTTTTCACCTACATGTACTCCCCTAGATGTTCTCACTACATATACACCCCAAGATGTACTCACCTACATGTACTCCCCTAGATGTTCTCACCTACATATACTCCCATGATGTTCTCACCTAAATGTACTCCCCTAAATATACTCACCTACACGAACTCACCCCTAGATTTTCTCTCCTATATGTACCCCCCTAGATGTTCTCACCTACATGAACTCCACTAGATGTGCTCACCTCTATGTACTCCCCTAGATGTTCTCACTACATGTACTCCCCTAGATTTTCTCACCTACATATACTCCCCTAGATGTTCTCACCTACATGTAATTCCTTTGATGTTCTCCCCTTACAAGTACTCCCCCTAGATGTACTCATTTACATGTACTCCTCTAGAGATACTCACCTATATGTACTTCCCTAGATGTTCTCACTACATGAACTCCGCAAAATGTACTCACCTACATGTACTTCCCTCAACGTTCCCACCTTCATGTCCTCGCCTAGATATTTTCACCTACATGTACTCCTCTAGATGTTTTCACCTTTATGTACTCTCCTAGATGTTCACACTATATATACTCTGTTACGGACCCGAGCCAAGCGTCGTAGCACGGAGTAGTGACGACAACGCCAACTGCCAGTCTGCTCCAAGATTTAAGGATTTGTGGACGACATATATATATATATATATATATATTCTCACCTTATATATATACATATATATATATATATATATATATATATATATATATATATATATATATATATATATATATATATATATATATATATATATATATATATATATATATATATATATATATATATATATATATATATATATATATATTCCTTCTGAAGATGTATTTAATATACGAAACTACTTAAGGAAATTCCTGTTTCATTTTCCTCCGTGGTCTGACATTGTCATATATATATATATATATATATATATATATATATATATATATATATATATATATATATATATATATATATATATATATATATATATATATATATATATATATATATATATGTATATATATGTACATGTATATATATATATATATATATATATATATATATATATATATATATATATATATATATATATATATATATATATATATATATATATATATGTCGTACCTAGTAGCCAGAACGCACTTCTCAGCCTACTATGCAAGGCCAGATTTGCCTAATAAGCCAAGTTTTCATGAATTAATTGTTTTTCGACAACCTAACCTTCCTAACCTAACCTAACCTAACTTTTTCGGCTACCTAACCTAACCTAACCTATAAAGATAGGTAAGGTTAGGTTAGGTGGGGTTAGTTAGGTTCGGTCATATATCTACGTTAATTTTAACTCCAATAAAAAAAATTGACCTCATACATAATGAAATGGGTAGCTTTATCATTTCATAAGAAAAAAAATTGAGAAAGTATATTAATTCATGAAAACTTGGCTTATTAGCCAAATCGGGTCTTGCATAGTAGGCTGAGAAGTGCGTTCTGAGAAGTGGTTGATTTGTAATATAATTTTATTGGAGGTATTATGGTTTCTGTTCTAGGTTCTGGATTATACCAACGGTCCAAGTGTCTACTTATAGCAGCGTTTATTTCCGCGTTGCTATATCCGTTGTTCACCAATACCTGAGTTACTCTTTCAAACTCTCTACTCACGTTGCTCCATTCAGAGCAGTGGGTAAGCGCTCGATGAATATAAACATTGAGAACACTGGCCTTGTATCTTTGGGGGCACTCACTTCTACCGTTCAGGCTTAATCCTATGTTGGTGGGCTTGGTATATACGTTGGTGCTTAAAGAGGTTCCTGTTTTTGTTATTAGTACATCCAGGAATGGCAGACTGTTATTTTCACTATTTTCATGTGTAAATCGGAGTACTGACTCTCTCTCTAGATGTCTTTTTAGGTCAATTAGTTCATCTGAGTCTTTTACTATTACGAATATGTCATCTACATAATGGCAATATACAGTTGGTTTTTGTCTGCTACTGAAGAATCTGTCTTCGATGGTTCCCATATAAAAATTAGCAAATAAAACTCCAAAAGGGGAGCCCATTGCTACTCCGTCTATTTGTAAATACATGTCTCCTTGTGGACTGATGAAAGGGGCTTCCTTTGTACATGCTTCGAGAAGATTCTTCAAGTGTGGCTCAGGTATGTCTAATTCTATAGTAATTCTATAGTAATTCACTTCTTTTCTTCACCTTAAAATTACGAAAATGAGTTTTGGAGAACTCCTATTCCTGCTAAGCCCTGATGCTAAAAAAATAGTTAGAGGGAAAGAAGCCCTAAACCAGTAAATAATAAATACAGAATATGCGGTCATATTCAATGAAACATGTTCGAAAGAAAACCTGCTACCAGTATACACCAATAAATATATATATATATATATATATATATATATATATATATATATATATATATATATATATATATATATATATATTTATTATTTTCTGGTTTAGGGCTTCTATCCCTCTAACTATTTTCTTAGCATCAGGGCTTAATTGGAATAGGAGTTCTCCAAAACTCATTTTCGTACTTTTAAGGTGAAGAAAAGAAGTGATTTACTATAGAGTGTATTTACACTTATTTGTATAATTTGCACGACGTTTCGAACCTCCATGGTTCATTCTCAAGTGAACAGATCTTACAATACTAGTTGATTTTATACCCGCATTAGGTCAGGTGATAATACAATGAAGGTGAAAACATGGGGGGATACATAAGGGATAAACATAGGGGCTGCAGAAGGCTTATTGGCCCATACGAGGCATCTCCTATCCAAACACAAAGATTAATCCAGTGAAATTGGCCTGTTATGTTGGACATTGTCTTCTGTGTTGGCGTCGATATGTTCTTGTCTTGTCCTTACTCTCATGGTGGGTAGAGTAAATAGTTCCGTGATTTGGGTGTTCATGGTAGGTCGCTCTATTCTTATGTGAATTGCCTCAAGAATTTGTAATCTTCTTGAATCTTGGGTTTTGTCTATTATGCAAGTATTCTTGTTCAACATTTCTCTTGTTAGAGTAATGTCATGGGCTTGTCTCATGTGATTCCTAGGGGCACCAGATTGAAGATGGCATGTCAAACGCCTCGTCAGCTTGGTCGACGTCATACCTATGTACTTACATTGAAGGTTACATCCTTCGTGGGGGCAAGTGTACATGTATACAACGCTTGACTGCTGTAGAGGGTTCTCCGTCGGCTTCGGGCTGTTTTTGATAAGGAGTTCGGAAGTCTTCTTGGTTTTGTAGAATATTATCAGGTTTATGTTTTGGTTAGGAGTAGTGCTTTTTACTCCTTTACGGATTATTTCTTTTATTATTCTTTCCTCTTTTATATGTTCACTGTGCAAGGTTGATTTGTAATATAATTTTATTGGGGGTGTTGTGGTTTCTGTTCTAGGTTCTGAATTATACCAACGGTCCAAGTGTCTTCTTATAGCAGCGTTTATTTCCGCGTTGCTATATCCGTTGTTCACCAATACCTGAGTTACTCTTTCAAACTCTCTACTCACGTTGCTCCATTCAGAGCAGTGGGTAAGCGCTCGACGAATATAAGCATTGAGAACACTGGCTTTGTATCTTTGGGGGCACTCACTTCTACCGTTCAGGCATAATCCTATGTTGGTGGGCTTGGTATATACGTTGGTGCTTAAAGAGGTTCCTGTTTTTGTTATTAGTACATCCAAGAATGGCAGACTGTTATTTTCACTATTTTCATGTGTAAATCGGAGTACTGACTCTCTCTCTAGGTGTCTTTTTAGGTCAATTAGTTCATCTGAGTCTTTTACTATTACGAATATGTCATCTACATAACGGCAGTATACAGTTGGTTTTTGTCTGCTACTGAAGACCCTATCTTCGATGGTTCCCATATAAAAATTAGCAAATAAAACTCCTAAGGGGGAGCCTTATATATATATATATATATATATATATATATATATATATATATATATATATATATATATATATATATATATATATATATATATATATATATATATATAACTGAAAACTCACACCCCAGAAGTGACTCGAACCCATACTCCCAGAAGCAACGCAACTGGTATGTATAAGACGCCTTAATCCACTTGACCATCACGACCGGACATAATGAGGTGATAGCCGAGGCTATTTGAACCACCAACACCGCCGGCACTCGGATAGTAATCTTGGGCATAGCATTTTACCAAATCACCTCATTCTTTGGGGCACACGTGAGGAACACAAATGCGAACAAGCCTGAATGGTCCCCAGGACAATATGCAACTGAAAACTCACACCCCAGAAGTGACTCGAACCCATACTCCCAGAAGCAACGCAACTGGTATGTACAAGACGCCTTAATCCACTTGACCATCACGACCGGACATAATGAGGTGATAGCCGAGGCTATTTGAACCACCCCACCGCCGGCACTCGGATAGTAATCTTGGGCATAGCATTTTACCAAATCACCTCATTCTTTGGGGCACACGTGAGGAACACAAATGCGAACAAGCCTCAATGGTCCCCAGGACAATATGCAACTGAAAACTCACACCCCAGAAGTGACTCGAACCCATACTCCCAGAAGCAACGCAACTGGTATGTACAAGACGCCTTAATCCACTTGACCATCACGACCGGACATAATGAGGTGATAGCCGAGGCTATTTGAACTATTTGAGTTGCATATTGTCCTGGGGACCATTCAGGCTTGTTCGCATTTGTGTTCCTCACGTGTGCCCCAAAGAATGAGGTGATTTGGTAAAATGCTATGCCCAAGATTACTATCCGAGTGCCGGCGGTGGGGTGGTTCAAATAGCCTCGGCTATCACCTCATTATGTCCGGTCGTGATGGTCAAGTGGATTAAGGCGTCTTGTACATACCAGTTGCGTTGCTTCTGGGAGTATGGGTTCGAGTCACTTCTGGGGTGTGAGTTTTCAGTTGCATATTGTCCTGGGGACCATTGAGGCTTGTTCGCATTTGTGTTCCTCACGTGTGCCCCAAAGAATGAGGTGATTTGGTAAAATGCTATGCCCAAGATTACTATCCGAGTGCCGGCGGTGGGGTGGTTCAAATAGCCTCGGCTATCACCTCATTATGTCCGGTCGTGATGGTCAAGTGGATTTAGGCGTCTTGTACATACCAGTTGCGTTGCTTCTGGGAGTATGGGTTCGAGTCACTTCTGGGGTGTGAGTTTTCAGTTGCATATTGTCCTGGGGCCCATTCAGGCTTGTTCGCATTTGTGTTCCTCACGTGTGCCCCAAAGAATGAGGTGATTTGGTAAAATGCTATGCCCAAGATTACTATCCGAGTGCCGGCGGTGGGGTGGTTCAAATAGCCTCGGCTATCACCTCATTATGTCCGGTCGTGATGGTCAAGTGGATTAAGGCGTCTTGTACATACCAGTTGCGTTGCTTCTGGGAGTATGGGTTCGAGTCACTTCTGGGGTGTGAGTTTTCAGTTGCATATTGTCCTGGGGACCATTCAGGCTTGTTCGCATATATCTATATATATATATATATATATATATATATATATATATATATATATATATATATATATATATATATTGCACCATCACTGGTTATATATATATATATATTAGTTATATATATATATATATATATATATATATATATATATATATATATATATATATATATATATATATATATATATATATATATATATATATATATATATATATTGCACCATCACTGGTGCAATTATAGGGACCCACAGCCTCAGAGAAGGGAACACAGAGCATTCAGGGAAAAACTTGCCATTTAACTCTGAATACGTAAGAGTGTTCGCTTCTCCTACCACCCCCCCTTTTTTATGGTGTACACTTTATTATGCAAGGTTATACAGTTACATATCTGATTTTATACAAAAAATTAACATTAAGAGGACACAAAAAAAAGTTCGCTTTCTAGAGGCTGTAGATTTCCTCGAACTCCTCCGACGCCGGGCATGAACCGAGGATGCAGCGAGCATTCCCCCTCTGGATCGCGACACTGAGATGCTGAAAGAGAAAACTTGCTGCTCTAGGGTCTCTTGTGTTGTCAATGAGCTTGGAACCAAGATCCTTAAGAAGCCTTCTTGCACTCTCTCCCCATGGGCCTAGGGTCTCAGACCCTATTGGAACGAAGTTGTACCGATGATCTAATTGCCTGTACTTCACTGACTTTTCTCTTTCTCTGCGTGTCGCCGCGGCTCCTGCTGTGCCGGCAGAGAGGTTGATGTATGTGGTTGCCAGGGTGGATACACAAGTATAGTCCCATGCCAACTGTCTGCCACCCTTCCACGGTCACAGTGTGATTCCATCTGGTCGGCCGGCAAAGCTAACAGAGTCATGGTTCAGCAGGTTACGGGGCTCTCTCTCCTGCTGGACACTGAGCAGAGGCAAGGCTTCTTTTAATGATGTCATTGACTTCGTCGTGTCTAGTGTGCCAACCACCAGATTTTCCACAGTGCAGGCCATGCAGTCCATATTCGTCAGCATCTGCCTCGCCGCAAATACACCTATGAACAGTGTGGATAGGGGCAGCAAGACAGAGAGCGACTGCAATACGGAGCTCCTGCGGATCAAGACGTGTGCCTGTCGCAGACATAGGGACTGCCAAAAGGAAGTCCCCTGCATGGGGAGCCTGCACAGCTGTGAGGCGTGCACGATCACTGAGGGTTGTTGCTGCCTCCAGCAAAGCTGTGGCTTCTTTGTCTACAATGGGGCTGTCCCAACTGGATTGTTTCTTGGCTTTCGGCATGGCTGGTCTGAGTGCTGGGTCTGCCATGGCACCCCATTTCGTGTCGCATTCCGTGTAGTGGGGGTCCTGTATCCCCGCTACATCACTCAGGGTGTCAGGTAGAATTTCCTTAACCAGGTCATCTGATGCTGAGGAGGAAGACAGGAAGGCTGGGACAGCAATTTGGGTAGCAGTGCGGACACCCAAGCCACCGAGCCTAACAGGAAGAGTGGCTTGTTTCCACTGGCATTCGTTGAGGGAGAGGTTAACAACTTTTTCCAACATGGTCTTCAGTAAGAGGTCATACTCTTCAAGCTTTCGGCTGTCGTAAGATGGGGCGCACCTCAGAAAGTAGGTTAGCCTCGGAAGGGATAGGCATTTGGTGAGGAGATAAAAAGCATCGTGGGCATCGATGTCACCTATTCTGTCTTCCATCCTCCTAAGGTCTGCGATTTTCTTGTCAAGGATCTCCTCAATGGCGTTAGACCCGAGGGGGGCTCCAAGGAGGGTGCTGTTCTCGGCCCTAATGACATGGGCTCCAGGCAAGGAAGACCTTATTCTAGCTACGATGTCTGGGTTGGAAGAGGCTACTTCACACTTGGAAGGGTTCAGGACAAGACCCAGGCTTACTTCTTGCTCCTTTATTTTCCTGATATCTGCCAAGAGATGGTCTACGGTGGTGCCATCATCCAAAAACCAGATGTTGAACTCGCTGGACAAGCTTTCAGTGATTTCTTTTAAGACTAAGCAGAAAAGAAGGGGAGCAAGAGGATCCCCTTGCTGAACACCTTCACATGATCTGATTTCATGTTCACCAAAGAGCAGTTTTGACTCACCACTGTAGCACGATAGTATGAACGGGTAGAGGGGCCGGAAATGGCGATGTACGGATTTGCGATGCACAAAGTACTGCATCTCTTCTGACCATGTTGAAGGCATTCTTAAAGTCCAGTTTGAGCAGGGCCTTTTCATCAGAAATGTTGGTGATGTATGCTCGTGCTGCATGGGCAGCCGCTTCACAGCCTTGGGGGATTCCAAATCCTAGCTGGATTGGTTTCAGCAATTCAGCCGCTTGCTGGCTGACTACCCTTGTAGCAGCCTTGGCAATCAGGCGTCGGAGAGTGTTGCCAACAGCGATTGGCCTGATTCCTTCGTCCTTCTTTTTGAGAGCACAGAGGGAGGCACCAAAAAAGAGAGGCCTGATGACCTCAGGTATCTCACCAGCCAGGCACATGTTGACGAACCTTGTGAGTTCCATAAGAAGATCTTGTGCAGCATCACCAACCGCAGGATTTAACATTTGCTTGATATGTTGAGGTTTTAACCCTGTAAAGCCGCCTGCTGACCCAGGTGGAAAAGAAAGGGCTGCTTTGTAGACCTCAGATTCACCAATGATTAATGGGTCTGAAATGGTGTCGGCTGATGGCGGAACGATGTTGTCGCCTTGAGGGGCTCTGGGTGGGTGCTTGCTTTGCAGGGCCCGTGCTGTGGCTGAGTTTCGAGGAGCAATTTTCTCGTCACTGGTGAGGACTCTAATAGCACTTGCGGTATTTCCCTCTTCAATTTTCTTGGTGATTTGTGCTCTGATTTTGTACGTTTCCGGTATGTTGTTGTTACCATTTCTGCGGTGGATATATATATATATATATATATATATATATATATATATATATATATATATATATATATATATATTTATAATCTTTGGACAACACCCACCAGTGGGACTCGAACCCAGAAAGCACAACTACCTTCCAGTAGCTGGCATAACTAGTATGCTTTAACCCACTACGCCATCAGACCTTACAAAAGAAGTAGATAGTTCGAGATATATATCTCAAACATCTCTACCTCCCGAAGGCACCAGATGAGTGAGGGGTCAGTCTGCATTTTTCGTCAAGCCACTGTCAATGTGAGAGAACTCGTGTCCAGCTTATAAGCCTATACTTGCATAAACCACAAGTGAAGATAAACAATCTTTGGACAACACCCACCAGTGGGACTCGAACCCAGAAAGCACAACTACCTTCCAGTAGCTGGCATAACTAGTATGCTTTAACCCACTACGCCATCAGACCTTACAAAAGAAGTAGATAGTTCGAGATATATATCTCAAACATCTCTACCTCCCGAAGGCACCAGATGAGTGAGGGGTCAGTCTGCATTTGTGAGGGGTCAGTCAGTCTGCATTGTGGTTTATGCAAGTATAGGCTTATAAGCTGGACACGAGTTCTCTCACATTGACAGTGGCTTGACGAAAAATGCAGACTGACCCCTCACTCATCTGGTGCCTTCGGGAGGTAGAGATGTTTGAGATATATATCTCGAACTATCTACTTTTTTTGTAAGGTCTGATGGCGTAGTGGGTTAAAGCATACTAGTTATGCCAGCTACTGGAAGGTAGTTGTGCTTTCTGGGTTCGAGTCCCACTGGTGGGTGTTGTCCAAAGATTGTTTATCTTCACTTGTGGTTTATGCAAGTATAGGCTTATAAGCTGGACACGAGTTCTCTCACATTGACAGTGGCTTGACGAAAAATGCAGACTGACCCCTCACTCATCTGGTGCCTTCGGGAGGTAGAGATGTTTGAGATATATATCTCGAACTATCTACTTCTTTTGTAAGGTCTGATGGCGTAGTGGGTTAAAGCATACTAGTTATGCCAGCTACTGGAAGGTAGTTGTGCTTTCTGGGTTCGAGTCCCACTGGTGGGTGTTGTCCAAAGATTGTTTATCTTCACTTGTGGTTTATGCAAGTATAGGCTTATAAGCTGGACACGAGTTCTCTCACATTGACAGTGGCTTGACGAAAAATGCAGACTGACCCCTCACTCATCTGGTGCCTTCGGGAGGTAGAGATGTTTGAGATATATATCTCGAACTATCTACTTCTTTTGTAAGGTCTGATGGCGTAGTGGGTTAAAGCATACTAGTTATGCCAGCTACTGGAAGGTAGTTGTGCTTTCTGGGTTCGAGTCCCACTGGTGGGTGTTGTCCAAAGATTGTTTATCTTCACTTGTGGTTTATGCAAGTATAGGCTTATAAGCTGGACACGAGTTCTCTCACATTGACAGTGGCTTGACGAAAAATGCAGACTGACCCCTCACTCATCTGGTGCCTTCGGGAGGTAGAGATGTTTGAGATATATATCTCGAACTATCTACTTCTTTTGTAAGGTCTGATGGCGTAGTGGGTTAAAGCATACTAGTTATGCCAGCTACTGGAAGGTAGTTGTGCTTTCTGGGTTCGAGTCCCACTGGTGGGTGTTGTCCAAAGATTGTTTATCTTCACTTGTGGTTTATGCAAGTATAGGCTTATATATATTTATATATATATATATATATATATATATATATATATATATATATATATATATATATATATATATATATATATATATATATATATATATATATATGCAGAATAACCACATATGAAAAATAGAAAATGCTTAACGCGTTTTCGGCTAATTCGCCTTCATCAGAGCAAAGTAGAATGAAGATAAGATTGCTGATCAGACCTTTATATCCGCCTGGGCAGATCACCTGACCACCAAAAATAAGTGGAGGAAAGGAATTATAAGAAAGAAGGTAACTGCAGAAGGCCTATTGGCCCATACAAGGCAGCTCCTATTAATATCTCCAAGTGCCATACGTGTTAAATGATTGCTATATTGTTTTGACGTGCTATATTGAGGCTTAAATAGGGATCCAACTTGTACATACCGGGGCTCACATTAAGGCTATTGTTACAATGTTTGATCAGAGCAGACTCGATCACGTTTCGTTCAACAAAATCCTTACTTTTAATAATACATTTTGCCCCTAAGAAGTCGATAGAATGATTACATAAACTGGAATGTAAATACAATGCACTGGATTGCTGGGCTGTACGAATAGCATATGAATGCTGTTTTAAACGCGAGGAAAGAGATTTACCTGTCTGGCCGATGTAAACACATGCACACTCATTACAAGGAATGGAATACACACAACCTGCTACAGACGAGGGCGAGTTCTTAATTAACATGGACTTAACTGTATTATCATTTTTGAACACGGTTCTTCAGGGCTGGGGCAAGATTTACTAGACCCTCAGAATATGGTAATACTAACGAATTTTTCAGTTCTGGTTTCGACTTAGTAGTCTGTTAGTAGAAAGTCCTTTTTGCTTGACCAAACGCAAGATCCAAGATCGATTTTGGGTATTTTAACTTCTTCCCAATTTCAAATATATTTGCTATTTCTTCATCGAAAAATTCCGGACTGCAAACTCTCAGTGCTCTGAGAAACATACCAGAAAAAACTGCCCGCATGACCTGAACATGATGATTTGAATAGAAATGTACATACGAGTACACATTGGTAGGTTTCCTATACACATTGAATTTGAAACTTCTACCAATTCTATGAATCATGATGTCTAAAAAAGGCAGAACACCATTCACTTCGTTCTCAATTGTGAATTTAATTGACGGAACCAGCGAATTGATTTGATTGAGAAAATCAGTTTCGTTGTGATTAACCGGCCACAGGCACAAAATATCGTCAACGTACCTGTACCAAAGCAAATTTGAGGGTAAAATCCTGGGAAGGATATTTGTTTCGAAACATTTGAACAACACCTCGACATCCTCACAGACCAACATCACCTCAGCACTGAAACAAGGATTATCAAGAAACTAACAACATTATATGGAGGACCTATGGCAATTCCACGACCAAGAGATGGCTTCCTGAACCTTGCAGGAATTAACCTCACTGAGGACCAAGTCACTCTCCTAAATCTGGGCATAAACTGTCATGTTATGTCCAGACCGAGTGAGATGGCCCGGAAAGTAGAGTTGGAAATTCTGTTGGACGACATATTCGACCTCGAGACACAAAAGAAGGTCACTACCAAAGATACCTTACAAGCAGAACTTATTGCAGAAGGAGGAAAGAATCGAGGCAACTACAGAAGCACCATACTGTCCCCCGAGCTTAAAGCGGCAGCTAAAAGCCTTCGTGAGAACAAGGAGATAGTTGTCAGGAGAGGTGACAAGTCGCCAATATATGTCATTCTTAAAAAAGACGAATATCTGGCGAAAATGAACATCATACTCTCTGACCAAACTAAGTTCCAAAGGGTAACGAAGGACACTACAGCCGAATTAAAAGCAAAGGTCAACAAACTGATCGAAACTGTGAACGCCAAGAAATCCGGACTCCACCTGCCAAAGATCATTGGGGAATATAAACCTGGATATGCGTATGGAAATGTCAAGACGCACAAGCCTGGAAACCCACTTCGGCCAATCATTAGCCAGATACCCACACCCACGTACAGACTGGCGAAGCGACTCAACGGCCTGCTGACTCCTTATGTTCCTTGCGCCTTCAGCCTGAAGTCTCCAAAGGAATTTGTTAACTTACTGCGGGGCACACGGGCCACAGGGATAAGAGCCTCGTTGGACGTAGAATCGCTGTTTACCAACGTACCTGTGGACGAGACAATCGGAATGATAGCTGACAGAGTGTATCGTGATCCAGCCTGTACTCCTCTTGACATACCAGAAAATATTCTGAGGAAACTACTCCAAGCTTGTACTAAAGAGGCACCCTTCTTGAGCCCGGATGGGCACATGTATAAGCAAGTAGATGGGGTCGCCATGGGTTCTCCCCTAGGTGTCCTGTTTGCAAACTTCTACATGGGTACCATCGAGCAAAAAGTCTTAGTCGACATGAACTTGAAACCGGCCAAATACTGCAGGTATGTTGACGACATTTTTACACAGGTACCTGATGTCAGACATCTGCAGGAGCTGAAGGAGGCATTTGAGCAGAGTTCCGTGCTGCGTTTCACTTACGAGATGGAAAAGGATGGGAAGCTGCCCTTTCTAGATGTAACAATCATGGAAAAGGGCGGAGGTTTCCACACTGCAGTCTACACTAAGGAAACAAACATAGGAATGTGCCTAAGTGCCAACAGCGACTGCCCAGACAGGTACAAGAGGAGTGTTGTTAACGCATATGTCGACCGTGCTCTCAGCCACAGCTCAGAATGGAAGCAAGTCGACGAAGAACTCTGTAGGGTAAGGCAGGTCCTAGTCAATAACGGCTTCTTCAATGGTTTCGTCGAAGACATCATAAGAAGGAAAGTGAAAAGCCATGCAACCTCTGAAGAGACAACTAACACAACACGTATACCCCCTATTAGACTATTTTACAGGAACTTCTTTTCCACAGCTCATAAAACGGAGGAAAGGGTTCTGAAAGATATTGTTAATAGAAACGTTATCCCTACAGACAAAAATCAGAGGATACAACTGACGATTTACTATAAAACCAGAAAAACGGCCAGCCTACTCATGAGAAACTCTCCAGACACAAAACAGAACGCTTTAAAAGAGACTAACGTCGTCTATGCCTTCAAATGCCCACTTGGGGACTGTAAGCTCCAAAAAACCCAGTATATAGGCAAGACAACAACATCTCTTTCTAGACGTTTAACGATGCATAAGCAACAGGGCTCCATTAAGGAACATATAATCTCTTCCCACAACCAAACCATCGCCAGAGAAATCCTAGTAAACAACACAGAAATCATCGATAGATACAGCGATAGCAGGCGGCTTGACGTTTGCGAGGCACTACACATCAAGAAGTCAACACCAGCAATCAACAGCCAATTATTGCACAACTATATTCTACCCACCTCAAGACTCCGCTCCAATATAGAAGCATCAAGAAATATGGACCAATAGGCTTTCTACAAACACTTCTATTCAATATCCATTGTTTCGTGTTCTGTCTTGTGTTGATGAAATTAATACCCTTGTTCTGTCTTGTGTTGATGAAATTAATACCCTTTTAATACCACATTTTGTTCTGTCTTGTGTTAATGCCACATCACCCCTTCCACCTCACTCAAATGTAGATATAAAATCGGAGATACGTAAGTTCTATTCAGTTGTGTATTTGTGAACTAAAGTCTTTGAAAATGTAATAAGTTTTACGAAACGCGCCCGTGTCGCGTCAGACTAGAAATAAAAATGAATTTTGGAGAATTGATTTTTGATTTACCTCCAACAGTGAAGCGTAATGTACGAAAGATTGAGAAAATTCGTGTTAGAATTATTAATCTTACTTTTTCGGTCATATTAAATATATATATATATATATATATGTCGTACCTAGTAGCCAGAACGCACTTCTCAGCCTACTATGCAAGGCCCGATTTGCCTAATAAGCCAAGTTTTCATGAAATAATGTTTTTTCGACTACCTAACCTACCTAACCTAACCTAACCTAACTTTTTCGGCTACCTAACCGAACCTAACCTATAAAGATAGGTTAGGTTAGGTTAGGTAGGGCTGGTTAGGTTCGGTCATATATCTAAGTTAATTTTAACTCCAATAAAAAAAAATTGACCTCATACATAATGAAATGAGTAGCTTTATCATTTCATAAGAAAAAAATTAGAGAAAATATATTAATTCAGGAAAACTTGGCTTATTAGGCAAAACGGGCCTTTCATAATAGGCTGAGAAGTGCGTTCTGGCTACTAGGTACGACATATATATATATATATATATATATATATATATATATATATATATATATATATATATATATATATATATATATATATATATATATTATTAAATATGACCGAAAAAGTAAGATTAATAATTCTAACACGAATTTTCTCAATCTTTCGTACATTACGCTTCACTGTTGGAGGTAAATCAAAAATCACTTCTCCAAAATTCATTTTTATTTCTAGTCTGACGCGACACGGGCGCAGTTTCGTAAAACTTATTACATTTTCAAAGACTTCACAAATACACAACTGATTAGAACTTACGTCTCTCTGATATTATATCTACATTTGAGTGAGGTGGGAAGGGTGATGTGGCATTAACACAAGACAGAACAGGAGGGGATATTAATAGGGTATTAAAAGTATCAACACAAGACAGAACAGAAACAATGGGTATTGAATAGAAGTGTTTGTAGAAAGCCTATTGGTCCATATTTCTTGATGCTTCTATATTGGAGCGGAGTCTTGAGGTGGGTAGAATATAGTTGTGCAATAATTGGCTGTTGATTGCTGGTGTTGACTTCTTGATGTGTAGTGCCTCGCAAACGTCACGCCGCCTGCTATCGCTGTATCTATCGATGATTTCTGTGTTGTTTACTAGGATTTCTCTGGCGATGGTTTGGTTATGGGAAGAGATTATATGTTCCTTAATGGAGCCCTGTTGCTTATGCATCGTTAAACGCCTAGAAAGAGATGTTGTTGTCTTGCCTATATACTGGGTTTTTTGGAGCTTACAGTCCCCAAGTGGGCATTTGAAAGCATAGACGACGTTAGTCTCTTTTAAAGCGTTCTGTTTTGTGTCTGGAGAGTTTCTCATGAGCAGGCTGGCCGTTTTTCTGGAGCTGAAGGAGGCATTTGAGCAGAGTTCCGTGCTGCGTTTCACTTACGAGACGGAAAAGGATGGGAAGCTGCCTTTTCTAGATGTAACAGTCATGGAAAAGGGCGGAGGTTTCCACACTGCAGTCTACACTAAGGAAACAAACATAGGAATGTGCCTAAATGCCAACAGCGACTGCCCCGACAGGTACAAGAGGAGTGTTGTTAACGCATACGTCGACCGTGCTCTCAGCCACAGCTCAGAATGGAAGCAAGTCGACGAAGAACTCTGTAGGGTAAGGCAGGTCCTAGTCAATAACGGCTTCTCCAATGGTTTCATCGAAGACATCATAAGAAGGAAAGTGAAAAGCCATGCAACCTCTGAAGAGACAACTAACACAACACCTATACCCCCTATTAGACTATTTTACAGGAACTTCTTTTCCACAGCTCATAAAACGGAGGAAAGGGTCCTGAAAGATATTGTTAATAGAAACGTTATCCCTACAGACAAAAATCAGAGGATACAACTGACGATTTACTATAAAACCAGAAAAACGGCCAGCCTACTCATGAGAAACTCTCCAGACACAAAACAGAACGCTTTAAAAGAGACTAACGTCGTCTATGCCTTCAAATGCCCACTTGGGGACTGTAAGCTCCAAAAAACCCAGTATATAGGCAAGACAACAACATCTCTTTCTAGGCGTTTAACGATGCATAAGCAACATGGCTCCATTAAGGAACATATAATCTCTTCCCATAACCAAACCATCACCAGAGAAATCCTAGTAAACAACACAGAAATCATCGATAGATACAGCGATAGCAGGCGGCTTGACGTTTGCGAGGCACTACACATCAAGAAGTCAACACCAGCAATCAACAGCCAATTATTGCACAACTATATTCTACCCACCTCAAGACTCCGCTCCAATATAGAAGCATCAAGAAATATGGACCAATAGGCTTTCTACAAACACTTCTATTCAATACCCATTGTTTCTGTTCTGTCTTGTGTTGATACTTTTAATACCCTATTAATATCCCCTCCTGTTCTGTCTTGTGTTAATGCCACATCACCCTTCCCACCTCACTCAAATGTAGATATAATATCAGAGAGACGTAAGTTCTAATCAATTGTGTATTTGTGAAGTCTTTGAAAATGTAATAAGTTTTACGAAACGCGCCCGTGTCGCGTCAGACTAGAAATAAAAATGAATTTTGGAGAAGTGATTTTTGATTTACCTCCAACAGTGAAGCGTAATGTACGAAAGATTGAGAAAATTCGTGTTAGAATTATTAATCTTACTTTTTCGGTCATATTTAATAATATATGTCTACAGGAAAGACTGCTACCAAAATATACTAATATATATATATATATATATATATATATATATATATATATATATATATATATATATATATATATATTAGTATATTTTGGTAGCAGTCTTTCCTGTAGACATATATTATTAAATATGACGGCTACTGATTATTGTGACGGCTACTTTATTGTGTTCTTTAAAGGTAAGGTCTTCCGACATGAGTACACCCAGATCCTTTACATTGCCTTTTCGTTCTATGTTATGATTTGCCTGAGTTTTGTACGTGGTTTCCGTTTTTATATTTTAATTTTTTCCATAGCGCATGAGCTGGAACTTATCTTCGTTAAACACCGTATTATTTTCTGTAGCCCATAGAAAGACCTGATCTACATCTGACTGGAGGTTCGCTGTGTCCTCTATGTTGCCTACTCTCATGAAGATCCTAGTGTCATCTGCAAAGGATGATACAGTGCTATATATATATATATATATATATATATATATATATATATATATATATATATATATATATATAGCAAACTTTCTTTGTCTCCCAATCCTCCCCATCATTCCCCCCTCCCCCATCCCCTCAACCTCCCAACCATGCCTTGACCTTGAGGTTACCTTGAGGTGCATCCGGGACTTAGCGTCCCTGCGGCCCGGTCGTCGACCAGGCCTCCTGGTTGCCGGACTGATCAACCAGGCTGTTGGACGCGGCTGCTCGCAGCCTGACGTATGAGTCACAGCCTGGTTGATCAGGTATCCTTTGGAGGTGCTTATGCAGTTCTCTCTTGAACACTGTGAGGGGTCGGCCAGTTATGCCCCTTATGTGTAGTGGAAGCGTGTTAAACAGTCTCGGGCCTCTGATGTTGATAGAATTCTCTCTCAGAGTACCTGTTGCGCCTCTGTTTTTCAACGGGGGTATTCTGCACATCCTGCCATGTCTTCTGGTCTCATGTGATGTTATTTCTGTGTGCAGGTTTGGGACCAGCCCCTCTAATATTTTCCACGTGTAAATTATTATGTACCTCTCCCGCCTGCGCTCAAGGGAGTACAGTTTTAGGCTCTACAGTCGGTCCCAATAGTTTAGATGTTTTACTGAGTGGATTCTAGCAGTAAAGGATCTCTGCACGCTCTCCAGGTCAGTAATTTCTCCAGCTTTGAAAGGTGCTGTCATTGTGCAGCAGTACTCCACTCTAGAGAGCACAAGCGTTTTGAAAAGTATCATCATCGGTATAGCACCTCTAGTGTGAAAAGTTCTTGTTATCCAACCTGTCATTTTTCTTTCAGTTGTGACGGCTACTTTATTGTGTTCTTTAAAGGTAAGGTCTTCCGACATGAGTACACCCAGATCCTTTACATTGCCTTTTCGTTCTATGTTATGATTTGCCTGAGTTTTGTACGTGGTTTCCGTTTTTATATTTTCATTTTTTCCATAGCGCATGAGCTGGAACTTATCTTCGTTAAACACCGTATTATTTTCTGTAGCCCATAGAAAGACCTGATCTACATCTGACTGGAGGTTCGCTGTGTCCTCTATGTTGCCTACTCTCATGAAGATCCTAGTGTCATCTGCAAAGGATGATACAGTGCTATAGGTTGTGTTCTTGTCTATGTCAGAAATGAGGATGAGAAAAAGTACTGGAGCAAGCACAGTACCCTGGGGGACTGAGCTCTTCACGGTTGATGGGCTGAATTTTATTTTGTTGACATTGGGTTCTGTTGGTCAGGAAATTGTAAATCCATCTGCCGATTTTTCCGATAATTCCTTTTGAACGCATTTTATGTGCAATAACACCATGGTCACATTTATCAAAAGCTTTTGCGAAATCTGTGTAAATTACATCAGCGTTTTGTTTGTTTTCCATGGCATCTAATGCCATATCATAGTGGTCCAGCAACTGCGACAGGCAAGAGCGCCCTGTTCTGAAACCATGTTGTCCGGGGTTATGGAGATGCTGTGATTCCATGTATTTTGTGATCTTACTTCTTTGCACTCTCTCAAAAATTTTTATGATGTGCGATGTTAGTGCTATCGGTCTGTAATTTTTTGCCTCTGCCTTATTTCCTCCTTTATGAAGTGGTGCTATCTCTGCTGTTTTTAGTATATCAGGAATAACGCCAGTATCTAGGCTTTGTCTCCACAGAATGTGGAGGGCCTGCGATAGTGGTTTTTTACAGTTCTTTATAAATATGGAGTTCCAAGAATCCGGGCCTGGTGCAGAGTGCATAGGCATACTGTTTATGGTTTCTTCAAAATCCAGTGGGGATAGGGTGACGTCTGATATATGATTTGATGTTGGGATCATATCCATGAAAAATTCATTTGGGTTATCAATCTTTAGTGTGTTTAATGGCTCGCTGAAAACAGATTCGTACTGCTTCCTCAGTAGCTCGCTCATTTCTTTGTTGTCATCGGTGAAAGTTCCATCTCCCTTTCGCAGGGGCCCGATCCTAGATGTGGTTTTTGATCTTGATTTTGCATAGGAGAAAAAATATTTCGGATTTCTCTCTATTTCACTAATGGCCTTTTGCTCTCTTTGCCTCTCCTGGGTTTTGTATGATTCTTGTAGCTTCCGTTCAATTGTTTCTATTTCTCTACCTAACCTTCTTCGCCGTTCTTGAGATAGGGTGCGACTCTCAAGTTGTTCCGCAATTCGTTTTCTTCGCCTATATAGGGAACGACGTTCCCGTTCCAATCTGCATCTCTTCCTCTTTTTTCTTAGAGGTATGCGGTTTGAACATATTTCTAGTGCTACTGAGCTTATTTTTTCCAGGCACTGGTTCAGGTTTGCATTTTCTAGCTGTTCTTCCCAGTTTATTTCTGTGAAGTCCTGGTTTATTTGCTCCCAGTTTATCTGTTTGTTATTGAAGTTGAATTTGCTGAAATCTCCTCCACCGGGAATCTGGACTGGTTTTGAAGGTCTACTCCCCATGGTTGTCAGAACTTCAATTAAGTTGTGATCTGAGTAACAGGTATTTGTAATCATTATGTTCCCGATCAATTCATCATTATTAGTGAAAATGAGGTCCAGCGTGTTCTCCTTCCTAGTTGGTTCTACTATTTGCTGGTTTAAGGCAAACCTGTCGCACATCCGTAGCAGGTCATTTGCATGTGCCAGTTCATTTAGGCTACTTCCTGGTATTCTTTCTGATATTACTGTATTAGCCAGGTGCTTCCATTTCAGGTGCCGTAGGTTGAAGTCCCCAAGCAGGATGATGTTCTGAGCTGGATTTGTGAGGTTTTGCAAGCAGTGTTCTATTGTCATTAGTTGGTCTTTAAACTGCTGAGGGTTTGCCTCCGGTGACCATTCCCCACTGCCTCTGTCCCCTCGTCCTCCCCCACCATTCCTCCCTCCCTCGTCCCTTAGTCCTTTCCCACCATCCCCCACTCCACTGTCCCCTTGTCCTCCTAACCATTCCCCACTCTACTGTCCCCTTTGTCCTTCCTACTGTCCCCCACTACCCTGTCCCTTTGTTCTCCCCTCCATTCTCCATTCCCCTGTCCCCTCATTCCCACCATCCCCAACTCTCCCGGAGGATGTTCTCACCTACATGTTCTTCCTTAGATGTTCTCACATACATGTACTCCCCAAGATGTACTCGTCCTCCCCACCATTATCCCCCTTCCCTGTCCCCTCGTCCCCTGTCTTAGGTGTGGTATCTATACTTATACTCACGGAATGGTAAACAACACAGCTCAATTCCAATGCATTGTCACACAAAATAGTTCAATCAAAATGAAAATAAATCAAAATCTATGAATGTTCAATTTATCAATGCAATCAGAAACACTGAAATGGAATCATAACATATTTAGTATAGCGAGTGTTGCAATTATGTGCAAAAGATGTCTCTGTTTTTCACAAAAAAGTATGTTTTTACCTGTCACAGATGTGGCAACTATAGAGTAGGTATATAAAAACGTGTGCGCATTCGAATGGAACGTTGTGTAAAAATTTCAAAGCAATCGGTGAAGAACTTTTGGAGATTACAGCGTGTGTTGCTCTTTCGTCCAACAGATGGCGCTGTTAAAAAAAAAATCCTGTCACAGGTGAGGCATTTATATTGAAGGTATAAAAACATGCGCCTATTCAAATGCAACATTATGTGAAAATTTCAAAGCAATCGGTAAAGAGATTTCGAAGATTTCCCTCACTTGAAAAACACAGTAAAAATACAGTTTAAAAAAAAAATGCTTTTTCCTGTCACAGACGTGACATTTATATAGTGAGGTGATTCGATGAAATATCTATGCCGATGCTTAGCACCAAGTGCTGTCAGGATGTGGGGGAAAATTCCGTGGTAGGTCAAGTTGATTTCCCAGTTGCAATTCTTATCCATGTTGTAGCTCAGTTGATTAAGGCGCGTCTGGGATCTTCTCGGAAGTATGTTCGAACCCTCGTCACGGCCCTTGTGGATTTGTTCATTTGATGCATCACGCTACTGTGATTTCTGTGTGTATAGTTATTTGTGCTCCAGTGGACTGTTGGGTTGTCACAGTGTTTCCTAGGTGGCTCACAATTAGTAAGACTTGGAAATAATGGTGCTGCCGTCATTTACCTGCTGGTTATAAAATCTCAACCCTATTGGTAAAACCAAAAATATAAATAATGCAACATGCACTGATAACGGTTATAAATTATTATTTTAACTTATTTTTTTATTCTGGTAACATAACTCATATGAATTATGTTATAAACAACGACAAGATTATTTTTTGTGTGTGTTGTGAATTTATATATTGCAAAATGTATAATTTAATTTATCTTAAAACAATTGCAATACATTTAAAATATTTATATGCAAAATATTAGTAAACCAAGTTAGTTATATTTAATTAAGTTGAATGTAATTTACTTACTGAGGTGGGCTCATAAGCCCATGGTGTAATGATTCGACAAAGAAAAAAGGGTTATGGAAAAAAATATAGTTAGAAAATTTAATTAAGGAAGAACTCCTTCCTAATATTTTTATATAATTCAGACCTGGTGCTCAGTTTTACATTTGCTTAGATTTAGCCCAATTGCTGGACCTGAGCTTATGGTGGTGTTCACTATCATTGTTGAAGTGGTGTTTTAATGGCGTATGTGGAACTGTCTTCCCTGTGGTTCTAGAAGTCAGGTGTCTCTCTTATAGTACACATTACTCGCAATTTATATAACTTTGAATGCAATTTAAGTAACTTTAAAGCGGTGTTTATATAGTGTGTATATTTTTATTAAAGTCCTCAAAGGTCGACGGGGAATGTAAAACAGCTGAAACTAAACATATAAGACCACGGTATGTTGTTTTTGTTTATTGTGGGGTTACGACGATCTTGGGATTGGATGCGACCCTGCGTTTGATTCTGCTCTGCGGTGACACTGAATGAATATTGCACTTTAGCTGGGGGGGCCGAGTTTTGGGTTTTACTACCCAGTGTTCTCTGTGTGGGGCGGGGACTGTGCTTGTCAACCTGAGGGACTCATGGGGCTCCCCGAATCATCTGGCTCTCTGCGTTTCTTTGCCGCGAGGCATATTAGTTTCCAGTGATGGGCGTCATTCCTTTTGTGATTTGGCTAGGCGTATCACCTTTCCGGGTATCGCAATAAACCCCTCACGGGTACGCCGGGGATTCCCCGATACCACGATCGTTGTCGCCCCTAAATTAAAAGCAACAACAACACCCAATCTGATTTAGAGATCGATTTTATACATCCGTTAACATATGTATATGGTTAAACAATTAGTTATTGACAATGTATATATTTTAGAGAATTACAATGATATGCTTATGGCTATTGGATTAAATAACATATCCTGGTATGGAATCCATTACAGATGCCTCCCTGGGATGGTGTCTTCAAAATGGTTGTCACTTGCTGATTCGATATTCGCTATGTTTTGGGAGGGGCTTGGATTTGTTCTATAAATAGCAAGATATGAGTCATGTGCTCTCTCATAGACCATGTAACTCTATTTTTGGTGGAAATTTCCCACATCTTAGGAAGACGAAAATGATGTTTTGGAGTCCATTATTTAGGAATGATGTGGACAAACATTTGCCACATTTCCTCTCTATCGTTTTGAATGTACAAAAGCAATTTTTTTTGCCTCTTTTTGTGGCTGTCCTTTATGGACGGATGTAGCGTAATGGGAACTGTGGATCGACATGTGCTAGTGCTGGGTTTTGTCCAGGATCTGTCTGACCCACAGACTCCAAGTGCACAAGTTTCTCTAGTGTTTTCAAGGTCGTAGTTCGTTTAGACTGAACTTTAACAGTCCTGAAAATGCCCTAACTTTCTGGGTGGGCAGATATATATTTTTTGTATAATGGCTAATCTGACCTTGGTCCATCACTGTCCACCAGGACAATATCTCCAAGTTGTATGTTAACACTGTTATATGGGGATTTTGTCCCCAAATGGTGCTTCCTTAGAGGAGTTGATTACTACGTAATCCATACTTCATTCCACCCATTCCCATTATGTTGGGAATATACTTATTTACCTGAAAGCCACTAGCACTAGTGGCATGAACGAGGACAGGAAGCCGGACGCTTGTCAAAGGTACCCCCCTATTTGCCTTGATTATATTTTCCAGTTGTACTTTAAAAGTCAACAGAGTTTTAACATTTACAGCTTCGGCGTGTAAACGGTTCCGTTGATTTATAATCCTGTGGGTAAAAAAAGCATCTCCTATTCTCAGTCTTACATTGTGGCTTGTAGGTTGCAAACTTTGAAGTCTTTTATTTAGTCAATGTACTTCCTGATTAAGTCTCAAGTTATGGTTATATTCTTAAATTCATCCTCTTCACCACCTTGAAACATTTGTGTGGGTGATGGGATGTCATCCAACCTTTCTAGTGTGAACACTGATGTAAAAAAAATCGTTTAGAGTGTTTGCTGCCCGTTTTTGTCGCACATTATAGTTTGATTAATCTATCTCTTAAGGGTCCTACCAAGTCCTTGGTTTTCGTTTTACTTCTTATATAGGCATAGAGCGGCTTTGGATCTTTCCTTGTGTTTTGCACAAGTTTTCTTTCGTAGTTCCTTATGGTTGAGCTGAGTTCACCCATCCACCCAGGTTCCTTCCTGGGTGGCTGAGTTTAGTGCCCTTTTATATATCTCATAATCAATGATGTCTGTCGTGGATGTATTCGTTCTCTAGTAGTTCTTCTTAGTTCTCAATGTCTGTTTTACTGTTCGAATCGTTCATCTAGTATTCTTTCGTTTCTCCCTCGTCTTTGGCACATATTTTTTGAAAGAGTTCCGTGATGACCTTCTGAAAGTTTTGCAATGACGCTTCCATATCATGTTCACCTATTAGCTCCCTCCTGGAGATGTTTTACACTTCCTCTCTCATTCTTTGATCGTCACCTCGATGGCAATCTAGAAATTCATCATCATGAATCATTATGTGGGTTTCTGTATATGTAGTCCATCTTAAAATATGATGATCGCATGAAAGGGTTAGGGTTTGCCTCTTCCTGAATTTGATCACTCATATCTTTGTCTGATGTTAGCACAAGATCTAGAATGCTGTTACCTCGTGTGGGCTCTACTACATGTTGTATGATAAAGGAGTCCTGAACTAGATCTAGAATTTTTTCTGCTTGTGATGTAAGATTTACAAAATCTATGGTCTAATGGTTAAAATCCCTTATTATTAGGGTTTGGTTTCTGATGCCGCTTTGATCACATTATGCAGATCAGCAACATCATGTGCTGCTGCTATGTCAGGCCTGTAGCATACTCCTACAGTCATTTTGCTACCATCTTGAGTTAGTATGTTGCACCATACCTACTCATAGGATCCCATGGTGTTTAGTTCCTCACTGTCGATTACATCTGGGTCCTCATCCACGTATATCATTACGCCATTTGCTCTTGTTGTTCTGACCATTCTGAATGGTGGGTGATATCCCGAGAGATTGAATTACTTTTCTATTATGTCCTCCCGGCCCCATGTTTCACTGATGCCAATGATGTGAGGATTTTCAGCCCTCAGCATACGCACATAACCAGTAAAATCTATTTACCACCTGTGGTGGTTCCTGAGGGACTGAAAGATTGTTCTTGTGTTTAGCACATTCGTGTTCTGTACATTGTCGCTTTGATTCTGCACGTGGTTGTAGTCCGAGATATAAAGAGTTAGTTTGGCCTGGCTGTGTGAAGGACTATGTCCTCTCATTCTTCTACTATCCGGATCATCCGCCTTCTAATCTGTAACTTTGCATTTTTGCATTGGTCTGTGGGTCTTCATTCCATCAGGTGGCCTCTTAGCACGCTGTCTTTTTTTTTTTTTAACTGTGAGGTCTTGGGATATGTATTCTTGGTAATACCCTTGTAGATCACTGAGTACACGGGCTCTACTTAGCATGAACCTTTTGAGATCAAATTTTGCAATGGTTATTCGTATCATATTTGTTTCATGCCTACCTATCCTCTCGACCTTTGATATATTTAATTCCTCCACTTTGCATAACAGTTGCTCTATCAGTGTCTTATTGAGTGTCTGGTCATTCTTTTCTTCTTTCCTCGTCCTTTATTTGTTGTGTATTGTATGCATTCTCTGTCCCATGCTGTTTGTGGGTTTCCTTGCTTGTGTCCTGTGTGCTTTCCTGTGACCTCTTGTATGTATTTGATGTCTGTTTCATGGTGTTTGCTTTGTTTCATGTATAAGCACGATTGTTTGTATTTTTATGTTATTTTGCATTTGTTCCCTGTTTTTGTACTTTTGTTTTAATATATCAATAAAAAAAACTAGCCTCAAGCCAGTTGAAAAGTTAGTATAATTGGAGTTGGATGCAGAAGAAGTCACCGAGATACCTACATAACCCTCAACTATAATAAGGGACATCTATCCTGTATGTAATGCTACACAGAAGTGCAAATTAAAATTACAATAAAATTTTAATAATTCTGATGAGGCGTAATAAAGTGCTCAGCCAGTCATAATTAGTGGACTCCTACCTGTATTTCAACCCACCCCCCCACCTGCCCTCCCTCCCAGAATTATGTGGGAATTTCCCCAGTAACTTTATATAAATTTATTTAATTATTATTAAATTACAGATAATCCAGGAAAATATATATTCTGTTGAATAAAATTAATGAAATAAATTTGAAGTTAAATTTCTCCTAAATAGGAGGATGTAATTTATTGTTATATTCATTATAAAAGAAAATGAGCTGTGACACCAAAATGATATGTAGCAGACCTAATATGGGTCTATTTACAAATTTTATGCATACAGTCTGAGGACTGATTTATGCTTGTATCCATTACATAAATTTAATTAAATTATAAAGCAAAATATATAAAATCAATATCTACTCCTTCCATAAAAGTATAGCTTATCTCGCAACAAAACGAGAGAGAGGATTGAGAGAGCAGCCATATTACTTGCCAAGAGGAGTCACATGCTGTGTTTGTTCCCTGAGTTCTCGTAAAATCACGGGATATTATCAAGTTAGACTTTACAGCGCCATCGTTAATTATCGGGAAGTATCTCGTTTCTGGTTCTATCATTTTAGATTAAAGTGGCAATTCATTTTCTTGCAAGTGTAGTTCATGGTTAAAGGTATGACTGGTAGCCGACCACAGTGGGTAAGCTTTTTCCACAAATAAATTGTGGAAATTAATTGAACTTATATGTCTGTAAATGTTGCATGCATTTTTTACAATATAACATTCTGGCACGGTGAGGTTGGGACTGTGCTAAACAGTCAGTTATGGTGTTCTAAACTTAAGACATATTGCGCAACGGAAGTGATGCCATAAGCCACATTGTCTATGAGGACGGAACCGGGCCATGGGACTAACACGTGTTCAGACTGGAGCATCAGCTTCTGACCCTGTTAAGCTGTTGCTCCATATAATTACTAAATCAATCCACTTATTCAATTTAAATAACCACAATTATTTACTTAGTTTAACTAACTGATTTAATTTAATTTAGTTGAATTTACAGATAAAACACCTAAAGTCTGTGTAGATCTACTTGTGCGAATTTTTAAAAATACAGTCCACTAAGATTTCACTAAGCTTATATGAAATAAATATTTAAATAATTTAATTTTACAATTAACCAGTATTATTAATTATTTAAATAAATAAAATTAATAAATCTTTCCCACAAGAGGGTAATGTGGTGCTAGTTGGCTATTAATATGTGGCGTGCTTTGCTTTATGTATAATGCCTCGCCGATGTCCAGTTTTCTGTTGTCGCTGACGATTATTTTGGTGTTGTTTATGAGTATATATCTGGTGATGGTCTAGTTATGTTTAGTGACTATATGTTCTTTAATAGGTCCTTGCTGCTTGTGCATTGTTAGGCGTATTGAAAGGGTTATGGTTGCCTCCCCTATATATGGAATTCGTTTGAACTGACATTCCTCAAGTGGTCATGTGAAGGCAAAGACAATTTTGGTCTCTTTCAAGGAGTTTTGTTTGGTTTCAGGAAAGCTCTTCATGAGCAAGTTGCCAGTTGTTACGTACTCCTAGCAGAATACGTATATAAATTTAAAATAAATTTTTTTGTTCTATTATATCATTGCCTGTATATGTACACACATTGTGTTTTGGTAAATTATCGTATGCTGTGGCAGCGTCAGTGGAGACAGGAGCGCGGTTGCGTTGCACACGTCTAGTACCTGTTAGATTCGGGAAAGCTGGACCTGTTCAGTTGGGAGTTCCAGATGTCACTTTTATTTAGTTTATATAATTGTTTATGTACTGTAATTAAACAGGTGGCATTATACTTATATATTTTGTAAGTAACTATTATCTGTAATTTGCATTCTTGTGTGTTTTGAGAACAAGTGGTTGTTCAATTAGTTTTAAATATTAAAAAGTCCTTAGTTTCCATCCCTCATCCTGGGATGAGGCAGAAGGGAGGTGAGAATTTGGGTTGCGACAGAGCGAGAGTTCAGTAGCTTCGGGGGACCAGGAAGAGTAACATGTGGGAGATAAGTCTGTTACTTCTTGTTGTGCCATATTTTATTATACTATATTAGGAGAAGGACAATACCTTTGTTTGTTGTATAAGTTAACTTGACCATCTGTGTTTTTATATTATACTGTCTTGAATATATATCTATATAATATTTTGTATCTATTCTTCTGTCCTAAAGGAAGATTTTTATTTATGTGCTCATTACTTATCAAGGGGTTATACTGGTGACCCGCTCTTGAGAACAGCAGTTTTCTCGTATCCCTAGACGTAATTAAAGCTTGGCTGCTGTAGGGTCACGAGCCGTAACGAACGATAGGTAACAAAGAGTTATGGGGGCCTGTGCCGGGAAATATTGTTCCCACTTAACCTTAATTATGCTAATCTAACCTTGCCTTCCTAGGTACCAGTGTGTTAAGTGTCTGTGTTTTTCTTAAGAACTATTCCATGTGCCAAGCAAGCCTTCCTGTGTGTCAAGTAACAACATTTCACGATTTTGAGGTAAGTCATCCTATATATTTTGTTTGTGCAGTGAGGCCAAGCGAATTTTCAGTGTGGTGACAATTTTACAGTGAAGTGTAGTGCAGTGCCATTGTTTTTAATTATTGTTGTGAATCAAGTGCCAAGTGTTAGTAACGATGGAGGAGAAAGTTGCAGCGTTGGTGGCTCACCCAGACTTTGAAGGGATTAAGAGCCTTAAAAAGACTGAGTTAATACAAATGGCAAATCATTTGGATTTGACCGCCAACAATAGAATGGTTAAAGCCCAAATATTGAAAGTCATTGTGACACATTTTGTTGAGAATGGAGAGTTAGAGGAAGAAATTCTAGAGGAGTTAAGAGAGGAGTCGAGTGATCAGATGGCATTAAAGCGTCTTGAGTTAGAAGCGCAAATAGCCAATGCTAAGCTTGAAGCTCAAAAAGAACAGAGAATATTAGAACTTGAAGCTCAAAAAGAACAGAAAATATTAGAGGCTGAAGCTCGTCAAAGAGAGATTGAAGCTCAACAGCAACAGCAAATATTAGAGGCTGAAGCTCAGCAGAGGGAGCTTGAGACTAGACGTTTAGAAATTGAGGCACAGTTGCAAATAGAAGCCACAAAGAAGCAACAAGCCGAGGAACAAACTAGGCAATTAGAGATTCAACAACAAATGGCTGACACTAACTTCAGGCTTGAATCACAGCGTATGGCAGCTGGGCATGGAAATACTAGTAATGTTTCAATAAATAGTGATAATAATCCCATCAGGACGCATAAGTATATAGAGTTGCCCAAGTTCAATGAGGAGGATCCTGAGGTTTTCTTTGCCCATTTTTATAAAATTGCCATCAGTATGAACTGGCCAAGGGATCAGTGGGTAGCCATTATGCAGTCTCAATTTAAGGGGCGTAGTCAGGAGGTTTTTACATCCCTACCTGACGCTCATAGTTTTGATTATGAATTTGTAAAGAAAAGCATCTTAAATGCGTATCAGTTAAATCCAGAGGCACACAGGCAAAAGTTTAGAAACCTAAGGAGGATAAGTGATCAGACAATAGCAGATTTTACTCGTCAGAAGACGAATTTTTGCAACAGATGGTTAAAGTCACTTTCAGTCACTGACTTTGATGCTCTAAAGAATCTTCTTATAATGGAAGAAGTATTGTCATGTCTCCCAGACCAGTTGTCTACTTTTATGGCAGAACAAAAGAATGTAACAGACATTTATGAGCTGTCAAAGCTCGCGGATGAGCATGAGTTGTTGACTAAGGCCCAGTTTACGGCCACTTCACCTAAGTCTAGTCGTAGAGAAAATTATAATGCTCACCGAACTCCTTATCAGAATCCATCCCGTCCTAGTACTCCAGTTACTCCCATGAGCTCTTCTCTTACAAAACCTAACCCTGCTACTTCATTGTCAGGAATGTCAAATAATAATAAGGTTATTTCTAAACCTACAGTTGGTTCCACAGGTGTGTCCACTGTAAGGTCTTGTTCCCATTGTAAGAGAAAAGGCCATGGAATTAATTCATGTTTTATATTGCACCCTGAGTTACGATCAACTGGTCTCATTTATTGCAGAGGTGTGCAAAATAAACTTACTAATAAACATGTAACTGTAAACCCCAATTGGGTGAAACAGTATTCACCATATATGTCTTCAGGTGAAGTTTTGTGTATTAATGGGAAGTGGAAGCCAGTGGTTATTCTTCGTGATACAGGTGCTTCCCAAACCATAATTTCATCCAGTATTCTTTCTGATGTTGAAAAGAGAGATACTGGAAAGTTTGTTGTTCTTCAGAGTGTTGCAGGATGTAAAACTGTACCTCTAATAGACATTAATTTCAGATCCACCATTACACCAAGTTTATGCACTGTGGGTGTTAGTACACAGTTGCCCATCCCAGGTGTGGATGTTATATTGGGTAATGATGTGGCCATAAATCATGTTGTGGGTGAGATTGATCCCCGTTTGTGTAAACAGCCAGTTGCAGACCATGTTTATTCTGCCTGTGCTGAAGTTAGTTCTATGAATGAACCTGTTGTAGAAGATGGTTTTGTCCCTTCTACCTGTGCTGATGTCAGTACTAATATAAATCCAGTTTTCAGTTCTGATGTTGTTACTCAAGCATTTGTTCCAGTAACAACCCCTTCAGTGGAGAAGTGGGATTTGGTTGTTCCAGATTCCTGTGTGGCCGATTTAGTTGTTGAGAGTAAGCCTGATACTATGACTCTGCTTTATTCCAATAAATTGGGAAAGGATGTCCATGTACCATTGTCTTGCCCGCTCACTACGAACGTTGTGCCAGGAGTTGAGAGAAACTTAAAAGCCACGACTCTGTATTCCAGCCAAGTGAATGGTTTAGGACAAGATGTCGGGTTGGCAGAAGTATTCCCGCTCACTCCAAGTTTAGAATCAGTTGTCGAGAGTAAGTCTGTTGTAGAGGCCCCGCCTCACCCTAGTCAAGGTAATATAATAGGGGAGGAGGTCAAACTACCTGTTACTTGCCCGCTCACTTCAGATTCCCTTCATTTATGTGCATTGAGTAAAACTGACCCTAAGATTTCAGAGAGAAGCAAGGAGACAGTCTGTACTGTAGATCCAGTTTTGGAGAGTGTGGGAAAGCAGCCAGAGGATCAGCTTCTGTTGAGTAGATGGAGACCCATTGAGCCTCCCTCTTCAGTTGTCTGTGAGGATGTGACCCAGCTTGGTAGTGATATTATTGATTGTGAGCAGACAGTACTCCAAGCAGCTCCAGAAGTCATGGGAGGAAATTTGGGTAAAATCATTGAGAGTGGTAAGGTAGCATTTGGATCTAAGTTGCGGAGTTGTGATTCTTATTCTATGTGGAGTAAGTATTTCTCATTGTGTACATTGAGTCAGAGTGTGTGTAGGATGTTGAAATCTACTTTTATTCTGCAGGAGCCATTTTCTTGTGAAGTGATGGACTGTGGGACATCTTTGTCAAGCCTTGTGGTTGAGCAGAGAGAGTTTACTCAAGTAGGTTGTGCATCCAGTTCTGAGGAAGTGGTGAGTTATACTAGAGCAGTGTCTCTATATTCAGATCCAGTAAATTTTGATGCACGAGTGATAAAAGTGTATGTTCCACTCAAGTGTGGTGTTGACTTTCAGAGTCATATTCTGGGTGAAGGATTAAATCATACTGGGGAGCAGATGTTTGAGGCTCCAGGTGTGTATTTCAAGTTGGGGGATAAGGTTATCCTACCTAGAGTTAATCATTGTGAAGGGTTTCAGATTGTACTTGGGTGTTTCCCAGGTAACCTGCTGTGCATCTTCAAGATGTTAAGACCCTTAAAACTCTTGGTTGATTGGTTGTCATCAGACGTAAATCACTTGGGAAGTGATGGTGAGGATTGTAAAGTTTTCGGCATGTTTTATTTAGTCTTTTGGCAGACTAGACGGTTGATGAAAGTGTGTGTTGTGTTCAAGTTCACCATCAGGAGGTGTGAACTTGTCTTCGGAGTTATGATTGAGATATGGTGCCTAGGCATATGCCTGTTTTCTTTCACTGATCGTTATGACAGAGTTATGAGGCAATTGATTTCTGTGTTCCTTATGGATCATCTGAGTCAGTTCGATCAGGTAGTCTTTGCACTTATCTTGGGTTGCATTTCTTGGGTTGAAGGTCAACGGGTTGCTAAGTCGGTGTCTTGTGTTTCGGAAGGTTCTATGAATGGGAAAGTCTTATGCATAATTGTGAGGTTTAATGCTAATTTCTCTAATTTTAGTATCCATTGGGCGAGAGTATGTGTTCCACAGAGGATCAAGAGTGATGAGCCGATGTCTGTGTCAGAGCATACCCAGGAGAAGTCCCAAATCTACTCAACATCCAGTCAGCTTCAATTCAGCAGTTCAGCTCCAGAAAAGGGGAGAAATGGAAAATGGAGTCTGTCTTGGAAAACTTCACCATGTGGAAAAGGGATCACATGGAAATACGGAACTGATCTTAGAGAAATAGTAGAAACAAATGAAAAGCTTAATTGCCATGATAACTGTGTGAAAGCAGCTACCTTTATTGACAATTCTATTCATGCTACTAATGATACTGTAGATAGGAGTGTGAAATAAGATCTGCAACAAAGTGAAATAAATGAGATAGTACCTTGGAGAGATAAATTTGCATACTCCAGTGACACATATGTAGAACATAGTCATAAGACTGAAATTTCTGAGTTTCCTGTAAGACTATATTTGGAGTGTTTTCATTTTGGTCCAGAGATGTGTTCTTATTACTTTTACATGTTTGGTGTAATTAATACCATAAATTTCAAGTGTCATACATTTTACTTTGAAAAAATGCCATTGATCTTCAATCTATTGCATTTTTTTTTTTCTTGGAGGTGGAAGTGTTACGTACTCCTAGCAGAATACGTATATAAATTTAAAATAAATTTTTTTGTTCTATTATATCATTGCCTGTATATGTACACACATTGTGTTTTGGTAAATTATCGTGTGGTGTGGCAGCGTCAGTGGAGACAGGAGCGCGGTTGCGTTGCACACGTCTAGTACCTGTTAGATTCGGGAAAGCTGGACCTGTTCAGTTGGGAGTTCCAGATGTCACTTTTATTTAGTTTATATAATTGTTTATGTACTGTAATTAAACAGGTGGCATTATACTTATATATTTTGTAAGTAACTATTATCTGTAATTTGCATTCTTGTGTGTTTTGAGAACAAGTGGTTGTTCAATTAGTTTTAAATATTAAAAAGTCCTTAGTTTCCATCCCTCATCCTGGGATGAGGCAGAAGGGAGGTGAGAATTTGGGTTGCGACAGAGCAAGAGTTCAGTAGCTTCGGGGGACCAGGAAGAGTAACATGTGGGAGATAAGTCTGTTACTTCTTGTTGTGCCATATTTTATTATACTATATTAGGAGAAGGACAATACCTTTGTTTGTTGTATAAGTTAACTTGACCATCTGTGTTTTTATATTATACTGTCTTGAATATATATCTATATAATATTTTGTATCTATTCTTCAGTCCTAAAGGAAGATTTTTATTTATGTGCTCATTACTTATCAAGGGGTTATACTGGTGACCCGCTCTTGAGAACAGCAGTTTTCTCGTATCCCTAGACGTAATTAAAGCTTGGCTGCTGTAGGGTCACGAGCCGTAACGAACGATAGGTAACACCAGTCTCCTTGCTCTTATAGCATATTTATTTTACTAGTTCAATCTTCTATATGCCATAATATTGAGCACGTTAGAGCTAATAGTCCCAAATGGGGCTAGTAAAGAAAAAGACGACATTTCTCTGTTTCAAGTCGTTCCATTTGTGATAGGATTTTTTTTTTCATTGGAATAAATCATTTCTTTCCGTTTTGTATTGTAGTTATTTTTCCTCGAGCACTCACAAATATTTCAATTCCCCAATACCATAACAATTATCGTTACTTAGATTATAATTACTTCATTAATTGTTATATCAATCATAGCACGTTAAGAAAGACTGGTAAATAGCCTCAGAGAAATACAAAATGTGTGCCCACTAACAGTTACTTGCATGCTATTGATTCTCTCCCGGTAGGAAATTTGTGCCCACTAACAGTTACTTGCTTTACATTGCAAGCTTGCATTTACATTACAGCTTTAAAACTAACATTGTTTCTCTCCCAGCAGGAAATACAGCTCTTCACATGGTAGTGGATGCTGGCAACGTAGAGGTTGTGTACAGCCTGCTGAAGTTCTGCCCGGATCTCTCCCTCCGTAACTACCAAAGTTTGTGCCTAACTCTTTTAGTACAGTATCTATGAATGCACAGTTTTTCTATTGTATGTTTCTTATCAAGTTTTTGATTTTATGCATCCGAAGAGATCCAACGATTTTTGTCACCTTGTTGTGCCTGAACATCCAGAAGTTTTTCTTAAGTTACATGAGTGCTATACATGAGTGTGATAGACCGAGTTTTATTTATTAAGAAGAATGTTATTGAAAATTTATTTCTTGATTGCAACAACTGCAGCTCTTCATTATTTTTTAGCAGCATCACTTCCTCACTACAGCTGAATTTTTTATATAAGATTTTTTATTGAAGGGTTTTGGTATGAGGTGTCTGGGGGTGTGTTAAGGTTAATGTTCTCCAAGCCACTTCTATTGACATACGCATACAACCATACCTGATGGCATCAGCAGTGACGAGAGACATGTTGGTCAACATGACACTGAAGCACAAAAAGAAATTGTATATTATGGGTGCCGCTAACTTTCACCAGTTGAAGCATGATACAGTACATATGTTAAGGCATATCACTGAACATTAATTTTTTTAAGTTTGTCACTAATGTTGGATATGGTGAAGTGAACCACTAACATTGTACATGTTGAGTTACCACTAACTGGAGCATAATGTCACACTCTACTACAGGTGCATATGTTGAGTTACCACTAACTGGAGCATAATGCCACACTCTACTACAGGTGCACATGTTGAGGTGCCACTAACTGGAGCATAATGTCACATTCTACTACAGGTGCACATGTTGAGGTGCCACTAACTGGAGCATAATGTCACATGCCACATGGTAATTCACTAACTAACAGCTCTAGGTCACTCTCAGAACACAAGCGAGACCGAAGACCGTAAGGGTAGGTGGGCAAGCGAGCCCTAAATGATCTAAGACGATATCAGTTGTCCATAAGTCACTGAAAGATTATATGGTGCCCATAGTTGTCTACAGCTTGTTCTACTAAATAAATAACAAAGGGTACGTAACAAGATCTAAAGGCCACTGGTGTTGCAATCCAATCAACGAGGAAGGGATGAGCAGGTCGTCACAGGTCTGGCGTCGTACTGTGGCGTCGTCGGAGTCGGGAGGCAGCAGGAGACGTCAGGCCCTATGTTCGGTGGCGTCAGGCCGGGCGAGAGGCGATGAGGCATGGTGAGTCATGGTGAGTCACGGTCGGGGGGAGCGGGGCGTGAGGCCGGGTGCTAGGCGTGAAGCTGGGTTCGAGCCATGAGACGTGAGGATGAGCACGAGGCTTGTGGCTCGGCGCACTAGTACATATGGTTCAAGAAACATACACACTGTATCGTCCTTCTCCAGCAGGCGGCTGTGCTGTTGCTGCTGTTTCGTAGATGCTGGCTGCTGTGAAGCAGTTGTACCAGATAGCTGGGCTGGGAGTTGGAGTACGTCGGCTAAATCCCATTGAGCTGTCAACAGTATTAATGGTTGTTTGATGTGGTTGTAGCTTTCTTGATAGCGGAAAGGGAAGCCGTACAAACACCTGGAGGTTTTTTAAACAAAAATCTTGTCTAGGATTATCCCTGCTAATGTAGGTTGGTTTAGATATGTCAATGATATTTTGTGCTTATGGTAGTCATCCGGCTTATGGCCGGATGACTACGACCAAACAGTTTTTCTTACGGGGCACTAGTTAGTTTTTTAAATTTTGTTAAATGTCAACAATTCTTTTTTGACAAGTTCTGTATGAAAAGGGCTGCAATTGTTCCAAATTTCAGTATAGCAGCCTAAATAGAAAGGGAGATTTTTTTAACGACTTCTACACATTTTCAACAATACTCTACAACGACAAGTTTCAAATGAAATCCTTTCTATGACACTCTTCTATCACATTAGCACATAATAAAGGATAACATTTCAACAGATTTTCCAAAATATGTTTAGTTTTACTAGTACAAATAGTCAAAGTTCCCCTCAAAAATTATGCAAATATATCATGTTTATTACTATTGTAAAATCAATACATGAATTTAGGAAACAAATCTCGAGATCAGATTGTAGAAATCTAAACTCTACATATAAGGTGTATGTTTCATGTTAATTGAATAAAAAACGAAAGAGTTATGTGAGCGTTTATGTTACTTGAAAATAAATAAGTAAAAATTAAAGTCTAAGGTGCTGCCGTCTGTGGCTGAGGTTGACATCATCCAATTTCCTCCAAAATTGGCAGCCTTACAGAATGGCTTACGTGCAGTCAGGTGTATAAGTTTCATGCAAATCGTCCGATAAACAAATAAGGAAAAAAATTAAAAAAATTTAGCTAAATTTTTTGGGGGATAAATATAATTATTAAATATTTTATTATATGCTATTGTGATAGCTGAGAGTCATAGACATGATTTCCGTTTACATATGTGTTTAATGTAAATTTTTGACCATTTGGGGCAATTTTCGACACATAATTAAATATTTTTTCTCCCTTCCTATTTATGCTACGATGCTGAGACTTGAAGCAGACTAAACCCTTTTCATATACTACTCGACAAAAAAGTGTGATTGAAATCGAACTAGTTTTCATTTATTGAATATTTTTTGCATATTTGAAACTGATGCCCCCTAATTAAACAGGCAGTATTTCCAGAATATTCCTTCGAGCCTTGAGGGTATGCAACCCCGAAATTTTTTCGTTAAGATGTTGCTAAAATATATGAAATTGGGAATAATTTACAATGCCCTAAGATGTTTTTGGAATGATCGTTCTGGCAAGTTAAACGTACGTATTATAATCATGTCCCCAAAGCGAAATCAGAAATTTAAAACTCATTGATGATTCCTTATGTGGTTGGAATTTAAAAACTTTTCCCGGTTTTTAAGAACCTTAATATAATTTGGTGTTCATTAATAATAAGATCAAGTTCAATTTAATACAATTTCCCTGGAACAGCAGGTTGTGTCTTTGATTCCCTTCATTGATTTTGAGTCTGTGTGCCTTGAACAAACTTGAAAATCATTACAATTGCGTTTGTCCCAACATGCTTATGGCATTTTAACTGCCCAAACGTGTAGTACATTGCATGTACACACAAGTATCTGTGAGCACACTATTAATTGGGAAGGAGCGAAAAGCATTAAAAATTGCAGAGGTTTCGAGGAATTGAATTTGATTGAATCTGCCCTAATCTGTCAGTGCCCAAATCTTCTCAATGTTAGTACTAGTATGCACAAACTTGACCATTTTTTAATTAAGTTACAATATTGCGCAACAGTTTAAGAAGAAACTTTGATAGGGTGCTTATAATGTATCATTATATTATAAGAATCACATAATATGTGTTTGTTCAATGGCCGTTTTGTTTAGTCTCTCATACCTATTCTCTTACAGCCTGTTCCTTCTGACTTTTCTAAACTAATCTATACCCATTTCTGGGTAAATCCTTTCCTCTAGAATGGGTGGTTAGGTGGCAGTTGTTGGCCTCCACCCAAGCTCTGTATTTCTCAATCTGGTGTTGAAAATTGCTTTGATCAGCCGAAACGTACATCTCCCTTTCCCATTTCTCTGTGGATTTTTTGCATACCAATGATCAGTGTTTCTTGATCCCCAATTGCATATATAAAAGTAAACAAATAAATAAATAAATAAATAAATAAAATATATATGTATATGTATATATATATAAATATATATATATATATATATAAATATATATATATATATATATATATATATATATATATATATATATATATATATATATATATATATATATATATATATATATATATATATATATATATATATATATATATATATATATATATATGCGGAAAATCCACAGAGAAATATGAAAGGAAGTGAACGTTTCGGCCTGATAAAGCCTTTGTCAACACTAGACACTAGTCAGTCTAGAGTTGACAAAGGCTTTAACAGGCCGAAACGTTCACTTCCTTTCATATTTCTCTGTGGATTTTCCGCATAAAAATGATCAGAGTTTTGTGATCGTCAATTGCATATAAATATATATATAAATATATATATATAAATTATATATATATATATATATATATATATATATATTTATATATATATTTCTTTTCACTGTTGATGGTAATTCAAATATCAATTCTCCAAAATTCATTTTTATTTCTAGTCTGACGCGACACTTTAGCGCGTTTCGTAAAACTTATTACATTTTCAAAGACTTTAGTTTACAAACACACAACTGAAACTGAATAGAGCTTACACATCTTCGAGTTTATATCTACATTTGGGTGAGGTGGATGAGGTGAAAACAAACTTTCAACAATGGGTATTGAATTGGTATTAAATTCAAACACAAGACAGAACACGAAACAATGGGTATTGAAAGGAAGTAATTGTAGAAAGCCTATTGGTCCATATTTCTTGATGCTTCTATATTGGAGTGGAGTCTTGAAGTGGGTAGAATATAATTGTGCATTAATTGGCTGTTGATTGCTGGTGTTGACTTCTTGATGTGTAGTGCCTCGCAGACGTCAAGCCGCCTGCTATCGCTGTATCTATCGATGATTTCTGTGTTGTTTGCTAAGATTTCTCTGGTAATGGTTTGTTTGTGGGAAGAGATTATATTTTCCTTAATGAAGCCCTGTTGCTTATGCATCGTTAAACGCCTGGAAAGAGATGTTGTTGTCTTGCCTATATACTGGGTTTTTTGAGGCTTACAGTCCCCAAGAGGGCATTTGAAGGCATAGACGAAGTTGGTCTCTTTTAAAGCGTTCTACTTTGCGGGATAAGGGATAAGAGCCTCGTTGGACGTAGAATCTCTGTTTAAGAACGTACCTGTGGATGACACAATCGGGATGATAGCCGACAGAGTGTACCGTGATCCGGCCTGTACTTCTCTTGACATACCAGAAACAGTCTAAGGAAACTACTCCAAGCTTGTATCAAAGAGGCACCCTTCTTGAGCCCATATAGACACATGTATAAGCAAGTAGATGGGGTCCCCATGGGTTCTCCCCTAGGTGTCCTGTTTGCAAACTTCTACTTGGGTACCATCGAGCAAAAAGTCTTAGTCGACATAAACTTGAAACCGGCCATATACTGCAGGTATGTTGACATTTTTACACAAGTACCCGATGTCAGACATCTGCAGGAGCTGAAGGAGGCATTCGAGCAGAATTCCGTGTTGCGTTTCACTTACGAGATGGAGAAGGATGGGAAGCTGCCCTTTCTAGATGTAACAGTCATGGAAAGGAGCGGAGTTTTCCACACTGCAGTCTACACTAAGGAAACAAACATAGGAATGTGCCCGAATGCCAACAGTGACTGTCCGGACAGGTACAAGAGGAGTGTTGTTAACGCTTATGTCGACCGTGCCCTCAGCCAAAGCTCAGAATGGAAGCAAGTCGACGAAGAACTCTGTAGTGTAAGGCAGGTCCTAGTCAACAACGGCTTCTCCAATGGTTTCATGGAAGACATCATAAGAAGGAAAGTGAAACGCCATGCAACCTCTGAAGAGACAACTAACACAACACCTATACCCCCTATTAGACTTTTACAGGAACTTCTTTTCCACCGCCCATAAAGCAGAGGAAAGGGTCCTGAAAGATATTGTCAGTAGAAACGTTATCCCTACAGACAAAAATCAGAAGATACAACTGACGATTTACTATAAAACCAGAAAAACGGCCAGCCTACTCATGAGAAACTCTCCAGACGCAAAGCAGAACGCTTTAAAAGAGACCAACGTCGTCTATGCCTTCAAATGCCTTCTTAGGGACTGTAAGCCTCAAAAAACCCAGTATATAGGCAAGACAACAACATTTCTTTCCAGGCGTTTAACGATGCATAAGCAACAGGGCTCCATTAAGGAACATATAATCTCTTCCCACAACCAAACCATCGCCAGAGAAATCCTAGTAAACAACACAGAAATCATCGATAGATACAGCGATAGCAGGCGGCTTGACGTTTGCGAGGCACTACACATCAAGAAGTCAACACCAGCAATCAACAGCCAATTAATTCACAACTATATTCTACCCACCTCAAGACTCCGTTCCAATATAGAAGCATCAAGAAATATGGACCAATAGGCTTTCTACAATCACTTCTATTCAATACCCATTGTTTCATGTTCTAGCTTGTGTTGATGAAATTAATACCTTATTAAAATACCACCTCACCCCATCCACCTCACTCAAATGTAGATATAAACAAAATCGGAGATGTGTAAGTTCTATTCAGTTGTGTATGTGTTAACTAAAGTCTTTGAAAATGTAATAAGTTTTACGAAACGCGCTCAAGTATCGCGTCAGACTAGAAATAAAAATGAATTTTGGAGAATTGATTTTTGAATTACCTCCAACAGTGAAAAGAAATGTACGAAAGATTGAGAAAATTCGTGTTAGAATTATTAGTCTTACTTTTCGGTAATATTTAACAACATATGTTTACAAGAAAGACTGCTACCAAAATATACTAATAAATAAATAAATAAATTATATATATATATATATATATATATATATATATATATATATATATATATATATATATATATATATATAATGTCGTACCTAGTAGCCAGAACGCACTTCTCAGCCTACTATGCAAGGCCCAATTTGCCTAATAAGCCAAGTTTTCATGAATTAATTGTTTTTCGACTACCTAACCTAACCTAACCTAGCTTTTTTTGGCTACCTAACCTAACCTTACCTATAAATATAGGTTAGGTTAGGTTAGGTAGGGTTGGTTAGGTTCGGTCATATATCTACGTTAATTTTAACTCCAATAAAAAAAAATTGACCTCATACATAGCGAAAAGGGTAGCTTTATCATTTCATAAGAAAACAATTATAGTAAATATATTAATTCAGGAAAACTTGGCTTATTAGGCAAATCGGGCCTTGAATAGTAGGCTGAGAAGTGAGTTCTGGCTACTAGGTACGACATATACATATATATATATATATATATATATATATATATATATATATATATATATATATATATATTTATTTATTAGTATATTTTGGTAGCAGTCTTTCTTGTAAACATATGTTGTTAAATATTACCGAAAAAGTAAGACTAATAATTCTAACACGACTTTTCTCAATATTTCTTATGTTTCTTTTTACGGTCAATGGTAATTGAAAAATCATTTCTCCAAAATTCATTTTTATTTCTGTCTGATGCGACACTTGAATGCGTTTCGTAATAACTTATTACATTTTCAAAGACTTTAGTTTACACACTCACAACTATAATCTGCAAACACTATACAGAGTTTTACTATGCTATCATTTAAACAGCTTTTGTCTTATATACTCGCATTTGGGTGAGGTGATATGTTACAACAGTTTTGGATGAGGTGAACAAAACTTTCAACACAAGACAGAGAAAACTTTCAACACAAGACAGAACACGGTGCAATGGATATAAATTGGAAAATTAAAGGGAAGAATGGAAATAACTGCAAAGGGCCTATTGGCCCATATTTCTTGACTACCACCACACTACCACTACCACACTACCACCACCTCCACTACCACACTACCACCAACTCAACATACTACCACACACTACCACCCCCACCACACACTACAACTACCACCACACACTACAGCCACCACCACGCACTACCCCCACCACCACACACTACAACCACCACCACACACTACAACTACCTCCACAAGACATGACAACCACTACCACACACACTACAACCACCACCACACACTACCACCTTCACCACACACTGCAACCACCACCACTCACTCCAACCACCACCACTCACTACAACCACCACCACTCACTATTACCACCACCACACACTACCTCCACCACCACACACTACAACCACCACTTAATACCCCCACCACTACACATTACCACCACCTCCACACACTACCATTACCATCACTCACTACCACCACCACCACACACTACAACCACCACCACCACATACTACAACCACTACCACACACTACCACCACATCCACACACTTCCACCACTACCACTACCACACACTACCACCACCACACACTACCACCACCACCACACACTACAACTACCACCACACACTACCACCACCACCACACACTACCACCACCACCACACTCTACAACTACCACCACACACTACAACCACCACCACCACACACTACCACCACCACACACTACAACTACCACCACACACTACAACTACCACCACACACTACAACTACCACTACACACTACAACCACCACCACTCACCACCACCACCACTCACCACCACCACCAGCACATACTACAACCACCTCCACACACTACAACCACCACTACACACTACCACCACCTGCACGCTCTACCACCACTATCACACACTAACACCACCACCACACACTACAACTGCCACCAAACACTACAACCACCACCACACACTACCACCACCACCCCACACTACAGCCACCACCACCACACATTACAACCACCACCACACACTACCACCACCACCACACACTACAACTAACAGCAAACACTACAACCACCTCCTCACACTACAACCACCACCACACACTACCACCACCACCACACACTACCACCACACATTACAACCACCTCCACACACTACCACCACCTCCACACACTACCACCACCACCACACACTACCATCACCACCACACACTACAACCACCACCACACACTACCACCATCACCACACACTACCACCGCTATCACACACAGCCACCACCACCACACACCACAACCACCACCACACACTACCACCACCACCACACACTACAACTACCACCAAACACTACAACCACCACCACACACTACCATCACCACCACACACTACAACCACCACTACCACACATTACAACCACCACCACACACTACCACCACCACCAACACACACTACAGCCACCACCACTCAGTACCACCACCGCACATTACAACCACCACCACACACCTCAACCACCACCACACACCACAACGACCACCACCTCAAACTACAACCACCACTATCACAACCACCACACACTACCAATACCACCACTACACATTACCACAACCACCACAAACTACCCCCACATCCACACACTACCACCTCCTCCACACACTACCACCTCCACCTCCACCACACATTACCACCACTTCAACACATTACTACCACTACCACAACCCCACACTACCACCACCACTACACACTATACCACCACTCCCCTCCAAACCACACAATACTACTACCACACCACCACCACTACTACCACACAACCACCACTCACCACCACTTCCACACTACACACCAGCACAACCACTCAGCTCTCATTTGCTGAAAAGCTTAAAAAGAGCCCTGAAGCTAGGTCTGCAGTTAAGGAAGTTGCCATGGAAGTGGCTTCCTCTCAGGAAGCAGCTAGATGTACTAGCCGGTTGATAGAGAGAAAAAGAGCATTAGTAGTAGCAGGCATTAAAGAGCAAACAGGGACCAGACCAAAGGAGCGGAGAGACAAGGAAAAAAAACATAGTTACCGGGATCTTTAAAGAGATAAGGATGGAGGGAACTGAACAAAATGTTGAAAAGGTTTTCAGGCTTGAAAAGTACAACAAGGACAGAGACCGAATGATAAAGGTGGTATTCATGAGCGAAATCACGAAAGAGGAACTGTTAGCAAGGAAGACCGGTCTAGCAAATGTAGAGAAGTTCAAAAAAGTATTCCTGCAGAGGGATATGACAAGGAAAGAGAGAAAGCAGGCAGCAGACGCGAGGAAGGAGCGCAGGAAGAGAGAAAGGAATCAGGGAGCCACAACCCCGATCCCTACAATCCCAGAGGGGAGTGGGGAACCCTCCTCAAACAGTGCAATAGCCACAGGGAGTGCAGCATCACCCCCACATTCTACCCAACAGACACCCTACCTGCCCCAACCCCTGTCAGCCCCCAACTAAGTACCCACCTAAGGCACCCTCCCCCATCCACCCCCTTCCTCCCACTCACCCCTCCCCCCAGGACCTCCCTTCTCCCCATCCCCCAAGCCCTCCCTTCTCCCACATGCCCTCCTGTCTCTCCCACCAACAAGCCCTCTGTTCTCCCCGGCCCCCCTAAGCCCCCCACTCTCCCCCACCCCACTAAAGCCTTCCCCTCTCCACCACTCACTCCCCAAAACCCTCCCCTCTTCCTCACCCACCTCAGCCTTCCCTTTCCCCCCCATGCCCCCCAAGCCCTCCCCCCTTTACTGACCCCCAACCCCTCCCCCCCCCCCTTCTCCTCCATCCCCGCAACCCTCCCCCTCTCACCCCCCCAAACCTCCCCCTCTCACCCATCCTCAACCCTCCCTCCCCCCACCCCCCCCAAGCCCTTCCCCCTCCACCAGTCGCCCCGTACCAGATCCTCCCAGCTCCCGCTCACCCCAGACCCCATAGGTCCCCCTCAGAGGAAAAGCAGAAGAGAGTCAGTTTCAGGGTAATGTACTCGAACATAGATGGGATCACAAGCAAGACAAGTGAACTAAGGGAAAGAGCACAAGAAGTGAACCCAGATGTAATCGGACTCACTGAAACAAAACTCTCTGGAATCATAACGAATGCCGTGTTTCCCCTGGCGTACACAGTATTAAGGAAAGAGAGGGAAGGTAGGGGAGGAGGCGGAGTGGCCCTACTCATGAGAAAGGAATGGAGTTTTATGGAGATGGCTATCCCGGGCTGTGAGGGTTTCAGAGACTACATAGCAGGCACCATAATAATGGGAGGACCAAGAATAGTAGTAGCAGTAATATATAACCCATCACCAAATGACAGGAGACCCAGTCAAGAGTACGAAAATAACAACATGGCAGTTAACACTATAACTGAGAGGGCAGCCTCTGCTGCCTGTAGAAATAGATCTCACCTGCTTATCATGGGGGACTTCAATCACGGAAGGATTGACTGGGAGAACAAGGAACCGCATGGAGGCGAGGATACGTGGAGAGCCAAACTACTGGAAGTGGTGACTAGAAACTTTTTAACCCAGCATGTCAGGGAACCCACAAGGATGAGAGGAAATTACGAACCAGCGAGACTCGACCTAGTCTTCACCCTGAACGACTCTGACATAAGAGAAATCGGTTTTGAGGCCCCAGTAGGAATGAGCGACCACAGTGTATTGGTGTTTGAGTACCTGATTGAAGAAGGGTTATTGAACTCGAGGATGGATACCAAAACCAAAAGGTTAGCATACCAAAAGGGAAACTATGAGGAGATAAGAAAATTCCTAACAGATATAGCATGGGAAACAGAGCTCAGGGAAAAGACGGCCCAAGATATGATGGACTACATCACACAAAAGTGCAAGGACGCATCAAACAAGTTTGTCCCAGCCAAAAAAGAAAACAGTGAAATCCCTGTGGCTCGTGTTCCCCGCAGTAAGTCAACAAATTCCTTTGGAGACTTCAGGCTGAAGGCGCAAGGGACATAATTTGTCAGCAAGCCGTTGAGTCGCTTCGCCAGTCTGTACGTGGGTGTGGGTATCTGGCTGAAGATTGGCCGCAGTGGGTTTCCAGGCTTGTGTGTCTTGACATTTCCATACACGTATCCAGGTTTGTATTCCCCAGTAATCTATGGCAGGTGGAGTCCGGATTTCTTGGCATTTACAGTTTCGATCAATTTCGAAAGATATTGTTAATCACCACTATTGGTCAATCACCACTTCCAGCTTGCTGGCTGGAAGTAGTGGTTTGGTGACCCACGGGGTGAAGTGGCGACTGCAAGGAGGGGGGAGTGGAGTGAGTGATACGTATCTGGTACGTATTCTCACTGTAGAAACATATTCTACTAAAGATGTACTACTCTTGATGGTAATACTTAGATGTTGTAGATGTACTGAAGTAACATGATGATAGGAAAGAGTAGGCCAATCTCTCTTGAAGGAGATTATCGTAACAGCTCTCCCCCAAAGCCTGCTCTTACAGGTTAAGTTACTTCAGTAGATGGTAGAGATGTAGGAGTAGCTGTCTCTACCTCATAGACTCTGGAGAGGGCGTCGGCTATGATGTTGTCTGAGCCCTTGATGTAGAAGATCTCCAGGTTAAAATTCTGCAAGTACAGAGCCCAGCGTAGAAGACATTGATTGCTGAATTGGGCCTGTTGCAGGAACCGCAGAGGATTGTGGTTTGAGTAGATAGGTATAGACCGATTACCCTGTAGGTAAGGTTCAAAATGGTGCAAGTTCAGGACGATGGAAAGGAGTTCCTTCTCTATGGTGCTGTAGTTCTTCTGATGAGGCTTTAACTTGTAGCTGTAGTAGCTGACAGGGAGAACCTCTTCGTCACGTTGTTGCATTAGGACGTCCCCAATGCCGGTGCCACTCGCGTCGACATTGATGATGAAGGGCTTCGTAATATCTGGAGAGGCGAGAATGGGATCAGAACATAGCAGAGGTTTAAGTTGTTCAAAGGCAACGGTCTGTTGAATGGTCCAATGATACCGTTGCTTGGGGCTGGTCAGATTAATCAATGGTGTCGCTACCATACTAAAAATTTTCACAAACCTACGATAGTAACATGCAAGTCCAAGGAAGCGCAGGAGCTGCTTCCTGGTTGTAGGTTGTGGGTAATGCTGAATGGCTTGAGTGTGAATTGTTAAAGGAGCTATGCTGTCACTCTCTATCACATGACCAAGATAACGCACTTTACCTTTGGCAAAGGTGGACTTGCCCAAGTTGATGGTAAGGCCAGCTGTCAGGAGCTTTGAGAACAATCGTTGCAGATGTTCGCTCCAGGTGTTAGTTGCCACAACGATGTCATCCAAGTAGGCGTAGGTGTGATCTAGGCCGTAGATGACGCGGTTGACAGCTCGCTGAAAGGTGGCCGGGGTGTTACACAGTCCAAAAGGAAGGTGTTCATATCTATACAGGCCAAAAGGAGTGGTGAAGGCAGATATTTCTTTAGCTCTGTCTGTCAGGCTAATTTGGTAATAGCCATTTAACAAATCAAGTTTAGACAAATAACTAGCATTACCTACTTCGTCAAGGATATCATCTATACGAGGTAAATGGTAAGCATCCTTGACGGTCACAAGGTTCAGTTTCCGATAATCGGTACACAGTCGTACTTTACCGTGCGGTTTCGGCACCAAGATGCAGGGTGAGGCCGAAGGGGGCTCACAAGGGGTGGCCAGCCCATGATCCAGAAGGTATTGTACTTCAGCACGCATAACTTCCTTTTTGTACGGGCTGATACGGTAGAAAGGTTGACGAATCGGCCGGGTGTCAGGAAGCAGCTGAATGTCGTGCTGAACCACATTACACTCCTGGGGGATCATCGCTGAACAACTTCAGATGTTCTTGAAGAACTTTGATGAGAGGAGCACTATTACAGTCCTGTAAATATTTAGGAAGATCAGTAAGGATTTCCGAGTTGGAAGGCACTGACTCAGAGTTAGTGCCTTCAGGAGGAGAAGGTACACTGTGGAGGTATGGATCTTTAAAAGTGGAGAGAGATATTAGCACAGTCGGGGGAATAGCTTTATACTCCTTCAGAAGATTGACGTTGCACAACTGGGTCTTCCGCCGCCTATCTGGAGTCTCAAGAACGTAGTTGTGGTTGTTCCTTTCCTTATTTTGCTACGTTTGTCAAAATGAGTCTTCATCCTATTTTGAGTTTTCAATAAATTATCATTTGCAAATTTACATACTCTGTCTAGAATGTGCTTTAAGTTTTGAAGAAACTGAGGCACATTCTGAGGGTCACTGAAGGTGGCATTACGTAGAGAGTCTGTAAAAGCTTTTAGAGGAGTACGGCACCTACGTCCGTAGAGCATCTCATAAGGAGACACTCCTAGAGACTCATTTGGGAGACTTCTGAAAATGCACATGGTGATGTTAGGTTGTTTATCCCAGTCTTTCATGGTCTCATTGCAAAATTTCTTACGGAGTGATTTTATCGTTTGGTGACTACGTTCAAGAGAACCCTGTGAAGCAGGATGATAGGGGCTGGATAAAACCTGAGTGATGTTGAATTCTTTCGGTGTCTTCTTGAAGAGATCACTGGTGAAGTTGGTGACATAGTCACTTTGAATCTCCCGAGGAAATCCATATTGGGTAAAAATCTTCAATAGTTGTTTCACCACCGTAGCAGCCGTAATGTTCTTTACAGGAACTGCTATGGGGAATCTGGTGGTTGGACACAGGATGGTTAGTATATAATAGTTGCCAGAACTGGTCCGGGGTAAAGGACCAACACAGTCTATGATGAGTCTGTGAAAAGGTTCCGAAGGCACCGGAATTGGAATCAAAGGAGCCTTGGGAATTGGGATGTTAGGTTTTCCTGCCATCTGACATGTATGACACTGTTGTACATAACTTTTTATATCTTTAATCATACCTGGCCAGTAGTAGTCTTGTCTGATTCCGTGATAGGTTTTATTAAAACCGTAGTGAGAAAGAGCTCCGTGGGCCAGGTGTAGAATATCAGGCCGTAGGCTGGTGGGAACTACAAGTTGGTCGACATTAGCCCAATCGTCATCCTCCGTTAGTTTACTGGGTCGGTACCTGCGGTAGAGCAACTGGTTCTCTAGGAAGAACCCAGGGATACTGTTAGGTTGAGTCTCGGCCTGGAAGAATAATGGTGTTAATGAAGGATCCTCCCTCTTTAACTTACGGAACTCCAACATATTAAGATTCGGTGGTAGAGTCGGCTGGTCTTGAGGGACAGCGGTTGCTGTATTGTCAGCTGGTTGCAGGCGTGCAGCTTGCGCACGGGTTGTCACCAAAACCGAGAGACTTCATCACTTTCTTGAACCTCTGCTGAAACATACTTCAAAATGGTGTTCTCCACTACAGAGTCACATACCTGGGGTTTAACCATGATGATCAAGTTGGAAGGTTGCAGATCTTCGGCCAAGTCGTTGCTCAGGAGAAGTTGTACCCCTGACATGGGAAAAGGCTTTTCCCTGATGGCGATTTGGACTCCACCATTCACGAAAGGACAATCCAGGTGGACTCTGGCGAGTGGATACGGAGTGGTAGCAGTGAGGTCAGTGATAAGGACCGTCTCCCCGGTGTAGGTAATGTTAGGCACAGCCGATTTCAATATTATTGACTGCAGAGCCGTTGTGTCCCTCAAGATCTTCACTTTAGAACATCCCGCCGAGTCTGTACTGTTGGCAGACACAGTTCCAGGGTACTGGTGTTTGCTGAAGAAAGAAAGATCATTAATAGGAACACCAACATTCATCACAGGTTTACCAGACTTAGGAGGAGTCGGTTTGGGTTTAGGAGTTTCACTATAGCCTTTGTATTGGGTTCTTCCACATTTATCTATGGTATGTCCATAAAGCTTGCAATACTTACAATATAATTGAGAGCTCGCCTGATCGGTACTCACTTTGTCATAACTAGACCAAGATTTCTTACTGGAAGATGTGTCAGCTGTTAATCGGTGTATAAGGCTGTAGGTGTCAGCCGACTTTGCACATCTGATGTAGTCGGTTTCCTCCTTATCCGCTAAATAAAGACGGATAGAAGAGGGAACACGTCTAAAGAATTCCTCAACTAGAAGGAGGTTGACGAGTTCTGAAAATGTAGAGACATGAGATGCTTCCAGCCATTTCATGAAATATCTTTTCTTAGTATTGGCAAATTCTAAATAGGTGGTGGTACTTGCCTTTAGATAATCACGGAATTTTCGTCTGTAGCTTTCGGTGGAGAGAAGGTAGGCATCCAAAACTGCTTGCTTCAGGGTCTATAAGTCATTCTCAGACGCTAAGGTGGGGAGAGTAATCGCAGCTCTATCTGTGAGATGCACTCTGAGAAGTGTAGACCACTGATCTTCAGGCCAGCTAAGTCTTTTAGCTAGGGCCTCAAAAATAGTAAAAAAACATCTATCTCTGTCTCAACGAATGGTGGCATTAACTTACTTGCCTGGGAGACATTGAAGCTTACTGGAAGACTAGCTGTAGCTTGTTGGCACTGAGTGTGGTGTGTAGTATCCAAGGTGAGTTCTTGTCGACGGTATTCTAGAGCACTATCAGCTTGCTTCTTATCGTGCTCACGTTGCATCTCCAGGTGACGTTTTCTTGCTTCAAGCCGTTCCCTCTCACGCTCACGTTGTAGGGCAGCATCGCGTTCCTTTAGGGCAGCCTCGCGTTCTTGTTCTTCTTTCTTTAGGGCAGCCTCGCGTTCCTTTATCTGGAGAGCTTCTTTTTGTTGTTCACGTTCGGCATTAGCGAGTTGTAGAGCTTCTTTTTGGAGTTTACGCTCTACCATTGCTAGTTCGAACTTTAACTTCATAGCTGCTAGAGCTTGCCGATCTGTAATAGAATAGTTATCGTGAGAATCAGAGTCTATATTTCCCTCATCTAAGAGGTGGTCGAGGATAATATTGTGCAAGTCGCTTTTGTTGGCTCCATGGGGAACATCTAGGTGATACTCATGTGCTAGAGTTTGTAATTCGGTCCTCTTGGCACGAATTAGGTTCCCTACTTCACCTGCTGGATCACTAAGAAATGCTGGGAGACGAATTATTTTGAGATAGCAAACAAATGTACAACGAATATACCTGTGATATTATAAGTGTCAGTAACAGGATGACGTGGCAACTGGTAACTATCCTGTGGAAATTCAATCGTTAATGTAAAAACAATTAACGTTAATATTAGATGGTAAATGATTATTCAATCAAAATCGCAGGAAATCTTGTACCCGGTACTCAATATATGAGAATAAGGGCAAGAAAATCCCACTAAATAAATGAAACTGATAGTTTAAAAAAAAAGAAACTTTTAATTGTTTCAAAAGTGAAAGGGTAGTCCAAGAATGTAGGGATACCTTGCCGGGTCTCTATAGGAAAAAAGCAAGGGGTTTCCTACTTAACTAAATGATACTTACAGAATTAGCGTTCTTTGTGCTCTGAAAAAAGAAAGCCAATTCCGTACCTGAGTAAATATCATCATCTCTGACCGACGTGTAGGGGTGCGAGTGTCAACTGGTGACGAGAATTGCTGTTGAGGTCCCAACTCAATAGCGTAGTCCGTGGTAGAGGAACTATGGCCCTCTGTATCCTTCTTAGGTCGGATTGCAGAAGATAGGGTACGTGACCCGAAGACAAATCAGAGTACCAGGGTACCAAAGGTGATGATCTGTCGTAAATGAGAAATATCCTAGGGACGAAAAAGGTGGAATACACGAGTAATAACATGGAGGGATGAACGACCTATTAAGAGAATGACTGAGGCCTCCAGTCACCACGTAATCCAAAGTTATCCAACACTCACAATATGTTACCCTCGGAATACACAAAATACAGAGCACCATATAAATAGTAAAAGTTAAGAAAATATTGAAAAGCAACAGTATCAAAACCAAGTACACTTACCACAAATTGATGTTCTAGTATTAGTACCTGAGTGAGGCTCCTAGGACCGGCCCCCATTAAATGTGTTGGAAAAAAAAGTATGGGTAGGTGTTCGGCAGTCCTTCCAATGGCTGGTGTCAATGCCAATACCATTTACAAACAAAAGAGAGAAAAAAAAGATGACTGCGTGGCTGTTGCCTCCTGTGGTCAAGTATATGGGAAAAAACACATGCAAAACAAATCCTATGAACAATGAAACTTTAATTAACTCGAAAACTAATATGAACAAAGATAATATTCCCTTGGTTATGTACAGTGCGAAAAAAACAAGATTACAAAGCCAAAAAAATAATAATATAAAATAAAATAATGGTTACGTTACTCTACAATAAACAAGACAAAAATGAATTAATAGTTGCTGAGAATAATGAGCTGGCTGAAAACATCCACCAATAAACAGAGCGTATATCAGAGAGGTGTATCAGCTTTGAGAGCACAGGATAATCTAAATACAATGGCTAGTGAACGCTCAGTCATCGGCTATGTAGATGGCGCTGGAAGTAGAGTGCAGACGTCGATTCACCAATAGGAAGCATGCTGGCTGGAAGTGGTGGTTTAGTGATCGACGGGGTGAAGTGGCGACCGCGAGGAGGGGGGGAGTGGAGTGAGTAATACGTATCTGGTACATATTCTCACTGTAGAAACATATTGTACTAAAGATGTACTACTCTTGATGGTAGTACTTAGATGTTGTAGATGTACTGAAGTAACATGATGATAGGAAAGAGCAGGCTAAATCTCTCTTGAATGAGATTATCGTAACAATATATATATATATATATATATATATATATATATATATATATATATATATATATATATATATATATATATATATATATATATATATATATATATATATATATATATATATGCGAACAAGCCTGAATGGTCCCCAGGACTATATGCGAATGAAAACTCACACCCCAGAAGTGACTCGAACCCATACTCCCAGAAGCAACGCAACTGGTAACTACAGGGCGCCTTAATCCGCTTGACCATCACGGCCGTCAAAAGGAAGTGATAGCCGAGGCTATTTGAGCCACTTCCCCGACGGCAACTCGGATGGTAATCTTGGGCATAGCATTTCACCAAATCACCTCATTCTTTGGGGCACACGTGAGGAACACAAATGCGAACAAGCCTGAATGGTCCCCAGGACTATATGCGAATGAAAACTCACACCCCAGAAGTGACTCGAACCCATACTCCCAGAAGCAACGCAACTGGTAACTACAGGGCGCCTTAATCCGCTTGACCATCACGGCCGTCAAAAGGAAGTGATAGCCGAGGCTATTTGAGCCACTTCCCCGACGGCAACTCGGATGGTAATCTTGGGCATAGCATTTCACCAAATCACCTCATTCTTTGGGGCACACGTGAGGAACACAAATGCGAACAAGCCTGAATGGTCCCCAGGACTATATGCGAATGAAAACTCACACCCCAGAAGTGACTCGAACCCATACTCCCAGAAGCAACGCAACTGGTAACTACAGAGTTGCCGTCGGGGAAGTGGCTCAAATAGCCTCGGCTATCACTTCCTTTTGACGGCCGTGATGGTCAAGCGGATTAAGGCGCCCTGTAGTTACCAGTTGCGTTGCTTCTGGGAGTATGGGTTCGAGTCACTTCTGGGGTGTGAGTTTTCATTCATATATATATATATATATATATATATATATATATATATATATATATATATATATATATATATATATATATATATATATATATTAGTATATTTTGGTAGCAGTCTTTCCTGTAGACATATATTATTAAATATGACCGAAAAAGTAAGATTAATAATTCTAACACGAATTTTCTCAATCTTTCGTACATTACGCTTCACTGTTGGAGGTAAATCAAAAATCACTTCTCCAAAATTCATTTTTATTTCTAGTCTGACGCGACACGAGCGCGTTTCGTAAAACTTATTACATTTTCAAAGACTTTAGTTCACAAATACACAACTGAATAGAACTTACACATCTCCGATTTGTTTATATCTACATTTGAGTGAGGTGGATGGGGTGAGGTGGTATTTAATAGGGTATTAAATTCATCAACACAAGACAGAACACGAACAATGGGTATTGAATGGAAGTGATTGTAGAAAGCCTATTGGTCCATATTTCTTGATGCTTCTATATTGGAGCAGAGTCTTGAGGTGGGTAGAATATAGTTGTGCATTAATTGGCTGTTGATTGCTGGTGTTGACTTCTTGATGTGTAGAGCCTCGCAGACGTCAAGCCGCCTGCTATCGCTGTATCTATCGATGATTTCTGTGTTGTTTACTAGGATTTCTCTGGCGATGGTTTGGTTGTGGGAAGAGATTATATGTTCCTTAATGGAGCCCTGTTGCTTATGCATCGTTAAACGCCTAGAAAGAGATGTTGTTGTCTTGCCTATATACTGTTTTTTTTGGAGCTTACAGTCCCCAAGAGGGCATTTGAAGGCATAGACGACGTTGGTCTCTTTTAAGGCGTTCTGCTTTGTGTCTGGAGAGTTTCTCATGAGTAGGCTGGCCGTTTTTCTGGTTTTATAGTAAATCGTCAGTTGTATCCTCTGATTTTTGTCTGTAGGGATAACGTTTCTATTAACAATATCTCTCAGGACCCTTTCCTCCATTTTATGAGCTGTGGAAAAGAAGTTCCTGTAAAATAGTCTAATATGGGGTATAGGTGTTGTGTTGGTTGTCTCTTCAGAGGTTGCATGTCGTTTCACTTTCCTTCTTATGATGTCTTCGACGAAACCATTGGAGAAGCCGTTGTTGACTAGGACCTGCCTTACCCTACAGAGTTCTTCGTCGACGTGCTTCCATTCTGAGCTGTGGCTGAGAGCACGGTCGACATAAGCGTTAACAACACTCCTCTTGTACCTGTCTGGGCAGTCGCTGTTGGCATTTAGGCACATTCCTATGTTTGTTCCCTTAGTGTAGACTGCAGTGTGGAAACCTCCGCTCTTTTCCATGACTGTTACATCTAGAAAGGGCAGCTTCCCATCCCTTTCCATCTCGTAAGTGAAACGCAGCACGGAACTCTGCTCAAATGCCTCCTTCAGCTCCTGCAGATGTCTGACATCAGGTACCTGTGTAAAAATGTCGTCAACATACCTGCAGTATATGGCCGGTTTCAAGTTCATTTCGACTAAGACTTTTTGCTCGATGGTACCCATGTAGAAGTTTGCAAACAGGACACCTAGGGGGGAACCCATGGCGACCCCATCTACTTGCTTACACATGTGCCCATCCGGGCTCAAGAAGGGTGCCTCTTCAGTACAAGCTTGGAGTAGTTTCCTCAGAATGTTCTCTGGTATGTCAAGAGGAGTGCAGGCCGGATCACGATACACTCTGTCGGATAGGGAACAAGTGCTTCCCCGTTCCCTATCCTCCAACAGTGTGCTGAAATTAGCTGACCGACCGTTTGATGAGATTTCCCGCTTAGTGCTTGGTAAAAATATTGGTTTGCCCAAATTAGAAGTACGGGAATGTTTTAAGGTGTTGAACAGCCGTAGGTATTCATTTTCTCAAGCTGTATCTTTGGAATGGAATCGCCCGATGATGGATTATTGTTACACCGCTATGAGATCTGCCTGCACGAATGTAAGTACGAAGCTTGATTCAAAATTAAATAGGCTTATTCAACAAAGTGATTGGAATAAACATGCCAACACTGACTTTGTTATTAATCTCTCTAGTAAACAACTTGATAATGATACGATGACTGCTCTTGGTTACGGTCTGAGTTTCTCCATCTCAAATAGAGATGTGAATTATGTAAATATTGCCAAAAGTTTTTGCAATTTGGAGAAATCTAGTGAGATTTCAGTTGATGACATCAATATTTGCAAGGGAATGGTGTACGGTTCTTTACTTAAGGGTACTGTGCCTAATTGTCCAGAGAGGTTTATGCGAGCGTTCAAAATCCTCAAAAAAGATAACTCTCTACATATCACTAAAGCTGATAAATCCAATGCTGTTGTCATCATGGACAAAGAAGACTACGTCCAAAAAATGAACCAGTTATTGGAGGACAGAGACGCTTACTTACCTGTTAATAGTGACCCTATTGAAAGAGTTATTGCTCATTTCAACAAAACTCTTAAAACCGTGCTTAAGAACGATAAGGAGTTGATTCCAAAAATTTAAGTCGATCCCCTTCTCTCACATATCTATATGGGCTTATTAAAACACGCAAACCGAATAATCCTGCAAGACCTATTATTAGTTCTGTTGGATCTGTGGCATATAGACTTTCCAAATGGCTTGTCCAAGTCTTGTCTCCAGTAGTAGGTTCCATTTTCAACTCACACATAACAAACAACTTGGACTTGGTTAACAAGTTGTCTAGTTTGAAATTAAATTATGATTTTAAACTTGTGAGTTTTGATGTGACGGCTCTGTTCACTAGGGTTCCTGTTGATGATCTGTTGTCATTCTTACGGAATCTACTCCCAAGGTATAATTTAACTTTGCCTACTAACACCATTATTGAACTTATAAAATTGTGCATTAAAGATAATTATTTCAGCTTTAATGATTCATTTTATAAATAAACATTTGGCATGGCGATGGGTAATCCCCTCTCCCCTGTTTTGAGCAATCTGTACATGGAATGTTTCGAAACAAATATCCTTCCCAGGATTTTACCCTCAAATTTGCTTTGGTACAGGTACGTTGACGATATTTTATGCCTGTGGCCGGTTAATCATGACGAAACTGATTTTCTCAATCAAATTAATTCGCTGGTTCCGTCAATTAAATTCACAATTGAGAACGAAGTGAATGGTGTTCTGCCTTTTTTAGACATCATGATTCATAGAATAGGTAGGAGTTTCAAATTCAATGTGTATAGGAAACCTACCAATGTGTGCTCGTATGTACATTTCTGTTCAAATCATCATGTTCAGGTCAAGCGGGCAGTTTTTTCTGGTATGTTTCTCAGAGCACTGAGAGTTTGCAGTCCGGAATTTTTCGATGAAGAAATAGCAAATATATTTGAAATTGGGAAGAAGTTAAAATACCCAAAATCGATCTTGGCTATTGCGTTTGGTCAAGCGAAAAGGGCTTTCTACAAACAGACTACTAAGTCTAAACCAGAACTGAAAAATTCGTTGGTATTACCATATTCTGAGGGTCTAGTAAATCTTGCCCCAGCCCTGAAGAACCTTAATATTAATCTAGTGTTCAAAAATGATAATACAGTTAAGTCCATGTTAATTAAGAACTCGCCCTCGTCTGTAGCAGGTTGTGTGTATTCCATCCCTTGTAATGAGTGTGCATGTGTTTACATCGGCCAGACAGGTAAATCTCTTGCCTCGCGTTTAAAACAGCATTCATATGCTATTCGTACAGCCCAGCAATCCAGTGCATTGTATTTACATTCCAGTTTATGTAATCATTGTATCGACTTCACGGGGGCAAAATGTATTGTTAAAAGTAAAGATTTTGTTGAACGAAACGTGATCGAGTCTGCTTTGATCAAACATTGTAACAACAGCCATAATGTGAGCCCCGGTAAGTACAAGTTGGATCCCTATTTAAGCCTCTATATAGCACGTCAAAACAATATAGCAATCATTTAACACGTATGGCACTTGGAGATATTAATAGGAGCTGCCTCGTATGGGCCAATAGGCCTTCTTCAGTTACCTTCTTTCTCATAATTCCTTTCCTCCACTTATTTTTGGTGGTCAGGTGATCTGCCCAGGCGGATATAAAGGTCTGATCAGCAATCTTATCTTCATTCTACTTTGCTCTGATGAAGGCGAATTAGCCGAAAACGCGTTAAGCATTTTCTTTTTTGTCACATGTGGTTATTCTGCATATATATATATATATATGTATATATATATATATATATATATATATATATATATATTATTAAATATGAATGAAAAAGTAAGATTAATAATTCTAACACGAATTTTCTCAATCTTTCGTACATTACGCTTCACTGTTGGAGGTAAATCAAAAATTAATTCTCCAAAATTCATTTTTATTTCTAGTCTGACGCGACACGGGCGCGTTTCGTAAAACTTATTACATTTTCAAAGACTTTAGTTCACAAATACACAACTGAATAGAACTTACGTATCTCCGATTTTATATCTACATTTGAGTGAGGTGGGAGGGGTGATGTGGCATTAACACAAGACAGAACGAGAGGGGATATTAATAGGGTATTAAAAGTATCAACACAAGACAGAACACAAACAATGGGTATTGAATAGAAGTGTTTGTAGAAAGCCTATTGGTCCATATTTCTTGATGCTTCTATATTGGAGCGGAGTCTTGAGGTGGGTAGAATATAGTTGTGCAATAATTGGCTGTTGATTGCTGGTGTTGACTTCTTGATGTGTAGTGCCTCGCAAACGTCAAGCCGCCTGCTATCGCTGTATCTATCGATGATTTCTGTGTTGTTTACTAGGATTTCTCTGGCGATGGTTTGGTTGTGGGAAGAGATTATATGTTCCTTAATGGAGCCCTGTTGCTTATGCATCGTTAAACGCCTAGAAAGAGATGTTGTTGTCTTGCCTATATACTGGGTTTTTTGGAGCTTACAGTCCCCAAGTGGGCATTTGAAGGCATAGACGACGTTAGTCTCTTTTAAAGCTTTCTGTTTTGTGTCTGGAGAGTTTCTCATGAGTAGGCTGGCCGTTTTTCTGGTTTTATTGTAAATCGTCAGTTGTATCCTCTGATTTTTGTCTGTAGGGATAACGTTTCTATTAACAATATCTTTCAGGACCCTTTCCTCCTGTTTTATGAGCTGTGGAAAAGAAGTTCCTGTAAAATAGTCTAATAGGGGGTATAGGTGTTGTGTTAGTTGTCTCTTCAGAGGTTGCATGGCTTTTCACTTTCCTTCTTATGATGTCTTCGACGAAACCATTGGAGAAGCCGTTATTGACTAGGACCTGCCTTACCCTACAGAGTTCTTCGTCGACTTGCTTCCATTCTGAGCTGTGGCTGAGAGCACGGTCGACATATGCGTTAACAACACTCCTCTTGTACCTGTCAGGGCAGTCGCTGTTGGCATTTAGGCACATTCCTATGTTTGTTTCCTTAGTGTAGACTGCAGTGTGGAAACCTCCTCCCTTTTCCATGACTGTTACATCTAATAATGTAACAGAGAAATCCTAGTAAACAACACAGAAATCATCGATAGATACAGCGATAGCAGGCGGCTTGACGTTTGCGAGGCACTACACATCAAGAAGTCAACACCAGCAATCAACAGCCAATTATTGCACAACTATATTCTACCCACCTCAAGACTCCGCTCCAATATAGAAGCATCAAGAAATATGGACCAATAGGCTTTCTACAAACACTTCTATTCAATACCCATTGTTTGTGTTCTGTCTTGTGTTGATACTTTTAATACCCTATTAATATCCCCTCTTGTTCTGTCTTGTGTTAATGCCACATCACCCCTCCCACCTCACTCAAATGTAGATATAAAATCGGAGATACGTAAGTTCTATTCAGTTGTGTATTTGTGAACTAAAGTCTTTGAAAATGTAATAAGTTTTACGAAACGCGCCCGTGTCACGTCAGACTAGAAATAAAAATGAATTTTGGAGAATTAATTTTTGATTTACCTCCAACAGTGAAGCGTAATGTACGAAAGATTGAGAAAATTCGTGTTAGAATTATTAATCTTACTTTTTCGGTCATATTTAATAATATATGTCTACAGGAAAGACTGCTACCAAAATATACTAATATATATATATATATATATATATATATATATATATATATATATATATATATATATATATATATATATATATATATATATATATGTATATATATATATATATTGTGACGGTAACGAGTTGGTGTTCGGCTGTTTCAAAAGCTAGGGGTATGGCCTCGTCACATATAGAAACAAAAAGAAAAAAATCTGGAACTTCGTTAGTGGTAAGGTAATGGGAAGACACACAAAACACAAGTAAATTTAACAATGAGATTTTAATTACGTTAGAAAAGCAAAACATGAATAAAATGGACATACAAATTGGAACATAAAATCAATCAATCAAAATAATAAGAATAATCAAATGGCAAAATGAAAAGTTACGTTAAGACAAGTGAGTAATAACAAGTGAACAATATACAATCAAATAATAGGTGCAGGAATATTGGCTTTAAGCTGCCACTTCTCTTAGTACACGTAAGCCAGAGCTTAGTCTACCAACGAGACGTGTTAACTTGTTGAAAGCACTGGATATTCTGAGGTCTGTAGGTCGTGTGGCCCCAGACATCAGGTAGTGTGGCGGGTGGAGGGCAGGTGCAACTGGACACGCAGCCAATCAGCGATGAGCAGGCGACGACTGGTAGTTTGGTGATTCGAGTGGCGGGGGGAGCAGGTGTTCCTGGGGCTGCATACGTTTGCTCTCTGGCAAACCTTGGTGTTGTATTTGTTGGATATTTCTTCCATATTAGTTGTATATGGATATATATAGCGACGAACTTGAGAGGGAAGAGCAGGCTCAATCTCTTGAAGGAGATTATCGTCACAACTCTCCCCTGAAGCCTGTGGTTCTGGAAGAAGTACGTCGTTATGTGCTGGAGTAATAGATGGAGTCGCGTCTACTTCATAAACTCTGGAGGGAGCATCGGCTAAGATGTTGTCGGAACCTTGGTATAGCGTGTCTCTAGGTTGAATTTCTGCAGTTATCAAGCCCATAGTAGAAGACGTTGAGATGAGAAGTGGGCGTGCTGCAGGAGGTGTAGGGTGGTGTGGTCCGTGTTGATGGTAGACCGAACACTTTTCAGGTGTGGAGTAAAGTGCTGGAGCTTCAGGATGATGAAGAGTAGCTCCTTGCCAATTGTTTCGTAGTTCCTTGTAGCAGTAGTCGCTGACAGGTGTGTTCTCCTCGCCTCGTTGCTGCATCACGACACCACCAACGTCGGTACCACTGGCGTCGACATGGAGGATGAAGGGCTTATCTGACGAGGTGAGAGTGGAATTAGAATATGGCAAAGGAGCACTATTAGGGTCCTGAAAATGGTTGGGACTATCAATATGGATTTTTGAATGAGAAAGCGTGGACTCCTTGTCAGTGCTTTCGGGAGGAGAAGCTGGGAAGGTCTCACTGTGGATGTAGGGTTCTGTGAAGGTAGAATAATTGATCATGACAGTGGGAGGAGTACCATTATATTGCTTCAGGAGGTTGACGTGGCACAGCTGAGTCTTCCGCCGCCTATCTGGAGTCTCGATAACGTAGTTGTTGTTGTTTCTGCACTCCTTGACGCGGTAGGGTCCTGAAAACCTGTTTTGTAAAAGAGAACCTGGGATAGGGAAGTATGCTAGTACGAAGTCTCCCAGCTTAAATTTTCTTACTTTGCTGGTCTGGTCGTAATGAGTCTTCATTCTCTCCTGGGCTTTCAATAGATTATCATGGGCAAAACGGTGGACTCTCTCTAGAATGTGTTGAAGGTTTTGAAGAAACTGGGGCACATTCTGATGCTCACTGAAGGTGGCATCTCTGAGAGAGTCTTTGAAAGCCTTAAGGGGAGTACGGCACTTACGGCCGTAGAGCATCTCATAAGGAGATACTCCTAGGGACTCATTGGGAAGACTTCTGTAAATACACATTATAAGGTCGATTTGCTTATCCCAATCCTTAGAGGTTTCACTACAAAACTTTTTCAAGAGTGCTTTGATAGTCTGATGACTACGCTCAAGAGAACCCTGTGAAGCAGGATGATAGGGGCTGGACAATACCTGTTTGATGTTGAACTCCTCCAGTGTCCTTTTGAAGAGATCACTGGTGAAGTTGGTACCACAGTCGCTCTGAATCTCCCTGGGAAATCCGTATTGAGTGAAGATCTTTAATAGATGCTTTACAACCGTAGCAGCCGTGATGTTCTTCACTGGAACTGCTATGGGAAATCTGGTGGTAGGACACAGGATGGTTAAGATATAGGCGTTACCTGAACTGGTCCGAGGTAAAGGACCAACACAGTCTATTATAAGTCTGTGGAAAGGTTCCGCAGGCACCTGTATGGGAATCAGTGGCGCTCTGGGAATGGAGATGTTCGGTTTGCCTGCCATCTGACATGTATGACACTGTTTTACGTACTGTTTGACGCTGTTTACCATACCTGGCCAGTAGTAGTCTTGACGAATTCCATGATAAGTCTTGTTGAATCCGTAGTGGGAGAGTGCTCCGTGGGCCAGGTGTAGAATAGTGGGCCGCAGGCTGGTAGGAATCACAAGTTGTTCGATGTTGGCCCAATCGTCCTCCTCCTTCAGTTTACTGGGTCTATATCTGCGGTAAAGCAAGTCGTTCTCTAGGAAGAACCCAGGAATACTGTCGGGTTGAGTCTCAGCCTGGAAAAACAATGGTGTTAAAGTAAGATCTTCCCTCTGCAACTTACGGAACTCCAACTTGGTCAGATTCGGGGGTAGTTTCTGAGGGTCTTGAGGGACAGCGGTAGCAGTAGAGTCAGCTGGCTGTGGACGTGCGGCTTGTGCACGGGTGGTCACGAGAACCGGAGGAGAAACTTCATCACTCTCTTGAACCTCTGCTGGAACATACGCTAGTATAGGGTTAATTGGCACAGAGGTACACACCTGGGGTTTGTCCATGACGATCAGGTTGGTCGGTTGCAGGTCTTCTGCCAAGTCGTTGCCTAGGAGAAGTTGCACTCCAGGCATGGGAAAAGGCTTTTTCCTGACGGCGACTTGGACTTCTCCGGTCACGTAGGGACAATCCAGGTGGACTCTGGCGAGAGGATAAGGAGTGGTAGCAGTGAGGTCAGTGATGAAGACAGTTTCTCCGGTGTAGGCGATGTTGGGCACAGCCGACTTCAAGATGATAGATTGAAGAGCCACTGTGTCCCTCAAGATCTTCAATTTGAAACGTCCCTCCGGATTTGAACCGTTGGCAGAGACAGTTCCAGTATACAGGTGGTTACTGAAAAGAGAAAGATCATTAACATTAACACCAACATTCATCACAGGCTTACCGGACTTAGGAGGAGTTGGTTTGGGTTTCTGTGTGTCAGTGGTTCCTTTGTATTGAGACTTACCACACTTGTCTATGGTATGTCCATAGAGTCTTGCAGTACAATTGCGAGCCAGCTTGATCGGTGCTCACTTTCTCGCAACTGTACCACGACTTCTTACTGGAGGATGGTTCGGGTGTCAGCCGGTGGATGAGGCTGTATGTGTCAGCCGACTTAGCACACTTCAGGTAGTCGGTTTCTTCTTTATCTGCCAAGTATAGACGGACAGGAGGCGGCACACGCCTCAAGAATTCTTCAACTAGCATCAGGTTGACGAGTTCTGTAAAAGTAGAGACATGTGCTGCTTCCAGCCATTTCATGAAATATCTCCGTTTTGTGTTAGCAAACTCGAGGAAGGTAGTGGTACTTGCCTTCAGGTGGTCACGGAATTTCCTTCGATAACTTTCTGTGGAGAGGAGGTAGGCGTCAAACACTGCTTGTTTCAGAGTCTGGTAGTCATTCTCAGACGCCAAAGTACTGAGTGTGACTGCAGCTCTACCTGTAAGATGGACTCTGAGAAGTGTGGCCCATTGGTCGACAGGCCAACTGAGTTGATTAGCAAGGGTTTCAAAGGTGGTAAAAAACACATCAACTTCTGCTTCTACAAAGGATGGCATTAACTTACTTGCATGTGATATATTAAAACTGACGGGAAGATTGGCAGTAGCTTGCTGGCGTTGAGCGAGGTGTGAAGTTTCCAACGCGATTTCTCGTTGACGACACTCTAGAGCCAGAGTCGCTTGTTGCTTGTCATGTTCGCGTTGCATCTCCAACTCGCGTTGTTTTGTTTCAAGCTGTACTCGTTCACGTTCACGGAGTAAGGCAATCTCACGTTCTTATTCTTCTCTCCTCAAGGCAGCTTCACGTTCTTGTTCTTCTCTCCTCAAGGCAGTTTCACGTTCCTTGAGGGCGATTTCTCGTTCGTGTTCTTCCCTTCGTATGGCAGCTGCTCGTTCTTGATGTTCGAGGGCTTCCCTTTGCTGCTCGCGTTCAATCTTGGCCAGCTCCAATTTGAGTTTTATCGTTGCCAAATCAGTTTTATCTGCAATATAGTAAGTTTCATGAGTTTCAGAGTCTATCTTACCTTGCTCTAAATAGTGATTCAGCAACAGGTTGTGTATCTCACTCTTGTTGGCTTGGTAGGGAACTGTTAGTTGATACTCATGTGCAAGAGTTTGTAATTCAGTCTTCTTGGCACGACTTAAAGTCCCTATTTCACCTGCTGGATTTGCACGGAATGTTTGGAGACGAAACATGGTGCAATTAGCAAATAAATGTACAACGAATATACGGTTATATGGTGAATGTCAGAAACAGGACAACTGGTACCTATCCTGTGGAATCTTTAACAATTAAAGTTAAGTACAAGATGTTGAATGATTAATTTAAATCAAAGGCGCATGAAATCTTGTACCCGGTACTCATATAAGAGGATAAGGGCAAGAAAATCCTACTAAACAAATGAAACAGTTTCGAAAACAAATGAAACAGTTAATTGCCTCAAAAGTAAAATTGGTAGTCCAAGGATGTAGGCATACCTTGCAGAGTCTCTATAGGACATGCGCAAGTTTTTCCTACTGAAATTAATATGATACTTACAGAATTAGCGAACTTTTGTGCTCTGAAAAAGTAAGCTAATTCCCTACCGTTGTATGTATCATCATCTCTGACTGACGTGTAGGGGTGCGAGGTGTCAACTGGTGACGAAAACTTCTGCTGAGGTCCCAATTCAGCAACTAAAGTTCGAGCTAGAGGAACTATGGCCCTCTTTGTCCTCCTACAGTCAGATTGCAGAAGATTGGGTGCACTTGACCCGGGGCAGACCACAGTACCAGGGTACCAATATGATGATCTGTCAAAAATGAGAAATATCCAAGGGACAAAGATGGTAAACACGAGTAATAACACGGAGGGAGAGATGACCAATTAAGAGTATGACTGAGGCCTACAGTCACCACGTAATCCAAAGTTGTCTCACCTTCACCATATGTTACTCTCGTAATGCACAATATACTCCGCACCATATAACAAATGAAATTGAATATGAAAAATAGTAAAAGCTACGTTACCAAAGTTAAATACGCTTACCATAAATTACTACTTGGCACCAGTACCTGAGTGAAGCTCCTAGGACAGGCCCCCACTTAATATGTGACGGTAACGTAATGGTGTTCGGCTGTTTCAAAAGCTAGGGGTATGGCCTCGTCACATATAGAAACAAAACGAAAAAAATCTGGAACTTCGTCTGTGGTAAGGTAATGGGAAGACACACAACACACAAGTAAATTTAACAATGAGATTTTAATTACGTTAGAAAAGCAAAACATGAATAAAATGGACATACAAATTGGAACATAAAATCAGTCAATCAAAATAATAAGAATAATCAAATGACAAAATGAAAAGTTACGTTAAGACAAGTGAGTAATAACAAGTGAACAATATACAATCAAATAATAGGTGCAGGAATATTGGCTTTAAGCTGCCACCTCTCTTAGTACACTTAAGCCAGAGCTTAGTCTACCAACGAGACGTGTTAACTTGTTGAAAGCACTGGATATTCTGAGGTCTAAAGGTCGTGTGGCCCCAGACATCAGGTAGTGTGGCGGGCAGGTGCAACTGGACACGCAGCCAATCAGCGATGAGCAGGCGATGACAGGTAGTTTGGTGATTCGAGTGGCGTAGGGAGCAGGTGTTCCTGGGGCTGCATACGTTTGCTCTCTGGCAAACCTTGGTGTTGTATTTGTTGGATATTTCTTCCATATTAGTTGTATATGGATATATATAGCGACGAACTTGGGAGGGAAGAGCAGGCTCAATCTCTTGAAGGAGATTATCGTCACAATATATATATATATATATATATATATATATATATATATATATATATATATATATATATATATATATATATATATATATATATATATATATATATGTATATATATATATACATAGTATATATATACTAGGTACGACATATATATATATATGTCGTACCTAGTAGCCAGAACTCACTTCTCAGCCTACTATGCGAGGCCCGATTTGCCTAATAAGCCAAGTTTTACTGAATTAATATATTTTCTCTAATTTTTTTCTTATGAAATGATAAAGCTACCCATTTCATTATGTATGAGGTCAATTTTTTTTTATTGGAGTTAAAATTAACGTAGATATATGACCGAACCTAACCAACCCTACCTAACCTAACCTAACCTATCTTTATAGGTTAGGTTAGGTTAGGTAGCCGAAAACGTTAGGTTAGGTTAGGTTAGGTAGGTTAGGTTGTCGAAAAAACATTAATTCATGAAAACTAGGCTTATTAGGCAAATCGGGCCATGCATAGTAGGCTGAGAAGTGAGTTCTGGCTACTAGGTACGACATATATATATATATATATATATATATATATATATATATATATATATATATATATATATATGTCGTACCTAGTAGCCAGAACGCACTTCTCAGCCTACTATGCAAGGCCCGATTTGCCTAATAAGCCAAGTTTTCATGAATTAATTGTTTTTTGACGACCTAACCTACCTAACCTAACCTAACCTAACTTTTTCTGCTACCTAACCTAACCTAACCTATAAAGATAGGTTAGGTTAGGTTAGGTAGGGTTGGTTAGGTTCGGTCATATATCTACGTTAATTTTAACTCCAATAAAATAAAATTGACCTCATACATAATGAAATGGGTAGCTTTATCATTTCATACGAAAAAAATTAGAGAATATATAATAATTCAGGAAAACTTGGCTTATTAGGCAAATCGGGCCTTGCATAGTAGGCTGAGAAGTGCGTTCTAGCTACTAGGTACGACATATATATATATATATATATATATATATATATGTCGTACCTAATAGCCAGAACGCACTTCTCAGCCTACTATTCAAGGCCCGATTTGCCTAATAAGCCAAGTTTTCATGAATTAATGTTTTTTCGTCTACCTAACCTACCTAACCTAACCTAACCTAGCTTTTTTTGGCTACCTAACCTAACCTTACCTATAAATATAGGTTAGGTTAGGTTAGGTAGGGTTGGTTAGGTTCGGTCATATATCTACGTTAATTTTAACTCCAATAAAAAAAATTGACCTCATACATAGAGAAAAGGGTTGCTTTATCATTTCATAAGAAAAAAATTATAGTAAATATATTAATTCAGGAAAACTTGGCTTATTAGGCAAATCGGGCCTTGAATAGTAGGCTGAGAAGTGAGTTCTGGCTACTAGGTACGACATATATATATATATATATATATATATATATATATATATATATATATGTCGTACCTAGTAGCCAGAACGCACTTCTCAGCCTACTATGCAAGGCCCGATTTGCCTAATAAGCCAAGTTTTCCTGAATTAATATATTTTCTCAAATTTTTTTCTTATGAAATTATAAAGCTACCCATTTCATTATGTATGAGGTTAATTTTTTTTATTGGAGTTAAAATTAACGTAGATATATGACCAAACCTAACCAACCCTACCTAACCTAACCTAACCTATCTTTATAGGTTAGGTTAGGTTAGGTAGCCGAGAAAGTTAGGTTAGGTTAGGTTAGGTAGGTTAGGTCGTCGAAAAAACATTAATTCATGAAAACTTGGCTTATTAGGCAAATCGGGCCTTGCATAGTAAGCTGAGAAGTGCGTTCTGGCTACTAGGTACGACATATATATATATATATATATATATATATATATATATATATATATATATATATATATATATATATATATATATATATACTGTATATATATATGTCGTACCTAGTAGCCAGAATGCACTTCTCGGCCTACTATGCAAGGCCCGATTTGCCTAATAAGCCAAGTTTTCCTGAATTAATAAATTTTCTCTATTTTTTTTCTTATGAAATGATAAAGCTACCCATTTCATTATGTATGAGGTCAATTTTTTTTTTTATTGGAATTAAAATTGACGTTGATATATGACCGAACCTAACCAACCCTACCAAACCTATCTTTAAAGGTTAGGTTACGTTAGGTAGCCGAAAAAGTTAGGTTAGGTAGGTTAGGTAGTCGAAAAACAATTAATTCATGAAAACTTGGCTTATTAGGCAAATCGGGCCTTGCATAGTAGGCAGAGAAGTGCATTCTGGCTACTAGGTACGACATATATATATATATATATTTATATATATATATATATATATGCGAACAAGCCTGAATGGTCCCCAGGACTATATGCGAATGAAAACTCACACCCCAGAAGTGACTCGAACCCATACTCCCAGAAGCAACGCAACTGGTAACTACAGGGCGCCTTAATCCGCTTGACCATCACGGCCGTCAAAGGAAGTGATAGCCGAGGCTATTTGAGCCACTTCCCCGACGGCAACTCGGATGGTAATCTTGGGCATAGCATTTCACCAAATCACCTCATTCTTTGGGGCACACGTGAGGAACACAAATGCGAACAAGCCTGAATGGTCCCCAGGACTATATGCGAATGAAAACTCACACCCCAGAAGTGACTCGAACCCATACTCCCAGAAGCAACGCAACTGGTAACTACAGGGCGCCTTAATCCGCTTGACCATCACGGCCGTCAAAGGAAGTGATAGCCGAGGCTATTTGAGCCACTTCCCCGACGGCAACTCGGATGGTAATCTTGGGCATAGCATTTCACCAAATCACCTCATTCTTTGGGGCACACGTGAGGAACACAAATGCGAACAAGCCTGAATGGTCCCCAGGACTATATGCGAATGAAAACTCACACCCCAGAAGTGACTCGAACCCATACTCCCAGAAGCAACGCAACTGGTAACTACAGGGCGCCTTAATCCGCTTGACCATCACGGCCGTCAAAGGAAGTGATAGCCGAGGCTATTTGAGCCACTTCCCCGACGGCAACTCGGATGGTAATCTTGGGCATAGCATTTCACCAAATCACCTCATTCTTTGGGGCACACGTGAGGAACACAAATGCGAACAAGCCTGAATGGTCCCCAGGACTATATGCGAATGAAAACTCACACCCCAGAAGTGACTCGAACCCATACTCCCAGAAGCAACGCAACTGGTAACTACAGGGCGCCTTAATCCGCTTGACCATCACGGCCGTCAAAGGAAGTGATAGCCGAGGCTATTTGAGCCACTTCCCCGACGGCAACTCGGATGGTAATCTTGGGCATAGCATTTCACCAAATCACCTCATTCTTTGGGGCACACGTGAGGAACACAAATGCGAACAAGCCTGAATGGTCCCCAGGACTATATGCGAATGAAAACTCACACCCCAGAAGTGACTCGAACCCATACTCCCAGAAGCAACGCAACTGGTAACTACAGGGCGCCTTAATCCGCTTGACCATCACGGCCGTCAAAGGAAGTGATAGCCGAGGCTATTTGAGCCACTTCCCCGACGGCAACTCGGATGGTAATCTTGGGCATAGCATTTCACCAAATCACCTCATTCTTTGGGGCACACGTGAGGAACACAAATGCGAACAAGCCTGAATGGTCCCCAGGACTATATGCGAATGAAAACTCACACCCCAGAAGTGACTCGAACCCATACTCCCAGAAGCAACGCAACTGGTAACTACAGGGCGCCTTAATCCGCTTGACCATCACGGCCGTCAAAGGAAGTGATAGCCGAGGCTATTTGAGCCACTTCCCCGACGGCAACTCGGATGGTAATCTTGGGAATAGCATTTCACCAAATCACCTCATTCTTTGGGGCACACGTGAGGAACACAAATGCGAACAAGCCTGAATGGTCCCCAGGACTATATGCGAATGAAAACTCACACCCCAGAAGTGACTCGAACCCATACTCCCAGAAGCAACGCAACTGGTAACTACAGGGCGCCTTAATCCGCTTGACCATCACGGCCGTCAAAGGAAGTGATAGCCGAGGCTATTTGAGCCACTTCCCCGACGGCAACTCGGATGGTAATCTTGGGCATAGCATTTCACCAAATCACCTCATTCTTTGGGGCACACGTGAGGAACACAAATGCGAACAAGCCTGAATGGTCCCCAGGACTATATGCGAATGAAAACTCACACCCCAGAAGTGACTCGAACCCATACTCCCAGAAGCAACGCAACTGGTAACTACAGGGCGCCTTAATCCGCTTGACCATCACGGCCGTCAAAGGAAGTGATAGCCGAGGCTATTTGAGCCACTTCCCCGACGGCAACTCGGATGGTAATCTTGGGCATAGCATTTCACCAAATCACCTCATTCTTTGGGGCACACGTGAGGAACACAAATGCGAACAAGCCTGAATGGTCCCCAGGACTATATGTGAATGAAAACTCACACCCCAGAAGTGACTCGAACCCATACTCCCAGAAGCAACGCAACTGGTAACTACAGGGCGCCTTAATCCGCTTGACCATCACGGCCGTCAAAGGAAGTGATAGCCGAGGCTATTTGAGCCACTTCCCCGACGGCAACTCGGATGGTAATCTTGGGCATAGCATTTCACCAAATCACCTCATTCTTTGGGGCACACGTGAGGAACACAAATGCGAACAAGCCTGAATGGTCCCCAGGACTATATGCGAATGAAAACTCACACCCCAGAAGTGACTCGAACCCATACTCCCAGAAGCAACGCAACTGGTAACTACAGGGCGCCTTAATCCGCTTGACCATCACGGCCGTCAAAGGAAGTGATAGCCGAGGCTATTTGAGCCACTTCCCCGACGGCAACTCGGATGGTAATCTTGGGCATAGCATTTCACCAAATCACCTCATTCTTTGGGGCACACGTGAGGAACACAAATGCGAACAAGCCTCAATGGTCCCCAGGACTATATGCGAATGAAAACTCACACCCCAGAAGTGACTCGAACCCATACTCCCAGAAGCAACGCAACTGGTAACTACAGGGCGCCTTAATCCGCTTGACCATCACGGCCGTCAAAGGAAGTGATAGCCGAGGCTATTTGAGCCACTTCCCCGACGGCAACTCGGATGGTAATCTTGGGCATAGCATTTCACCAAATCACCTCATTCTTTGGGGCACACGTGAGGAACACAAATGCGAACAAGCCTGAATGGTCCCCAGGACTATATGCGAATGAAAACTCACACCCCAGAAGTGACTCGAACCCATACTCCCAGAAGCAACGCAACTGGTAACTACAGGGCGCCTTAATCCGCTTGACCATCACGGCCGTCAAAGGAAGTGATAGCCGAGGCTATTTGAGCCACTTCCCCGACGGCAACTCGGATGGTAATCTTGGGCATAGCATTTCACCAAATCACCTCATTCTTTGGGGCACACGTGAGGAACACAACCAAGATTACCATCCGAGTTGCCGTCGGGGAAGTGGCTCAAATAGCCTCGGCTATCACTTCCTTTGATGGCCGTGATGGTCAAGCGGATTAAGGCGCCCTGTAGTTACCAGTTGCGTTGCTTCTGGGAGTATGGGTTCGAGTCACTTCTGGGGTGTGAGTTTTCATTCGCATATAGTCCTGGGGACCATTCAGGCTTGTTCGCATTTGTGTTCCTCACGTGTGCCCCAAAGAATGAGGTGATTTGGTGAAATGCTATGCCCAAGATTACCATCCGAGTTGCCGTCGGGGAAGTGGCTCAAATAGCCTCGGCTATCACTTCCTTTGACGGCCGTGATGGTCAAGCGGATTAAGGCGCCCTGTAGTTACCAGTTGCGTTGCTTCTGGGAGTATGGGTTCGAGTCACTTCTGGGGTGTGAGTTTTCATTCGCATATAGTCCTGGGGACCATTCAGGCTTGTTCGCATTTGTGTTCCTCACGTGTGCCCCAAAGAATGAGGTGATTTGGTGAAATGCTATGCCCAAGATTACCATCCGAGTTGCCGTCGGGGAAGTGGCTCAAATAGCCTCGGCTATCACTTCCTTTGACGGCCGTGATGGTCAAGCGGATTAAGGCGCCCTGTAGTTACCAGTTGCGTTGCTTCTGGGAGTATGGGTTCGAGTCACTTCTGGGGTGTGAGTTTTCATTCGCATATAGTCCTGGGGACCATTCAGGCTTGTTCGCATTTGTGTTCCTCACGTGTGCCCCAAAGAATGAGGTGATTTGGTGAAATGCTATGCCCAAGATTACCATCCGAGTTGCCGTCGGGGAAGTGGCTCAAATAGCCTCGGCTATCACTTCCTTTGACGGCCGTGATGGTCAAGCGGATTAAGGCGCCCTGTAGTTACCAGTTGCGTTGCTTCTGGGAGTATGGGTTCGAGTCACTTCTGGGGTGTGAGTTTTCATTCGCATATAGTCCTGGGGACCATTCAGGCTTGTTCGCATTTGTGTTCCTCACGTGTGCCCCAAAGAATGAGGTGATTTGGTGAAATGCTATGCCCAAGATTACCATCCGAGTTGCCGTCGGGGAAGTGGCTCAAATAGCCTCGGCTATCACTTCCTTTGACGGCCGTGATGGTCAAGCGGATTAAGGTGCCCTGTAGTTACCAGTTGCGTTGCTTCTGGGAGTATGGGTTCGAGTCACTTCTGGGGTGTGAGTTTTCATTCGCATATAGTCCTGGGGACCATTCAGGCTTGTTCGCATTTGTGTTCCTCACGTGTGCCCCAAAGAATGAGGTGATTTGGTGAAATGCTATGCCCAAGATTACCATCCGAGTTGCCGTCGGGGAAGTGGCTCAAATAGCCTCGGCTATCACTTCCTTTGACGGCCGTGATGGTCAAGCGGATTAAGGCGCCCTGTAGTTACCAGTTGCGTTGCTTCTGGGAGTATGGGTTCGAGTCACTTCTGGGGTGTGAGTTTTCATTCGCATATAGTCCTGGGGACCATTCAGGCTTGTTCGCATTTGTGTTCCTCACGTGTGCCCCAAAGAATGAGGTGATTTGGTGAAATGCTATGCCCAAGATTACCATCCGAGTTGCCGTCGGGGAAGTGGCTCAAATAGCCTCGGCTATCACTTCCTTTGACGGCCGTGATGGTCAAGCGGATTAAGGCGCCCTGTAGTTACCAGTTGCGTTGCTTCTGGGAGTATGGGTTCGAGTCACTTCTGGGGTGTGAGTTTTCATTCATATATATATATATATATATATATATATATATATATATTATTAAATATGACCGAAAAAGTAAGATTAATAATTTTAACACGAATTTTCTCAATCTTTCGTACATTTCTTTTTACTGTTGGAGGTAATTCAAAAATCAATTCTCCAAAATTCATTTTTATTTCTAGTCTGATGCGACACGAGCGCGTTTCGTAAAACTTATTACATTTTCAAAGACTTTAGTTTACAAATACACAACTGAATAGAACTTACACATCTCCGGTTTTGTTTATATCTACATTTGAGTGAGGTGGATGGAGTGAGGTGGCATTAATAGGGTATTAATTTCATCAACACAAGACAGAACAAGAGGTGGCATTAATAGGGTATTAATTTCATCAACACAAGACAGAACACGAAACAATGGGTATTGAAATGGAAGTGATTGTAGAAAGCCTATTGGTCCATATTTCTTGATGCTTCTTTATTGGAGCGGAGTCTTGAGGTGGGTAGAATATAGTTGTGCATTAATTGGCTGTTGATTGCTGGTGTTGATTTCTTAATGTGTAGTGCCTCGCAAACGTCAAGCCGCCTGCTATCGCTGTATCTATCGATGATTTCTGTGTTGTTTACTTGGATTTCTCTGGCGATGGTTTGGTTGTGGGAAGAGATTATATGTTCCTTAATGGAGCCCTGTTGTTTATGCATCGTTAAACGCCTAGAAAGAGATGTTGTTGTCTTGCCTATATACTGGGTTTTTTGGAGCTTACAGTCCCCAAGTGGGCATTTGAAGGCATAGACGACGTTGGTCTCTTTTAAAGCGTTCTGCTTTGTGTCTGGAGAGTTTCTCATGAGTAGGCTGGCCGTTTTTCTGGTTTTATAGGAAATCGTCAGTTGTATCCTCTGATTTTTGTCTGTAGGGATAACGTTTCTATTAACAATATCTTTCAGGACCCTTTCCTCTGTTTTATGAGCTGTGGAAAAGAAGTTCCTGTAAAATAGTCTAATAGGGGGTATAGGTGTTGTGTTAGTTGTCTCTTCAGAGGTTGCATGGCGTTTCACTTTCCTTCTTATGATGTCTTCGACGAAACCATTGGAGAAGCCGTTGTTGACTAGGACCTCCGCCAGATACCCACACCGCCTGCATAGGACCTGCCTTACCCTACAGAGTTCTTCGTCGACTTGCTTCCATTCTGAGCTGTGGCTTAGAGCACGGTCGACATATGCGTTAACAACACTCCTCTTGTACCTGTCTGGGCAGTCGCTGTTGGCATTTAGGCACATTCCTAGGTTCGTTTCCTTAGTGTAGACTGCAGTGTGGAAACCTCCGCTCTTTTCCATGACTGTTACATCTAGAAAGGGCAGCTTCCCATCCTTTTCCATCTCGTAAGTGAAACGCAGCACGGAACTCTGCTCAAACGCCTCCTTCAGCTCCTGCAGATGTCTGAGATCAGGTACCTGTGTAAAAATGTCGTCAACATACCTGCAGTATATGGCCGGTTTCAAGTTCATGTCGACTAAGACTTTTTGCTCGATGGTACCCATGTAGAAGTTTGCAAACAGGACACCTAGGGGAGAACCTATGGCGACCCCATCTACTTGCTTATACATGTGCCCATCCGGGCTCAAGAAGGGTGCCTCTTTAGTACAAGCTTGGAGTAGTTTCCTTAGAATATTTTCGGGTATGTCAAGAGGAGTACAGGCTGGATCACGATACACTCTGTCGGCTATCATCCCGATTGTCTCGTCCACAGGTACGTTGGTAAACAGCGATTCTACGTCCAACGAGGCTCTTATCCCTGTGGCCCGTGTGCCCCGCAGTAAGTCAACAAATTCCTTTGGAGACTTCAGGCTGAAGGCGCAAGGAACATAAGGAGTCAGCAGGCCGTTGAGTCGCTTCGCCAGTCTGTACGTGGGTGTGGGTATCTGGCTAATGATTGGGCGAAGTGGGTTTCCAGGCTTGTGTGTCTTGACATTTCCATACGCATATCCAGGTTTATATTCCCCAATGATCTTTGGCAGGTGGAGTCCGGATTTCTTGGCGTTCACAGTTTCAATCAGTTTGTTGACCTTTGCTTTCAATTCGGCTGTAGTGTCCTTCGTTACCGTTTGGAACTTAGTTGGTCAGAGAGTATGAGGTTCATTTTCACCAGATATTCGTCTTTTTTAAGAATGACATATATTGGCGACTTGTCACCTCTCCTGACAACTATCTCCTTGTTCTCACGAAGGCTTTTAGCTGCCGCTTTGAGCTCGGGGGACAGTATGGTGCTTCTGTAATTGTCTCGATTCTTTCCTCCTTCTGCAATAAGTTCTGCTTGTAAGGTATCTTTGGTAGTGACCTTCTTTTGTGTCTCGAGGTCGAATATGTCGTCCAACAGAATTTCCAACTCTACTTTCCAGGCCATCTCACTCGGTCTGGTCATAACGTGACAGTTTATGCCCAGATTTAGGAGAGTGACTTGGTCCTCAGTGAGGTTAATTCCTGCAAGGTTCAGGAAGCCATCTCTTGGTCGTGGAATTGCCATAGGTCCTCCATATAATGTTGTAAGTTTCTTGAAAATCCTTGTTTCAGTGCTGAGGTGATGTCGGTCTGTAAGGATGTCGAGGTGTTGTTCAATGCGGGTACGGATACTTTCGTCGATGTTGCTATTTCTCCACTCGTTTGTAGCATGAAGTAGTTGCGTTTTGTTGTCTTTGATTTCAATATATGTCATTCTTAAAAAAGACGAATATCTGGCGAAAATGAACCTCATACTCTCTGACCAAACTAAGTTCCAAAGGGTCACGAAGGACACTACAGCCGAATTGAAAGCAAAGGTCAACAAACTGATTGAAACTGTGAACGCCAAGAAATCCGGACTCCACCTGCCAAAGATCATTGGGGAATATAAATCTGGATATGCGTATGGAAATGTCAAGACACACAAGCCTGGAAACCCACTTCGGCCAATCATTAGCCAGATACCCACACCCACGTACAGACTGGCGAAGCGACACAACGGCCTGCTGACTCCTTATGTTCCTTGCGCCTTCAGCCTGAAGTCTCCAAAGGAATTTGTTGACTTACTGCCGGGCACACGGGCCACAGGGATAAGAGCCTCGTTGGACGTAGAATCGCTGTTAACCAACGTACCTGTGGACGAGACAATCGGGATGATAGCCGACAGAGTGTATCGTGATCCAGCCTGTACTCCTCTTGACATACCCGAAAATATTCTAAGGAAACTACTCCAAGCTTGTACTAAAGAGGCACCCTTCTTGAGCCTGGATGGGCACATGTATAAGCAAGTAGATGGGGTCGCCATTGGTTCTCCCCTAGGTGTCCTGTTTGCAAACTTCTACATGGGTACCATCGAGCAAAAAGTCTTAGTCGACATGAACTTGAAACCGGCCATATACTGCAGGTATGTTGACGACATTTTTACACAGGTACCTGATGTCAGACATCTGCAGGAGCTGAAGGAGGCGTTTGAGCAGAGTTCCGTGCTGCGTTTCACTTACGAGATGGAAAAGGATGGGAAGCTGCCCTTTCTAGATGTAACAGTCATGGAAAAGAGCGTAGGTTTCCACACTGCAGTCTACACTAAGGAAACGAACATAGGAATGTGCCTAAATGCCAACAGTGACTGCCCAGACAGGTACAAGAAGAGTGTTGTTAACGCTTATGTCGACCGTGCTCTCAGCCACAGCTCAGGATGGAAGCAAGTCGATGAAGAACTCTGTAGGGTAAGGCAGGTCCTAGTCAACAACGGCTTCTCCAATGGTTTCGTTGAAGACATCATAAGAAGGAAAGTGAAACGCCATGCAACCTCTGAAGAGACAACTAACACAACACCTATACCCCCTATTAGACTATTTTACTGGAACTTCTTTTCCACAGCCCATAAAACGGAGGAAAGGGTCCTGAAAGATATTGCCAGTAGAAACGTTATCCCTACAGACAAAAATCAGAAGATACAACTGACGATTTACTATAAAACCAAAAAACGGCCAGCATACTCATGAGAAACTCTCCAGACACAAAGCAGAACGCTTTAAAAGAGACCAACGTCGTCTATGCCTTCAAATGCCCTCTTGGGGACTGTAAGCCTCAAAAAACTCAGTATATAGGCAAGACGACAACATCTCTTTCCAGGCGTTTAACGATGCATAAGCAACAGGGCTCCATTAAGGAACATATAATCTCTTCCCACAAACAAATCATCACCATAGAAATCTTAGCAAACAACACAGAAATCATCGATAGATACAGCGATAGCAGGCGGCTTGACGTCTACACATAAAGCAATCAACTGGCAATTAATGCACAACTATATTCTACCCACCTCAAGACTCCGCTCCAATATAGAAGCATCAAGAAATATGGACCAATAGGCTTTCTACAATCACTTCCATTCAATACCCATTGTTTCGTGTTCTGTCTTGTGTTTGAATTTAATACCCTTTCAATACCCATTGTTTCGTGTTCTGTCTTGTGTTTGAATTTAATACCCATTGAATACCCATGGTTGAAAGTTTGGTTTCACCTCATCCACCTCACCCAAATGTAGATATAAACTCGAAAGATGTGTAAGCACTATTCAGTTTCAGTTGTGTGTTTGTAAACTAAAGTCTTTGAAAATGTAATAAGTTTTACGAAACGCCCTCAAGTGTCACGTCAGACTAGAAATAAAAATGAATTTTGGAGAATTGATCTTTGAATTACCATCAACGGTGAAAATAAACGTAAGAAAGATAGAGAAAATTCGTGTTAGAATTATTAACCTTACTTTTTCGGTCATATTTAATAATATATGTCTATAGGAAAGACTGTTACCAAAATATACTAATATATATATATATATATATATATATATATATATATATATATATATATATATATATATATATATATATATATTATATATATATATATATATATATATATATATATATATATATATATATATATATTTATATATATATATTAATATATATATAAATATATATATATATATATATATATATATATATATATATATATATATATATATATATATATATATATATATATATATATATATACCCTCACCTCTGGTGAGGTACCCTGCAGAGGCACCTCACCTCTGGTGAGGTGCCAATATGGGGACCCATAGCCTCGGAGAAGAAAATAAAAAGTATTCAGAGGAGACCTTGTGGTTTCTCACTGAACACTAATATTATCTTCTCCTACCACCCCCATTCTTTTGTATGTACACATATATATTTACTTTATTTGAACTTTGTTACAAAAAAGGAGTTACATATGGGTTACAAAGATGGTTATCATAGGTTGTCGAGTTCCTCCAGCTCCTCAGATGGCGGGCAGGAACCCTGGATGCAGTGCGCATTTCTCCTCTGTATCGCCACACTGAGGTGCTGGAAAAGAAAGCTTGCAGCTCTTGGGTCCCTTGTCGTTTCAATGTTCCTAGAACCCAGTTCCTTCAAAAAACTGGTAGCACTTTTACCCCAGGCGCCGAGTGTCTCAGAAGCAATGGGGACAAAATTGTAGTGGTGATCCAGTTCTCTATACTTATGGGATTTGGCTGCTTCCCTGTGGGTGGCAGCGCCACCTGGTTGTGCAACACTGAGGTTAATGTAGGTGTTAGCCAGGGTTGATACGAACGTCTAGTCCCATACCAACTGCTTGCCATTCTGCTTGCCTTTATATATATATATATTTAAATATATATATGTCGTACTTAGTAGCCAGAATGTACTTCTCGGCCTACTATGCATGGCCCAATTTGCCTAATAAGCCAAGTTTTCCTGAATTATTATATTTTCTCTAATTTTTTTCTTATGAAATGATAAAGCTACCCTTTCCTTATGTATGAGGTAATTTTTTTTTATTGGAGTTAAAATTAACGTAGATATATGACCGAACCTAACCAACCCAACCTAACCTAACCTAACCTATCTTTATAGGTTAGGTTAGGTTAGGTAGCCGAAAAAGTTAGGTTAGGTTAGGTTAGGTAGGTTAGGTAGTCGAAAAACAATTAATTCATGAAAACTTGGCTTATTAGGCAAATTGGGCTCAGCATAGTAGGCTGAGAAGTGCGTTCTGGCTACTAGGTACGACATATATATTTATATATATATATATATATATATATATATATATATATATATATATATATATATATATATATATATATATATATATATATATATATATATATATATGTCGTACCTAGTAGCCAGAACGCACTTCTACGCCTACTATGCAAGGCCCAGTTTGCCTAATAAGCCACGTTTTCATGAATTAATTGTTTTTCGACTACCTAACCTACCTAACCTAACCTAACCTAGCTTTTTCGGCTACCTAACCTAACCTAACCTATAAAGATAGGTTAGGTTAGGTTAGGTAGGGTTGGTTAGGTTCGGTCATATATCGACGTTAATTTGAACTCCAATAAAAAAAAATTGACCTCATACATAATGAAACGGGTAGCTTTATCATTTCATAAGAAAATAATTAGAGAAAATATATTAATTCAGGAAAACTTGGCTTATTAGGCAAATCGGGCCTTGAATAGTAGGCGTAGAAGTGCATTCTGGCTACTAGGTACGACATATATATATATATATATATATATATATATATATATATATATATATATATATATATAACCTTATATATAAATATATAATTTCCTTATATATATATATATATATATATATATATATATATATATATATATATATATATATATATATAAACGCACAGACTACCCTATTCCAGTAGCTGAAGTTTATAACTAAACTGAAGTTATAAACTTCAGCTACTGGAATAGGGTAGTCTGTGCATTAAGCATTTGGCACTGAGTTTTCCCATATAACAGGAACCGATGAAAGAGCATCCGAGGTCCCACACTGTCTCATTGCCTGGGAGAGGATTGGAGTTCTGGCTGGTTAAATACCCCAGAATTCCTACCTCTCTTATGGCTTTGAAGTATAGTGTAGTGGATACAGCATGCAACTGCCACCTTGTTGGCCAGTGTTCGAGTCCCCTGGTGGGTTGAGTGTCTAAAAAGTTATATATATATATATATATATATATATATATATATATATATATATATATATATATATATATATATATATATATATATATATATATATATATATATATATATATATATATATATATATATGTGCCCCTAAGAATGAGGTGATTTGGTAAAATGCTATGCCCAAGATAACTATCCGAGTGCCGGCGGTGGGGTGGTTCAAATAGCCTCGGCTATCACCTCATTTTGTCCGGTCGTGATGGTCAAGTGGATATATATATATATATATATATATATATATATATATATATATATATATATATATATATATATATATATATATATATATATATATATATATATATATATGACAATGTCAGACCACGGAGGAAAATGAAACAGGAATTTCCTTAAGTACTTTCGTATATTAAATACATCTTCAGAAGGAATCATCTTCAGAATCTTCATTCCTTCTGAAGATGTATTTAATATACGAAAGTACTTAAGGAAATTCCTGTTTCATTTTCCTCCGTGGTCTGACATTGTCACATTCTTAATCACGTGTTTATTTTCGTGATATAAACACACACACACACATATATATATATATATATATATATATATATATATATATATATATATATATATATATATATATATATATATATATATATATATATATATATGTCGTACCTAGTAGCCAGAACGCACTTCTCAGCCTACTATGCAAGGCCCAATTTGCCTAATAAGTCAAGTTTTCTTGAATTAATTGTTTTTCGACAACCTAACCTACCTAACCTAACCTAACCTAACTTTTTCGGCTACCTTACCTAACCTAACGTATAAAGATAGGTTAGGTTAGGTTAGGTAGGGTTGGTTAGGTTCGGTCATATATCTACATTAATTTTAACTCCAATAAAAAAAAATTGACCCCATACATAATGAAATGGGTAGCTTTATCATTTCATAAGAAAAAAATTGGAGAAAATATATTAATTCAGGAAAACTTGGCTTATTAGGCAAATCGGGCCTTGCATAGTAGGCCGAGAAGTGCATTCTGGCTACTAGGTACGACATATATATATATATATATATATATATATATATATATATATATATATATATATATATATATATATATATATATATAAACATATGGAGGACGTCTCTTAGGAGGGCCGACTGGGGGTCGACTGTTGGATTGAATGAACTTCGTCTGAGGATGTAACCCGTTCTCACATAAAAAGTTCAAAGCTCTTTAATCCAGCCACCAAACCCCCTGTTTATGAATGAAAAGTGGTTTACACATGATTCACAACTGATGACGTCCGAACACTTCCGGAACAAGTGCTTCACTCACGTCCTCTATTCGAACAACTATTCTATAAATGCTTCATTCACGTACTTCAACTATAAATAATTACCAACATAACCAAAACACCTAACCTAACCTAACCTTCGCCAAACTATACATACTATTTTTATGTTTAAGAGTATTAATTTATATATGAGAACAAACCAATTTTTATACACAGTATCCTAAAATTGATGAATATTCCCAGGGAAGTCGGCCGCTGCTCTAAACAGCCTAGTGTGAGAACGGGTTGGAGAACGGTATGTCCATACACACACATGTGGAGCTACGATATTTTCCACACTGTCCATCCCACCGAAGTTGGAGCAAACATGTCCAGCTTCAGTGATGGGAGTTATTGCTTCTTTAGATGTTATCTGTCACATCGGAAAACGTTCAATAAACAATCAATAGATTGCTCAGTCAATAAACGGTGAAGTTTATAGTAAATACTGCAATCTATTCTACAGTTTATGAAGAAATTACACATATTTCCAGCCAGGGCACCCAATACTACTTCTTAGTATAACTTATTTTTGAAACGTCTTATCTTTAGCAATGAGCAAAATCATATAGAAATCTAAATGTATTGTTCCACGATATATTCAGCAAACTGTTGAATTACAAAGAGATTGGTAATTTTCTTAGTCATAGCTGTTAGTCATTGATAACATTTATTTTGATTTTGGTCTGCATTTATTTTTAATATATAATATTACATATGCTGTTATAAATTTTGAAACATAAAATTTACAATTTTGTTAATATTATTCAGTATGTGTTGTGAGACAGAATTTTCGTTCCAGGTAAAACAGCAATTGAACTCCTCCTTCCTGGCGATGGATCTTCAACAAACATTGAAGAACCAGCAAAGGAACTGATGTTGCAACTGTTTGCCGGTTAGTATATAGTAAGGAGTAAAATTTACAAGTTGGTATATATGTAAACAATAACGTTACGGAACTTTGTAAACACACAAAGGATTCCAACCGCCTGCAAGAGACTCGAACCTAGAAGGCCCATGGTTGTGTCTGGGTGAACGAACACCTGGGCCTTATAGATTCGAGTCTCTTGCAGGGGTGGAGACCTTTGTGTTTTTACCTATGACTTGGGAGATTATGCAAGTATCCGTATGTACGTGTGGCTCACGTTCTACCTTTGTAAATGCAATTGCCTGATGAAAAACGAATTCTGATCTCTTACCATTGCTGGCGTAGATGGGAGATCGAGATGTTAGGTAAAAACTCCAGAGTGTCGATCTATTTTAAGGATCTGTGTAGTGGAGTGGTCTAAGTACTGATTTTGTCTGGGTGCGCAAACACCTGGACCATCTAGGTTCGAGTCTCTTGCAGGGGGTGGGGTCCTTTGTGTGTTTACCTATGACTTTAACATATATATATATATATATATAAATGCAAGTATCCATTTATATATATATATATATATATATATATATATATATATATATATATATATATATATATATATATATATATATATATATATATATATATATATATATATATATATATATATATATATATATATTGTGACGGTAAAGTGTTGGAGTGATGTTCGGCAGTCCTCCAATGGCAGGTGTCAATGCCTGGTCACACTTACAAAAAAAAGGAGACTGCTTGCCTGTTTGCCTGTGGTAAGGTTATGGGAAGACACGCAAAACACAAAATATAAACAATGAAATTTTAAGTACTTTAGAAAACAAAATATGAACAAAGACAATCCCTTGGCTTACGTAAAATTAAAAAAAAGTCAACAAACAAAACAACATGAATAATTACTAGATATGAAAATTTACTCTACAATAAAATAATGTGCAATGCAATAATAATCAGGTGCTGAGAATATTGGCTATAGCTGCTACCTCCCTTAGTATACGACAGCCAGGGCTTAGTATACCAGAGAGAGATGTCAACTTCTAAGAGCACAGGAATCTTCTGTGAATATTCAAGCCATCCTTCTCGGAAAGGACGGCTTGAGCTGGCCCAGACGTCGACTCAGGTAGAGGGCGTGAGTGCAGGTGCAGGTGTGCTGTCGGCGATACACCAGCCAATCAGGAGCAGGCAGGCGGAGAATGGGTAGTTAGCTCGTTGACGACGGGCGGTGAGCCGGCGTGAGGGGTGGTGTAGGGTACGCTTTGCTTCCTAGTCAAAACGTTTTGTGCTACTGGTGGAAGTATCTTGAATGTAGCATCTTGTACTTGTAGAATAACGTGACTGATATAGGGAAGAGCAAGCTCAATCTCTCTTGAAAGAGATTATCGTCACAATATATATATATATATATATATATATATATATATATATATATATATATATATATATATATATATATATATATATATATATACATATATACATATTAGTATATTTTGGTAGCAGTCTTTCCTGTAGACATATATTATTAAGTATGACCGAAAAAGTAAGATTAATAATTCTAACACAAATTTTCTCAATCTTTCGTACATTTCTTTTCACTGTTGGAGGTAAATCAAAAATCAATTCTCCAAAATTCATTTTTATTTCTAGTCTGACGCGACACAAGCTCGTTTCGTAAAACTTATTACATTTTCAAAGACTTTAGTTTACAAATACACAACTGAATAGAACTTACGCATCTCCGATTTTATATCTACATTTGAGAGAGGTGGATGGGGTGAGGTGGCATTAATTGGGTATTAATTTCATCAACACAAGACAGAACAAGAGGTGGTATTAATAGGGTATTAATTTCATCAACACAAGACAGAACACGAAACAATGGGTATTGAATAGAAGTGATTGTAGAAAGCCCATTGGTCCATATTTCTTGATGCTTCTATATTGGAGCGGAGTCTTGAGGTGGGTAGAATATAGTTGTGCATTAATTGGCTGTTGATTACTGGTGTTGACTTCTTGATGTGTAGTGCCTCGCAAACGTCAAGCTGCCTGCTATCGCTGTATCTATCGATGATTTCTGTGTTGTTTACTAGGATTTCTCTGGCGATGGTTTGGTTGTGGGAAGAGATTATATGTTCCTTAATGGAGCCCTGTTGCTTATGCATCGTTAAACGCCTAGAAAGAGATGTTGTTGTCTTGCCTATATACTGGGTTTTTTGGAGCTTACAGTCCCCAAGAGGGCATTTGAAGGCATAGACGACGTTAGTCTCTTTTAAAGCGTTCTGTTTTGTGTCTGGAGAGTTTCTCATGAGTAGGCTGGCCGTTTTTCTGGTTTTATAGTAAATTGCCAGTTGTATCTTCTGATTTTTGTCTGTAGGGATAACGTTTCTATTAACAATTTCTTTCAGGACCCTTTCCTCTGTTTTATGAGCTGTGGAAAAGAAGTTCCTGTAAAATAGTCTAATAGGGGGTATAGGTGTTGTGTTAGTTGTCTCTTCAGAGGTTGCATGGCGTTTCACTTTCCTTCTTATGATGTTTTCCACGAAACCACTGGAGAAGCCGTTGTTGACTAGGACCTTCCTTACCCTACAGAGTTCTTCGTCGACTTGCTTCCATTCTGAGCTGTGGCTGAGAGCACGGTCGACATATGCGTTAACAACACTCCTCTTGTACCTGTCTGGGCAGTCGCTGTTGGCATTTAGGCACATTCCTATGTTCGTTTCCTTAGTGTAGACTGCAGCGTGGAAACCTCCGCTCTTTTCCATGACTGTTACATCTAGAAAGGGCAGCTTCCCATCCTTTTCCATCTCGTAAGTGAAACGCAGCACGGAACTCTGCTCAAATTCCTCCTTCAGCTCCTGCAGATGTCTGACATCAGGTACCTGTGTAAAAATGTCGTCAACATACCTGCAGTATATGGCCGGTTTCAAGTTCATGTCGACTAAGACTTTTTGCTCGATGGTACCCATGTAGAAGTTTGCAAACACGACACCTAGGGGAGAACCCATGGCGACCCCATCTACTTGCTTATACATGTGCCCATCTGGGCTGAAGAAGGGTGCCTCTTTAGTACAAGCTTGGAGTAGTTTCCTCAGAATATTTTCTGGTATGTCAAGAGGAGTACAGGCTGGATCACGATACACTCTGTCGGCTATCATCCCGATTGTCTCGTCCACAGGTACGTTGGTAAACAGCGATTCTACGTCCAACGAGGCTCTTATCCCTGTGGCCCGTGTGCCCCGCAGTAAGTCAACAAATTCCTTTGGAGACTTCAGGCTGAAGGCGCAAGGAACATAAGGAGTCAGCAGGCCGTTGTGTCGCTTCGCCAGTCTGTACGTGGGTGTGGGTATCTGGCTAATAATTGGCCGAAGTGGGTTTCCAGGCTTGTGTGTCTTGACATTTCCATACGCATATCCAGGTTTATATTCCCCAATGATCTTTGGCAGGTGGAGTCCGGATTTCTTGGTGTTCACAGTTTCGATCAGTTTGTTGACCTTTGCTTTTAATTCGGCTGTAGTGTCCTTCGTTACCCTTTGGAACTTAGTTTGGTCAGAGACACAAAAGAAGGTCACTACCAAAGATACCTTACAAGCAGAACTTATTGCAGAAGGAGGAAAGAATCGAGGAAATTACAGAAGTACCATACTGTCCCCCGAGCTCAAAGCGGCAGCTAAAAGCCTTCGTGAGAACAAGGAGATAGTTGTCAGGAGAGGTGACAAGTCGCCAATATATGTCATTCTTAAAAAAGACGAATATCTGGTGAAAATGAACCTCATACTCTCTGACCAAACTAAGTTCCAAAGGGTAACGAAGGACATCACAGCTGAATTAAAAGCAAAGGTCAACAAACTGATCGAAACTGTGAATGCCAAGAAATCCGGACTCCACCTGCCAAAGATCATTGGGGAATATAAACCTGGATATGCGTATGGAAATGTCAAGACACACAAGCCTGGAAACCCACTTCGGCCAATCATTAGCCAGATACACACACCCACGTACAGATTGGCGAAGCGACTCAACGGCCTGCTGACTCCTTATGTCCCTTGCGCCTTCAGCCTGAAGTCTCCAAAGGAATTTGTTGACTTACTGCGGGGCACACGGGCCACAGGGATAAGAGCCTCGTTGGACGTAGAATCACTGTTTACCAACGTACCTGTGGACGAGACAATCGGGATGATAGCCGACAGAGTGTATCGTGATCCGCCCTGTACTCCTCTTGACATACCAGAAAATATTCTAAGGAAACTACTCCAAGCTTGTACTAAAGAGGCACCCTTCTTGAGCCCGGATGGGCACATGTATAAGCAAGTAGATGGGGTCGCCATGGGTTCTCCCCTAGGTGTCCTGTTTGCAAACTTCTACATGGGTACCATCGAGCAAAAAGTCTTAGTCGACATGAACTTGAAACTGGCCATATACTGCAGGTATGTTGACGACATTTTTTCACTGGTACCTGATGTCAGACATCTGCAGGAGCTGAAGGAGGCATTTGAGCAGAGTTCCATGCTGCGTTTCACTTACGAGATGGAAAAGGATGGGAAGCTGCCCTTTCTAGATGTAACAGTCATGGAAAAGAGCGGAGGTTTCCACACTGCAGTCTACACTAAGGAAACGAACATAGGAATGTGCCTAAATGCCAACAGTGACTGCCCAGACAGGTACAAGAGGAGTGTTGTTAACGCATATGTCGACAGTGCTCTCAGCCACAGCTCAGAATGGAAGTAAGTCGACGAAGAACTCTGTAGGGTAAGGCAGGTCCTAGTCAACAACGGCTTCTCCAATGGTTTCGTCGAAGACATCATAAGAAAGAAAGTGAAACGCCATGCAACCTCTGAAGAGACAACTAACACAACACCTATACCCCCTATTATAATATTTTACTGGAACTTCTTTTCCACAGCTCATAAAACGGAGGAAAGGGTCCTGAATGATATTGTTAATAGAAACGTTATCCCTACAGACAAAAATCAGAGGATACAACTGACGATTTACTATAAAACCAGAAAAACGGCCAGCCTACTCATGAGAAACTCTCCAGACACAAAGCAGAACGCTTTAAAAGAGACCAACGTCGTCTATGTTTTCAAATGCCCTCTTGGGGACTGTAAGCTCCAAAAAAAACAGTATATAGGCAAGACAACAACATCTCTTTCTAGGCGTTTAACGATGCATAAGCAACAGGGCTCCATTAAGGAACATATAATCTCTTCCCACAACCAAACCATCGCCAGAGAAATCCTAGTAAACAACACAGAAATCATCGATAGATACAGCGATAGCAGACGGCTTGACGTTTGCGAGGCACTACACATTAAGAAGTCAACACCAGCAATCAACAGCCAATTAATGCACAACTATATTCTACCCTCCTCAAGACTCCGCTCCAATATAGAAGCATCAAGAAATATGGACCAATAGGCTTTCTACAATCACTTCCATTCAATACCCATTGTTCGTGTTCTGTCTTGTGTTGATGAATTTAATACCCTATTAAATACCACCTCACCCCATCCACCTCACTCAAATGTAGATATAAACAAATCGGAGATGTGTAAGTTCTCGTCGTGTCACGTCCTTCACTCACCAGACCACTCCACAAGTGATCATTTGAAATTTCATCATGGAATTCCAATTGACTTATAATCGATCCAGCAATGCTGCTCAGAGTTGGAAAAGACCATCGATAATGGATACCAGTTCCGAAAGTGACGGCGAGTGGCATCACATGAATAAGGCTAACAGGACAAGCCACTCCATGACGACCCATCGCCCATTAATCTCTCCAGCTTCTCCAGCTCTCCCAGCGCCTCAGACTAGATCTACGTTTCCGGTCTTCAAAGTGCAGCACACGGAAGGTAAGTCTTCCTACGCTACTGTAGTGGACCTGGAAAAAGAGTACCCCCAGCTCCAGGTCAGGGCAAATCCTAATCTCAAAGGAGAATACATTCTGAGGCCTAAAGACGAGTCGGCCGCTACGATTCTAAAAAATTACGCAAAATGTGAGGAACTGAAACCAGAGGATAAAATAAGTAAAGTCATTGTCCTCCACTATCCCTTGCATATGGCCCTTGGCCATCTCGAAAAGCTGAACTATGTGGTGTCAGCAGAGAGATGACAAGTACGAACCACAAAACAGGAAACTCGACAAGTCCTTCTCACAGTAAGAGGACGGATCCCGGAAAAACTTGACCTTGGAATCTGGGGCGTGTTCCAACACAGGCCTTACACCCCAGAACCCCTAAGATGCTTTAGATGTCAGAGATTTGGGCATCACAAAGATGGCTGCCAACGCCCAGTGAGGTGCGGAGTCTGCAGCCAGCCCCATGATACAAAAACATGTATTGATAAATTCAAGGCAAACCACCCTGTTCAGGCAAAATGCCCAAATTGTTCCAAGGCACATCATGCCTGGAACTTGAAATGCCCTGAAAGGCTCAAAAGGCTTCAAACGAACCCCACCACGCCCACAGCGGAGCCGAAACCCCCACCAAAACGAATACCAGCTCCCATGCCCACTAAAAACGCGTGGGGTCTACCCATTCAGGAAGAGGGAGCACACGGCCCTTCACCATCGGCCATGGTGAAGGATGAGAAGACAGTACAGGACAAAAAGAAAGATGGAGGACACAAGAATCATGTTCAAAGCAGTCGGCCTCCCATTTCATCCAGCAAGCACACTGGGGCCAATAGAAGTAGCAATTCCAGTGCCAAAGTTACCACCGAGAAGGGTCTGAAAGCCACCAGGCCCTCAACCTGCACAACATTAAATAGTGCTCCCACTGAACTGAACGCTCTCTGGCCAATGCTCAAAACTTTGGTCACTGAGTTGATCGAAAGTCTGCTGTCTTCACATGGAATCAAGCAAACCACAGAGACTCGGAAGACAATTGAGCACAAGCTCCAAAAATTCGAAGATGTAATATCCACACCGTCAAGACAGCAGGGCAGGAGGCACCCCCATAAAAAGCAGATAGAGTCCAGCTCGTCGGAAAGCGACATTGATGAGGCAATTTCAGGTCCACTAAGAACCTATACCCCAATTGCAACTTCCATGGCGTGTTCATCAGACTCCATGGATACCACGGAATTATCAGCACATTCCAAGAACCTAGAATTCTAAAGATCCTGCAATGGAATGCGCAAGGACTGCGCACTAAATTGCAACACTTGCAATGTATAGCAGCAACCAAAGGCATAGACATCCTGATACTACAGGAGAGCTTGCTTCGAGCCGGATTAGAACCTAAAATCTCAGGCTATCGAGGCTTCTTCCTTCCATGGATCAATGGGCAATCCAGGGGATGTGCAATCTATGTAAAATGTGACCTGATCTCCAAATCCATAACCAGCCCACCCAATTGTGGAGCAGGGACAGAGGTAATGGGAGTCACCATTGAGCTAAGACACGACAAACTTGAAGTGTTCAATGTGTACAGGTCTCCACAAGCCGAAATGGATCTCTCTGTGTTATTTGGACACGCGACAACAACAAACACAATCATTTGTGGAGATTTTAATGCCCATCATCGATTGGCACTGGGCTCGAACAAAACAAATGAAGCCGGCATACACATTACACATCTACTGGACCAGCTTCCAGAAATACAAATCCTAAACAAGAATGAACCTACCCACATCCAAGGAGGCAGATTAGACCTAACCTTCGTTTCAGCCTCCCTAAGAGATGCAGCAACATGGTCAGTTGAGCCCACATTCACAAGCGACCACTATGGGGTCCAAATTGATCTTCAGTTAGACCTACCCACCCCACCTCCGCCTCCATCTGAAGCCTGGAACTTTGCTTTAGCAAACTGGGACCGATTTCAAAACCTCATTTCAGAGTGGCAAAGAAACTATGATCTTCCCGAAGACATTAATCAGGCAGAACAAGAATTTGTCAAAGCGATTCAAAGTGCAGCCAACCACTCAATCCCACTGAAAAAACAGTCCACCGGACACCATAAAGATCATTGGTACTATTGCGAACGTGTCAAAGAACTCAACCATAGACTCAATAGAACAAGAAAGCTATACAAAAAGCAGCCAAGTGACCGCAACAGGATCTTACTTTGTGAGGTCAAGGAACATGTACATCGAGAGACCAGACAAATAAAAGAACAAAAGTGGCTAGAATGGTGTTCACACCTGTATGAACACACCCCTCTCGGGAAGATGTGGCAGCAAATTCACCGGGCCAAAGGGAATAAAACACCTAAAGCTCCACACCCCAAGGATCCTCAACAGGAAGCCGAAGTACTGGCAACCAGGTTTGCAGAGAGAGCAGCCAGCAATCAACTTCCACCAGATGTATTAGCAGTACAGACCGGACTAGAGGAAGAAAGGTGGCACAGAATCCTTACAGCATGTGAAGAAGTCTCTGACACTAATGCCCCCTTCACACTGGATGAGCTCAGTCGGGCTAAGAAAAACTCCAAGGATACATCCCCTGGAGCCGACAAAATAACCTATAAAATGATTAGAAACCTCGGCCCAGAGGGAGACGCTGCATACCTAAGGTTAATTAATTTAGCCTGGACTTCTCAAACTAGACCTTCTGCTTGGAATAGAGCAGACATAGTGCCGATCCCAAAACCCAAAGATCCAGCTAATCCCAGGCCCATCTCTCTCCAAAGCTGTGCAGCCAAGACGGCTGACAGAATGGCACTCAACAGACTGGAGTGGAAAATGCCTAAACTGCACCATGATATGTATGCCTATAGAGGAGGGGTTGGCACAGTGGAATGTATTACAACTCTGTTAGCCCACTTGAATGACAGACCAGGAATGCTGATATTCCTGGACCTCGAAAAAGCCTTTGAACTGGCTAGCGCCCCAGCTATTCTCTGCTGCCTCATTGACAAAGAGGTCAGAGGCAACCTGCTCTCCTGGACCAAAAACTGTCTCATAAACAGAGAAGCAAGAGTAAAACTTCATGGCACAGTCTCTGAGTACAAAAGCCATGAAAATGGTACACCGCAAGGAGGTATTCTTAGCCCTCTTCTCTTCAACTGTTTAATGGAAAGAATAATGAGGTTGAAACTCCCACATCACTGCAGGCTGCTAAACTACGCGGACGACTTTGTCATCATCATAAAAGGAAGGGATGTGGCGCGCCTTGCACCCAAATGCTTAGACTGCATCAGTAAAGAGGCAAAACAGATTGGGATCAAACTCAACCCCTCAAAGTCAAAGGCCATGCCCATAAAAATAGCGAAGCCCAACATCCAACTCACAGTACAGGGTCAACCAATAGAATGGGTCGACACCTATCAGTATCTAGGAATCATCCTGGACACACACATGAATTTTAATGCTGAGGTCACATACTTGAGAGCGAACTGCGGCCCGGACAGCAATCCTCAGGTCGCTAACCTCCCTTTCTGGAGGAGCCAATCTGCAAGTCCTTCGCACATACTATGTACAGGCAGTCAGATCAGTGATCGATTATGCCGCACCTGCACTCACAAATCTATCACACCAACAGTGGAAAAAGCTTGAAGTTGCCCAAAACAATGCTATGAGAGCTGCACTGGGAGCCCCCCATGTGGACCAGGCTTGAAACTCTTAGACTGGAGACGGATTTGCCCTCTCTACAAGAAAGAATATCACAAAGGACAGCTACAATTACCAGTAAGATAATTATTTCTTCTGATCCAATCCCAGTACGGCAGGCCTTGGTGGTTGGACTAGGCCAAAACAATGGAAACTCTTGGGTTGCAAGAGCAGGAAAGGTCCTAAACAGACTACATTTAAAAAACATGATTCTTGATAGAGAGGGTCATCCACACCCAAATTACACTCCTTCCGCGCCGTGGGAAGAACCTACTTTCAAAATAGTAATAGAAAGTCTCCCAATGAAAAAGGCTGCCTATGATCCGACAATCCTAAGGCGCATAATAGAAGAGCAAATGTATAGCATAGCAGTAGCAGGAGCCACCCACATCTTCACAGACGGATCGGTGGACACAGAAAATGAGAGTGCTGGCGCTGCTCTTTGCACGACCAGCGTTCAGGCATATTGGAGACTGGGAGGACTAGTATCATCAACCCAAACTGAGCTGTTTGCCATACAACAGGCATTCGCATATGTGATTGCACAAAACACTCAAAATGCAATCATACACACAGACTCAAAAGCTGCACTTCAAATACTAGGACAAAAACAGTGGAAAGATAATGTGGAAATAATTACCACCATTTTGTATCAAGGAGCAGTCGCTAAAGGCAAAGGCCTCAACGTAACTTTAAACTGGATCCCATCCCATATTGGAATCCCATTAAATGAAAAAGCTGATGAAATTGCTAAATTGGCAACTCGTCATCCAGTGATACATAAAACAATTCAACCCAGCCTAGAGAACATAAAAAACATCATCACCAAAAAACTCTCACATCTCAACAAAGCCTACCTGCACCGAAGAATAGCTGAAGGTTCGCCATCTGCAACATGGTATCTTCAGGCAACCAAATTAGAAAGGTTAAATATCCCAAAAGGAATCCACAGGGAAATAGCAGTTAGGCTATATAGACTACGTCTAGGTTACAGATGCAACTGGGAGATTGGTGAACCCCGACAGAGAGAGTGCATCTTCTGCCAAACTGTCACAGAAAAGCCATTACTTCACTATCTTCTGGAATGTGAAGCAACCAATGACCTTAGAAGAGCTTTAAGAGTTCCTGAATCATGCAGTGGCCACCCTGAAGCCATCAACACAGCCACTCTCCTGGTCAACAAAGGTGTCCAGCAGCTGGACACCCTCATAAAGACTATGAAGCAGTATCCTCCCCCACGATAACAGCCTGATGGTTAAATGCAACCTCAGAATACTGAGAAAAAAAAATTGTACCACTTACGGGCTATTCATGCCCGTGCCACCTCTTGGGTGGCTTAATCTTTATCAATCATCAATCAATCAGCGCTTCTCAGTCCACGGGAGGCATCTCCCGTCACGCAGGGTGCAGTTGCACCTCCACAGATCTCCAGTATCATCTATTGATACTGGTGATGGCTCAAAAGGGCCACCACTTACGGGCTATTCATGCCCGTGCCACCTTTTGGGTGGCTTAATCTTTATCAATCAATCAATCTTCTCAGTCTCAGCGCGCACAGACACTTGGACGGGAGACATCTCCCGTCACGCAGGGTGCAGTCGCACCTCCACAGATCTCCAGTATCATCTATTGATACTGGAAATGGCTCAAAAGGGCCACCACTTATGGGCTATTCATGCCCAAGCCACCTTTTGGGTGGCTTAATCTTCTCTCTCTCTCTCTCGTGTTTGTCCACCATCTGGTCACCATTTGGTCCGGGAGACATCTCCCGTCACGCTGGGTGCAGTCGCACCTCCACAGATCTCCAGTATCATCTATTGATACTGGTGATGGCTCAAAAGGGCCACCACTTACGAGCTATTCATGCCCGTGCCACCTTTTGGGTGGCTTCATCTTCATCTTAACACATTCACAAGGGAGACATCTACCGTCATGCAGGGTGCATTCGCACCTCCACAGATCTCCAGTATCAGCTCTTGATACTGGTAATGGCTTAAAATGGCCACCACTTACGGGCTATTTATGCCCATGCCACCTTTTGGGTTGCTTCATCTTCATCTTAACACATTCATAAGGGAGACATCTCCCGTCATGCAGGGTGCATTCGCACCTCCACAGATCTCCAGTATCAGCTCTTGATACTGGTAATGGCTTAAAAGGGCCACCACTTACGGGCTATTCATGCCCGTGCCACCTTTTGGGTGGCTTAATCTTCATCAATCAATCAGTGTAAGTTCTACTCAGTTGTGTATGTGTAAACTAAAGTCTTTGAAAATGTAATAAGTTTCACGAAACGCGCTCAAGTGTCGCGTCAGACTAGAAATAAAAATGAATTTTGGAGAATTGATTTTTGAATTACCACCAACAGTGAAAAGAAATGTACGAAAGATTGAGAAAATTCGTGTTAGAATTATTAATCTTACTTTTTCGGTCATATTTAATATTATATGTCTACAGGAAAGACTGCTACCAAAATATACTAATATATATATATATATATATATATATATATATATATATATATATATATATATATATATATATATATATATATATATATATATATATATATATATATATATATATATATATATATATATATATATTAGTATATTTTGGTAGCAGTCTTTCCTGTAGACATATATTATTAAATATGACCGAAAAAGTAAGATTAATAATTCTAACACGAATTTTCTCAATCTTTCGTACATTACGTTTCACTGTTGGAGGTAAATCAAAAATCAATTCTCCAAAATTCATTTTTATTTCTAGTCTGACGCAACACGGGCGCGTTTCGTAAAACTTATTACATTTTCAAAGACTTTAGTTCACAAATACACAACTGAATAGAACTTACGTATCTCCGATTTTATATCTACATTTGAGTGAGGTGGAAGGGGTGATGTGGCATTAACAGAACAAAAAGACAGAACAAAATGTGGTATTAATAGGGTATTAATTTCATCAACACAAGACAGAACAAGAGTATTAATAGGGTATTAATTTCATCAACACAAGACAGAACATGAAACAATGGATATTGAATAGAAGTGTTTGTAGAAAGCCTATTGGTTATTGAAAAGCATGGCTTTTCAAAAGCCATGCAACCTCTGAAGAGACAACTAACACAACACCTATACCCCCTATTAGACTATTTTACAGGAACTTCTTTTCCACAGCTCATAAAACGGAGGAAAGGGTCCTGAAAGAAATTGTTAATAGAAACGTTATCCCTACAGACAAAAATCAGAGGATACAACTGACGATTTACTATAAAACCAGAAAATCGGCCAGCCTACTCATGAGAAACTCTCCAGACACAAAACAGAACGCTTTAAAAGAGACTAACGTCGTTTATGCCTTCAAATGCCCACTTGGGGACTGTAAGCTCCAAAAAACCCAGTATATAGGCAAGACAACAACATCTCTTTCTACGCGTTTAACGATGCATAAGCAACAGGGCTCCATTAAGGAACATATAATCTCTTCCCACAACCAAACCATTGCCAGAGAAATCCTAGTAAACAACACAGAAATCATCGATAGATACAGCGATAGCAGGCGGCTTGACGTTTGCGAGGCACTACACATCAAGAAGTCAACACCAGCAATCAACAGCCAATTATTGCACAACTATATTCTACCCACCTCAAGACTCCGCTCCAATATAGAAGCATCAAGAAATATGGACCAATAGGCTTTCTACAAACACTTCTATTCAATATCCATTGTTTCATGTTCTGTCATGTGTTGATGAAATTAATACCCTATTAATACTCTTGTTCTGTCTTGTGTTGATGAAATTAATACCCTATTAATACCACATTTTGTTCTGTCTTGTGTTAATGCCACATCACCCCTTCCACCTCACTCAAATGTAGATATAAAATCGGAGATATGTAAGTTCTATTCAGTTGTGTATTTGTGAACTAAAGTCTTTGAAAATGTAATAAGTTTTACGAAACGCGCCCGTGTCGCGTCAGACTAGAAATAAAAATGAATTTTGGAGAATTGATTTTTGATTTACCTCCAACAGTGAAACGTAATGTACGAAAGATTGAGAAAATTCGTGTTAGAATTATTAATCTTACTTTTTCGGTCATATTTAATAATATATATATATATATATATATATATATATATATATATATATATATATATATATATATATATATATATATATATATATATATATATATATATATATATATATATATATATATATATATATATATATATATATATATATATATATATATATATATATATATATATATATATATATATATATATGTCCTACCTAGTAGCCAGAACTCACTTTTCAGCCTACAATGCAAGGCCCGATTTGCCTAATAAGCCAAGTTTTCATGAATTAATATATTTTCTCTAATTTTTTTCTTATGAAATGATAAAGCTACCCATATCATTATGTAAGAGGTCAATTTTTTTTTATTGGAGTTAAAATTAACGTAGATATATGACCGAACGTAACCAACCCTACCTAACCTAACCTAACCTATCTTTATAGGTTAGGTTTGGTTAGGTAGCCGAAAAAGTTCGGTTAGGTTAGGTTAGGTAGGTTAGGTAGTCGAAAAGCAATTAATTCATGAAAACTTGGCTTATTAGGCAAATCGGGCCTTGCATAGTAGGCTCAGAAGTGAGTTCTACTACTAGGTACGACATATATATATATATATATATATATATATATATATATATATATATATATATATATATATATATATATATATATATATATATATATATATATATATACATATATATATATGTATATATATATATGTATATATATATATAATCTCCTTCAAGAAAGATTTGGCCTGTTCTTTCCTATCGTCATGTTACTTCAGTACATCTACAACATCTAGATACTACAAGCAAGTGTAGTACAAATTTGGTCAAATACGTTTTGCCAGGCACAAACGTATCACACTCGCTCTCCACCTCCCCCCTCCATCGTCGCCGATCACCAAACTAGCATTTCCAACCTGCCCGCTTCTGATTGGTGAATCGACGTCTGCACCACTGCACTTCTGCACCTCAGTGCCATCTACCTAGCCGATGTCTGGGCCTGCACCAGCCATTGGAGTTAGAATATTCTGTGCTCTCAAGCTGAAACAACCATATGATATATGCTCTGTCTATTAGTGGATGTTCTCAGCCAGCGCTTTATTCTCAGCACCTGTTAATTTCATTTTGTCTTTATCCATTTTAGAGTAATGTCACCACTATATTATTTTATGTTATTTTTAGAATCTTGTGAGTTTGCAGTGCACATTGCCAAGGAATTGTCTTATTCATAATTTGTTTTAAATTTAATTAAAGTTTCATTGTTCATACTATTTGTTTTGCTGGTTTTGCCTTACTTTGCCACACGACACAACAGCTATGCAGTCATCTTTTTTTTTTTAAATGTGATAGTCATTGACACCAGCCAATGGGAGGACTGCCGAACACCTACACTTCTTTTTTCCATCACATTTAATGGGGGCCTGTCCGGGATGCCTTACTCAGGTACTAGTACTAAAACATCAATTTGTGGTAAGTGTACTTGACTTTGATACAGTTGCTTTTCAATATTTTCATTACTTTTAATATTTATATGGTGCTGTGTATTTTGTGCTTTCCGAGGGTAGCATATTATGAGTGTTGGATAACTGTGGATTATGTGGTGACTGGAGGCCTAAGTCATTCTCTTAATTGGTCATCCCTCCCTCAGTGTTATTACTCGTGTATTCCACCTTTTTTTGTCCCTAGGATATTTCTCAAATTATGGCAGACCATCATTTTTGGTACCCTGGTACTTTGATTTGTCTTCGGGCCAAAGCACCCTATCTTCTGCAATCCAACCACAGGAGGATACTGAGGGCCATAGTTCCTCTAGCACGGACTACGCTGTTGAGTTGGGACATCAACAGCAGTTCTCGTCACCAGTTGACACTCATACCCCTATACGTAGGTCAGAGATGATGATATTTACTCAGGTACGGAATTAGCTTTCTTTTTTCAGAGCACAAGGAACGCTAATTCTGTAAGTATCATATAATTAAAGTAGGAAAACCCTTGCTTCTGTCCTATAGAGACTCGGCAAAGTATCCCCACATTCTTGGACTACCTTTCACTTTTGAAACAATTAAAAGTTTCATTTGTTTTACAAACTATCGGTTTCATTTACTTAGTAGGATTTTCTTGCCTTTATTCTCTTACATTGAGTACTGGGTACAAGATTTCCTGCGATTTTGATTGACTAATCATTTACCATACTAATATTAACGTTAATTGTTAACGATTAAATTTCCACAGGATAGTTACCAGTTGCCACGTCATCCTATTACTGACACTTACAATATCACAATTATATTCCTTGTACACTTATTTGCTATTTCAAAATGTTTCGTCTCTCAGCATTTCGTAACGATCCAGCAAGTGAAGTAGCGAACTTAAGTCCTGCCAAGAGGGCCGAATTACAAACTCTTGCACACGAGTATCAACTAGGTGCTCCCCCTGGAGCCAACAAAAATGACTTGCACAATCTTATCTTGGATTACCTCTTAGATGAAGGAATCATAGACTCTGATGTTCACGAAAACTATTATATTGCAGATAAACATGTTCTGGCAGCTATGAAGTTGAAGCTCGAACTAGCAAACATAGAGCGGGAAAAACAAAAAGAAGCTCTCCAGATAAGAGAATGTGAGGCTGCCCTAAAGAAGGAAGAACAGGAACGCCACGAGGCTGCCCTAAAGAAAGAGCAACAGGAACGCGAGTTGGCCCTAAAGGAACGCGAGATGGCTCTAAAGAAAGAAGAGGCAGCCCTACACCGTGAGCGGGAGAGGGAACAGCATGAAGCAAAAAAACTTCACCTCTAGATGCAACGTGAGCACGATAAACAGCAACCTGAGAGTGTTCAAGCATATCGTCGAAAAGAACTCACCTTGGAATCTACACACCTCACTCAGCGCCAACAAGCTACCGCTAGTCTTCCCGTAAGTTTCAATGTCTCCCATGCAAGTAAGTTAATGCCACCATACGTTGAGACAGAGATCGATGTGTTTTTCACCACTTTTGAGACCCTAGCTAAAAAACTTAGCTGGCCTGCAGATCAATGGTCTACCCTTCTCAGAGTGCATCTCACAGGTAGAGCTGCGGTTACTCTCAGTACCTTAGCGTCTGTGAATGACTTCCAACCCCTGAAGCAAGCAGTTTTAGACGCCTACCTTCTCTCCACCGAAAGCTACAGACGAAAATTCCGTGATTATCTAAAGGCAAGTACCACCACCTTTTTAGAATTTGCCAATACAAAGAAAAGATATTTCATGAAAGGCTGGAAGCAGCACATGTCTCTACATTTTCAGACCTCGTCAACCTCATTCTAGTTGAGGAATTCTTTAGACGTGCTCCCCCTTCCATCCGTTTATATTTAGCAGACAAAGAAGAAACCGACTACATCAGATGTGTGAAGTCGACTGACACCTACAGCCTCATACACCGGCTAACACCAGACCCACCTTTCAGTAAGAAGTTTTGGTATAGTTATGACAAAGTGAGTACCGATTAAGCGAGCTCCCAATTGTATTGTAAGTATTGCAAGCTCTATGGACATACCATAGATAAATGTGGGATGGCTCAATACAAAGGCTATAGTGAAACTCCTAAACCCAAACCGACTCCTCCTAAGTCCGGTAAGCCTGTGATGAATGTTGGTGTTCCTGTTAATGATCTTTCTCTCTTCAGCAAACACCAGTACCCTGGAACTGTCTCTGCCAACAGTACAGATTCGGAGGGACGTTTCAAATTGAAGATCTTGAGGGACACAGCCGCTCTTCAGTCAATAATATTGAAATCGGCTGTGCCTAACATCACCTACACCGGGGAAACCGTCCTTATCACTGACCTCACTGCAACCACTCCGTATCCACTCGCGAGAGTCCACCTGGATTGTCCTTTTGTGACTGGTGAAGTCCAAGTCGCCATCAGGGAAAAGCCTTTTCCCATGCCTGGAGTGCAACTTCTCCTGGGCAACGACTTGGCCGAAGATCTGCAACCTCCCAACCTGATCATCATGGACAAACTCCAGGTATGTGACTCTGTAGTGGACAACCCCATCTTAAAGTATGTTCCAGCAGAGGTTCAAGAAAGTGATGAAGTTTCTTCTCCTGTTTTGGTGACCACCCGTGCACAAGCTGCACGCCCGCAACCAGCTGACTCTACTGCTACCGCTGTCCGTCAAGACCATCAGAACCTACAACAGAATTTTACTATGTTGGAGTTCCGTAAGTTACAGAGGGAGGATTCTTCATTAACACCATTATTCTTCCAGACTGAGACTCAACCTGACAGTATCCCTGGGTTCTTCCTAGAGAATCAGTTGCTCTACCACAGGTACAGACCCAGTAAGCTGAAGGAGGACGACGATTGGGCCAATGTCGAACAACTAGTGATTCCCACCAGCCTACGGCCCGATATTCTACACCTGGCCCACGGAGCTCTTTCTCACTATGGTTTTAACAAAACCTATCACAGAATCAGACAAGACTACTACTGGCCAGGTATGGTTAAAGACGTCAAAAGTTATGTGCAACAGTGTCATATATGTCAGATGGCACGGAAACCTAACATCTCTATTCCCAAAGCTCCTTTAATTCCCATCCTGGTGCCTGCAGAACCTTTCCACAGACTCGTCATTGACTGTGTTGGTCCTTTACCCTGGACCAGTTCTGGCAACGCTTACATACTAACCATCCTGTGTCCAACCACCAGATTTCCCATAGCAGTTCCTGTAAAGAACATTACGGCTGCTACGGTGGTAAAACAACTATTGAAGATCTTTACCCAATACGGATTTCCAAAGGAGGTTCAAAGTGACTGTGGCACCAACTTCACTAGTGATCTCTTCAAGAAGACGCTGGAAGAGTTCAACATCACTAAGGTATTATCCAGCCCATATCATCCTGCTTCACAGGGTTCTCTTGAACGTAGTCATCAAATGATTAAATCACTCCTAAAGAAATTTTGCAATGAAACCATGAAAGACTGGGATAAACAACTTGACATCATCATGTGTATTTTCAGAAGTCTCCCAAATGAGTCTCTAGGAGTATCTCCTTATGAGATGCTCTACGGACGTAAGTGCCGTACTCCTCTCAAAGTTTTTAAGGACTCTCTACGTAATGCCACCTTCAGTGACTCTCAGAATGTGCCCCAGTTTCTTCAAAACTTAAAGCACATTCTAGAGAGAGTACATAAATTTGCTAATGACAATCTATTGAAAGCTCAAGAGAGGATGAAGACTCATTTTGACCGCAGCGCAAACGTATTTTGAACGCAGCAAAATCAGGAAATTAAAACCAGGAGACTTCGTGTTGGCATATTTTCCTATCCCAGGTTCTCCATTGCAAACTAAGTTTTCAGGACAATACCGCATCCAGGAGTGCAGAAAAAACACAACTACGTTCTTGAGACTCCAGATAGGCGGCGGAGGACCCAGTTGTGCCACGTCAATCTACTCAAGGAGTATAAAGGTATTCCCCCCACTGTGTTAATGTCACTCTCCACTTTCAAAGTTTCATACCTCCAAAGTGAGACCTTCACTGCTTCTCTTACGAAAAGCTCTGACTCTGAGTCAGTGCCTTCCAAGTCGGAAATCCGTAATGATCTTCCTAAAAATTTATGTTTATATTTCTTTTTGCATTGTATTTAGTATTCACGCCAAGTATCATAGAGGAATTGTATTATTGGTTGTTAGGCATTTTTGTTATATTAAATATTAAAGTTTTTCATTCTTTTAGAATTTATCCCGCCATTCTCACCACCGTAAAGAGGTCAGAAGCAATTTTTTCACTTTGTTTTACTTTTTTATTTAATGTGATTGGCATTCCACCAGCCAGAATAACCACTGCTCTATTCTTTCACTTTTACGTCATATTAAAGTGGGGGCCTTTCCTAAGAGCCTTGCTCACGTAATTCACCTAGATCCATTCCTCAAAGTTGTGTTATTTGCATTTGGCTTTAACACATGTTTGTTTTTTCAGAACTCCTATTTTGAGTATTTATGGTGTATAGTACTTTATACATTCCAGGTGTAGGAAAATATGCCTGTTGGATTGACTTTGGATTACGTGGGTGTCTTATGCACAAATTTATACTCGTTATTGGTTGTCTAATAATCTTTGCTATATCCTGTGATTTCCACCTTATTCTCGTCTCTACAGAAGAGGTTCTCACTCAGGCAAATCACCCCCTTGGGTACTCTGGTACTTTGGTCTGTCTCTTGGCTAATACATCTACTCTTTGCAATCCGTACATAGGAGGAAGTACTGGACCTTAGTTCGTCTTGCATTTAGAACTTCATTGTACCGTTGGGACTCATACAGCAGTTCTCGTCAATATTGACACTCACGGCACCCCTATGCTTTGGTCAGAGATCATGGTACTTACAGAGGAAGGGAGTTACCATTCTTTTCCAGAGCACAAAGTGTGATAACTCTGTAAGTACTATCTAGTTAAGTAGGACACCTCTTACCCTTATCTTCGTCATTTATAGAGTACCAGGTAAGAAATCCCTATATCCTTTGCACTACCTCGAAACAATTTTTTTTTTCCATTCAAGTAGGACTCCTCTTGCCCTCATTCACATAATTTATAGAGTACCGGATATAGAAATCCCTACATCCTCGAAACACTTCGTTTCACCCTTTGATATTATTAGTCAATTTAATCACTCGATTATTGTAACCTTATAACTTATAATCATTAAGTTTACACAGGATAGTTTAAAGTCTCCACACCATCCTGTCAATCTGACACATCATATATATTGGTTCACAATTTGAAGGGAATTCTCTGCATATTATTTGTCGCTAATTCATTCACCATGTTTCACCGTGCCGCATTCCGACATAACCCAGAAGATGAAGTGGGCACGCTAATCCGTGCCACCAAGGCTGAACTGCTTACTCTAGTAAAAGAGTTCCATATTACTCCACATGGAGTCACTAAAACTGATATCCATAATCTAATCCTCGACTTTTTAGTAGACAATGATCGAATCACATCAGCGAGTCATGAACAACAACTAATTGCAGATAAGAGCGCCCTGACAACTATGAAGCTGAAGATAGAGCTCGCCATCATAGAACGTGAACGTCAGAAGGAAGCTTTTCAGGTCCAGAGGGAGCAAGCTGCCCTTCAGAAGGAAGCTCTTCGGGTAAAAGAACGTGAAGCAGAACTTCAACTTCAGATCGCTGAAAAACAAACTACCCTCCAGAAGGAACAAGTTGAACTTCAATGTGAACGTGAACAGGAAGCTTTTCAGCGAACGAGAACTCGAACTTCAACACCAAGCCGCTGAAAAACAAGGTGCATTGGACTGTACACGTGACCAAGAGAGATTAGAGCCCTGCCGTCAAGGCCTTGACCTTGAAACCGTCCACATCACTCGGCACAAGGAAGCTGAAACTAACCTCCTGGTACGTTTCAATCTTTCTCATGCCATTAAGTTAATGCCAGCTTTTGTAGAGGCTGTCGTAGATACATTCTTTACTTCATTTGAGGCTCTAGCTAACCATCTCAGCTGGCTTCAGGATCAGTGGTTTGTACTACATACAATACAATATACAATATATACAATCGTTGTCCTCTTTCAATTTACTGGGTCTATAGCGGCGGTAGAGTACATGGTTCTCCACGAAAAACCCAGGGATGGAGTCTGATCGTGTCTCTGCCTGAAAGAATAAAGATGTTAGGGGATGGATCTTCTCTCTGCAACTTACGGGACTCCAACAGGCTGAGACTCGGTGGGGGACCCTGAGAATCTTGAGGGACTGCTGGGGCAGCTGGTTGCCGTTGAGCAGCTTTGGCACATGTCGTCACCGTGACAAGCTTGAAGATGTCCTCAGAATCGTCGGTCGATTGAACCTCCTCTGCAACTTATTTCATAATAGGATCCTCCACGGATGAGTCACATCCCTGGGGGGTTTTCTCGGATAATTAGGTTCGTGGGTTATTGATCTTCTGCCAAGTCGTTGTCCAGGAGAAGTTGAACTGGTATGGGGGAAAGACTTTTCCCGGATGACGACTTGGACTTCACCACTAACGAACGAACAATCCAGGCGGACTCTTGCGAGTGGTATGGAGTGGTTGCAGTGAAGTCTGTGATGAGGACGGTTTCTCCGGTGTAGATGACGTTGGGTACAGCTGATTGGAGGAGTATCGACTGAAGAGCAACTGTGTCCCTCAAGATGTTCACTTGGATCCTTCCCACCGAATCCTTACCGCTGGTTGAAACAGTTCCGGGTTATAGATGTCTGTTGAAGAGAGAAAGATCAAAAGATAGACCAAAAATTTTCATTACAGGCTTAGGAATTAGTGAGTAGTTCACATTACTAGTACTCACTTTATCAGGACTGGAACCAAATGGTTTACCAGGTGTGTTGGATGTCACTGAATGAGACTGCAGGTGTCAGCGAATTGCGCACATTTAGTAAAGTAGGTCTCTCCTTTGTCTGAAAGGTAGAGACGTACAGGAGTAGGAACACGACGCATGAATTCTTCCACCAAGATGAGGTTGATGAGATCTACAAAGGTGGTGACTTGGGCCGATTCCAGCCACTTCATATAATATCTTTTCTTATTGTTGGCGAACTCTAGGTAAGTATTAGCACTGGATTTGAGGTAGTCCCTAAACTTACGTCTATAACTCTTTACGGATAGGAGATAGGCATCAAGCACTGCCTGTTTCAACACCTAGTCAGTTCCTGAAGCCAGAGAACTGAGGGTCACGGCATTTCTACCTGTCAAATATGACCCGAAAAGTATAAACCACTGATCCTGAAGCCAGCTGAGTTGGTTAGCTAGAGCCTCAAATGAAGTAGAGAATGCATCTAGAACAGTCTCTACAAAAGATGGCATTAACTTAATGGCATGAGAATGATTGAAACGTACGGGAGGTTAGCTTCTGCTTCCTTGCACCGAGTGATGTGGACGGTTTCAAGGTCAAGGCCTTGACGGCAGGGCTCTAATCTCTCTTGGTCACGTGTACAGTCCAATGCACCTTGTTTTTCAGCAGCTTGGTGTTGAAGTTCGAGTTCGAGTTCGCTGAAGAGCTTCCTGTTCACGTTCACGTTGAAGTTCAACTTGTTCCTTCTGGAGGGTAATTTGTTTTTCAGCGATCTGAAGTTGAAGTTCAGCTTCACGTTCTTTTACCTGAAGAGCTTCCTTCTGAACGGCAGCTGGCTCCCTCTGGACCGAAGAGCTTCCTTCTGACGTTCACGTTCTATGATGGCGAGCTCTATCTTCAGCTTCATAGTTGCCAGGGCGCTCTTATCTGCAATTAGTTGTTGTTCATGACCCGCTGATGTGATTCGATCATTGTCTACTAAAAAGTAAAAAGTCGAGGATTAGATTATGGAAATCAGTTTTAGTGACTCCATAAGGAGTAATATGGAACTCTTTTACTAGAGTAAGCAGTTCAGCTATGGTGGCACGGATTAGCGTGCCCACTTCATCTTCTGGGTTATGTCGGAATGCGGCAAGGTGAAACATGGTGAGTGAATTAGCGACAAATAATATGCAGAGACTTCCCTTCAAATTGTGAACCAATATATATGATGTGTCAGATTGACAGGATGATGTGGAGACTTTAAACTATCCTGTGTAAACTTAATGATTATAAGTTATAAGGTTACAATAATCGAGTGATTAAATTGACTAATAATATCAAAGGGTGAAACGAAGTGCTTCGAGGATGTAGGGATTTCCATATCCGGTACTCTATAAATGACGAGGATAAGGGTAAGAGGTGTCCTACTTAACTAGATAGTACTTACAGAGTTATCACTCTTTGTGCTCTGGAAAAGAATGGTAACTCCCTTCCTCTGTAAGTACCATGATCTCTGACCGAAGCATAGGGGTGCCGTGAGTGTCAATATTGACGAGAACTGCTGTATGGGCCCCAATGGTACAACGAAGTTCTAAATGCAAGACGAACTAAGGTCCAATACTTCCTCCCATGTACGGATTGCAAAGAGTAGATGTATTAGCGAAGATACAGACCAAAGTACAGAGTACCTAAGGGGGTGATTTGCCTGAGTGAGAACCTCTTCTGTAGAGACGAGAATAAGGTGGAAATCACAGGATACAGCAAAGATTATTAGACAACCAATAACGAGTATAAATTTGTGCATAAGACACCCACGTAATCCGAAGTCAATCCAACAGGCATATTTTCCTACACCTGGAATGTATAAAGTACTATACACCAAAAATACTCAAAATAGGAGTTCTGAAAAAAAAACATGTGTTAAAGCCAAATACAACTAACACAACTTTGAGGAATGGATCTAGGTGCATTACGTGAGCAAGGCTCTTAGGAAAGGCCCCCACTTTAATATGAAGTAAAAGTGAAAGAATAGAGCAGTGGTTATTCTGTGTTACGGTGCCCTCTCCTATTTCTTTCGTTTGCCGGCTTAAAGAGTCATATCAGCTCTCCCTACTGATTCTCTGAGGTTCAGGGAGTCTATTGACATATGTGGCGACCAGACCGGCTGCCAGTTAAAGGAAGGAAGTTACATTATAAGTTGTAAATAAAGAGAAATTGGCGCCCTGATATAAAATGAAAGAGTATACCCTACGGCAGATATGACCTTTTGGAAGGGACATTAGCCGATCGCGGATTGGCCGACTTAGGTCGCGGGCGACCAATCAGGGCCCGCCATGACGTCACCAAGTGCCCCGGGCGGAGCCAACGTCAGAGTGGGTCTGACCTTGGAAGCGACAGGACGCGCCTCGGTCTGCTCTCAAGGATTAGAGGCTCTACAAGCCTTATTCAGTGGATTAACTAGCCATCGCAGCCCACCATAAGTTATTGGAGACCCTGCGCTTCTGGGAAGCAAATAAGGAACCAAGTTCATTGAGCAGAGAAGTGCCAAACTTGGAAAATAGTTGGCGACGACGCTGGGGCGGCGCCGCTGGACGTGAGGTCTGGAAGGTGCGGCGGGCAGGCCTAGCTGTGACCGGGTCACATCCACTGAGAATCTTGGAAGGACGACACTGTGCCTAGGACAAGGAGCAACGCCTTGTGGAAGGGGCGAGTGTGGGAAAAATAGTGATTAGCTCAGCGCCCATCGATGAACCAGGATTGGGGCAGCTGAATCTCAGGGATTGGAACGGCGACGACGCGAAGGCTCCACGACACCTGAGGACCTGTGGAACGTCCTGGATCGTCAAGGATCGACCCAAGGAAGCGTGGGAACCTCACACCATCGAGGGACAGGCGTCGTGAGCCAGGAATGTAAGGTAGATCATATTCCCTCCCATTACCCCTTGTGTGAGTAGGCTAGTTAGGCCACAATAGTTACTTATGTATGTGGCAGCAGGACTTTAATACTTTAATAGTAGAATAGGCTGCAAGGACGCTTGTGTCCAGGACTGTCAGAGGGGACATTGTGTATGGATGGCAGGACAGTGAAGAAGAGGCGCCGACGTGGTGAAGAGGCCCTCCTGTGAGAGTGTGGGACTCCTGTCTTCCTGCCCAGTTGAAGGAGTGTTGGAGGTCGTGGAAGAAGAGGCTGACGATCTCCAGACTTAGTATCCATATTTCCACATTCATGTATTACTTGTGATTGTGTGTGTGTTCATGTAATTTGCATCAGTAAATTCACACATTTTATCACTGTGTTTAAGTGTGCCTCCATTTATGATATTTCACTATGAGCATACACGAAGGTTATCATAGTACCACCTAGGGAATACTACGTTCTCTATAGCAGTTCTTATTGCCTGGAGGGTGGTAAAGACAGCACAGACTTACATAAAAGTGTACCCTTAGCCATCCGGTCAGTATCGGTGCCTGAATGGTGGCAACTGTTAACGTAGTGGCTACAGAGAGGTAAAGCCACACAGACCTTCCTGGGAGAGTACCCTGGGCCGACAGTCTAGTAGCAGATCCATGGGAGTAGCAACCTTCTGGCTACAAACAATATATAATACACCCACTGAACTGCATTGCTGGGGTGCAGATATAATAACCCAGCTGGCGACCTTGCTAAGAAGAAGATAGAGAAGACAGGCGGGAAAGGAGCTCCTGCAACCTTTTTTGTCTGGCAGGCAAGACTCAGGGAGGTTATGGTTATAAGGTAAGCCTGAGTCTTCCTTCACTCCCCCACGGGTCTAGGCCGGAACTGTTAACAGCAGTTTCCCCGTGTTTGACTGAAGGGCTTCCAGGGTGAATCAGTGGCACCCCTTTGTGGTGGAAGCAAAGACCTGCGGAGGTGGGCATTGTTGGTCCTCTCTTGTGTGACCAAGGAGACTCCGGTGAATCCAGGGAGTCGGAGGGGCTGAGTATTTGGGCCTTTTGAGCCCCTAGCAGCCGAGTGTTAGCAGAGCCCCGACCGGACCACCTCCACGTGACATCTGGCTGGTGGAATGCCATTCACATTAAATAAAAAAGTAAAACAAAGTGAAAAAATTGCTTCTGACCTCTTTACGGTGGTGAGAATGGCGGGATAAATTCTAAAAGAATGAAAAACTTTAATATTTAATATAACAAAAATGCCTAAGAACAAATAATACAATTCCTCTATGATACTTGGCGAGAATACTAAATACAATGCAAATATAAAAATAAAAATATGACGGTCACGTTAGTAGCAAAATTAAAGGTGCAGGAAATATACATTATTCATGGGCTGGTCGAGTCTACCGACACCCAGGGGAGTGAGAGTAGATCTTGCAGCTTGGAGCACTAAGAATATTCTGAGGTCTGGCTGGTGTTGAGCTGCCTATATAGGCGGCCAGGCATTATTGTAAGTGGCGCTGATGTACATGTAACTATCACCGGCAGTTTTAAACGAGTGGTTCGGCTGGTGAGTGGAGTTAGTCCCAGACAGCAGTTGTCCAGGGGGCAGATTCACGAAGCAGTTACGAAAATACTTACGAACGTGTACATCTTTCCTCAATATTTGACGGCATTGGTTACATTTATTAAACAGTTTACAAGCATGAAAACTTCCCAATCAACTGTTGTTATTGTTATAAACAGCCTCCTGGTGTTTCGGAGCTCATTAACTGTTTAATAATTGTAAACAAAGCCGCCAAAGATTGAGAAAAGATGGACAGGTTCGTAAGTGCTTGCGTAACTGCGTCGTGAATCTGGCCCCCAAGTGTGTTGGGTATTTGAGGGGGAGGGTGGTGGTAGTGTCTGTCTAGACACGGCCACTGAGCATGTATTGTTGTTGTTCTTGGAGTTGATTTCTTACATTGGAGTATGTAGATATGTTGTACACTAAGCGGTAAAGGAATAGACAGAATCTTCTTGCCTAAGCAGGAGATTTCCATAACAAAAGCCACTTAACTAGACAAATAAATGCAATAGAATAATTTGTCTATACAAACTCCAGTTGACTATGTAAAACTGAATACATATTACCAAGTGGCAACAAGCAAGTTTGTGCAATTTAAAGAACAAATATAGACTTATTTGACTGCACAAGCAAACACTAAAATAGCAAGTGAAGGTCTAGATAGCATCATGAACGACTTGGCCCAGTATGAAGTTGATACTCTCTCTATGGGGGGGGGGGGGTATAAATCCAGTTATGGGATTGGTTAAGGTAAATTAGATTATGTTAATAGTGAGTATATAGTGTACAATTTAACATTCCTAAGACAATTATGTAAAATGGAGTCCAGGTCCAGATTCGAGAGGTTAGGTTAAGATTGGATTGGTTTAATTAATGAAGGAAAAATGCTCAATATTTTATTTATAATGACCTCGGTGCTAGAGGTTAGGTTAGGAGAGGTTGGTTTATATTTATGTAAGATCAATGTCCAAAGCAAAACATTGTTAGGAATATGATGCAATATTAAAGCAAGATCCTTGTAACAGAGGGCAATCAACACAGGATTCGTAATCGTGAATCACTCAGACTCTTCCATCGTTACTGCAACCCATTGAGGGATTAACACCTGAGTCTTCCTGTGTGTACGTCAGCAGCGCTACAATTCACCACAAACGCCACAAAGCTAGGACCACCATCCCTAAAGACCATGCATACTCAACGACCTTCTGAAAGTCCTCATAACAGCCGCCAAGGTAAAACCCTCCGACATCAGACAAGAAGGAGTGGAACTTGTGCGCTACCTCTCGTGTGAGGACGACCTCAAAAAACTACTGGTTGCCGACGGAGCACTATGTGACGCACACCTGTCTCAACTATCCACGTCGGTTCCTGGCCACTCAAATCGTCTTTAGTGGCGAGACCAGTCTCTAGATGGTGGACCAAGACATAGTAAATATACTAACCAACAACGAGTACGAAAACCTTAACATGTTGCTATGCCAAGGTGAGTTCAACGACCGTGCTGAAGGCAAGTGTCCAACCATGAAGTTAACCCGATCCACAACAGCCTTGGCTTCCCAGGCAACTACACAAAGGTCCAGTTACTTTGGCATCAATATCCCGCCCTACCGTGAGACGAAGGAATGCTTCTACGATATAAAACGGGTGCTTCAAGTGCTATGAGTACACGCACCCCGACCAGTAAGTGTCAGCAACCCATCGTGAAGTGCAGCATCTTAGCCCAGTATCATCACCACTCAGTCTGTAAAGAAGACACCAAATGCTGCCTAAAATGGAATACCGATTACTCCGAGATTTCCCACCGCTGTCCTCACAGCCTGGAAGTCATCGAACACCTGATCGATTCACTGGAAGCCAAAACCTCTTCCACAACCGTCAGCACCAACAGCACCAGCTCCAGTACCTCATCTCCCAGCAACCAGCCAGAAGCCTTCCCAGCTTTACCAAACTGTGTCTTATAACCCCCAGATGCTTAACCTTAGGTATTAGATGGGGTTAGATTACTCCATCTAAGTAAATGAGTTATGTTGGCAAAAGCAGGGTACCACCATTAAATCAATTTATATATGTATGTATGTATGTATGTATGTATGTATGTATGTATGTATGTATGTATGTATGTATGTATGTATGTATGTATGTATGTATGTATGTATGTATGTGTGTATGTATGTATGTATGTATGTATGTATGTATGTATGTATGTATGTATGCATGTATGTATGTATGTATGTATGTATGTATGTATGTATGTATGTATGTATGTATGCATGTATGTATGTATGTACTCACCTAATTGTGTTTGCGGGGGTTGAGCTCTGGCTCTTTGGTCCCGCCTCTCAACCGTCAATCAACAGGTGTACAGGTTCGTGAGACTACTGGGTTCTTATCATATCTACACTTGAAACTGTGTATGGAGTCAGCCTCCACCACATCACTTCCTAATGCATTCCATTTGCCAACCACTCGGACACTAAAAAAGTTCTTTCTAATATCTTTGTGTCTCATATAGGCACTCAGTTTCCACCTGCGTCCCCTATTACTAGCGTGTGCCCCTTTTGTTAAATAACCTGGCTTTATCTACCCTGTCGATTCCATTGAGAATCTTAAATGTGGTGATCATGTCCCCCCTAACTCTTCTGTCTTCCAACGAAGTGAGGTTTAATTCCCGTAGTCTCTTCTCGTATCTCATACCTCTCAGCTCGGGTACTAGTCTGGTGGTAAACCTTTGAATCTTTTTAAGTTTAGTCTTATGCTTGACTAGATATGGACTCCATGCTGGACCCGCATACTCCAGGATTGGTCTGACATATGTGATATATAATGTTCTGAAAGTTTTTCCTGTTTCCTACCCCTATCTTCATTACATTACAATTGCTTGGGTTAAACTCTAACAACCATTTGTTCGACCATTCCTGCAGCTTGTCCAGGTCTTCTTGAAACCTCAAGCTGTCCTCCTCTGTCTTAATCCTTCTCATAGTTTTGACTCTCAGCAAACATTGAGAGGAATGAGTCTATACCCTTTGGGAGATCATTTACGTATATCAGAAACAGGATAGGTTCGAGTACAGAGCCCTGTGGGACTCCACTGGTGACTTCACGCCAATCTGAGGTCTCACTCTCACTGTAACTCTCTGCTTCCTATTGCTTAGGTACTCCCTTATCCACTGGAACACCCTATCAGTTATTCCTGCCTGTTTCTCCAGCATATGCATCAGCCTTTTATGGGGTACTGTGTCAAAGGCTTTCCGATAGTGCAAAAAAATGCTGTCCGCCCATCCTTCTCTTTCTTGCTTAATCTTTGTCACCTGATCATAGAATTCTATCAAGCCTGTAAGGCAAGATTTACCCTCCCTGAACCCATGTTGATGGGTTGTCACGAAGCTCGTCTCTCCAGATGTGTTACTAGGTTTTTTCCCACAATCTTCTTCATCACCTTGCATGGTATACAAGTTAAGGACACTGGCCTGTAGTTCAGTGCCTCTTGTCTGTCACCCTTTTTGTATATTGGTACTACATTAGCAGTCTTCTATATTTCTGGTAGGTCACCCGTTTCCAGTGACCTACTATACACTATGGAGAGTGGCAAACAAAGTGCTCCTGCACACTCTTTCAATACCCATGGTTAGATTCCGTCCGGCCCAACAGCTTTTCTCGCGTCCAGCTCCAATAGGTGCTTCTTAACCTCATCTCTTGTAATTTCGAACCATTCCAAGGTCGCCTGGTTTGCTGCCACCTCTCCTAGCGCCGTGACTTCTCCTTGTTCTATTGTAAAGACCTCCTGGAACATTTTGTTCAGTTCCTCACACACCTCTTTGTCATTCTCTGTGTACCTGTCCTCACCCATTCTAAGTTTCATCACCTGTTCCTTCACTGTTGTCTTCCTCCTGATGTGACTGTGTAGTAGTTTTGGTTCGGTTTTGGCTTTGTTAGCTATATCATTTTCATACCTTTTCTCAGCTGCTCTTCTCACACTAACATACTCGTTCCTGGTTCTCTGGTATCTCTCTCTCTCTACTTTCAGGTGTTCTGTTATTACAGAAGTTCCTCCATGCCCTTTTGTTCAGCTCCTTTGCTTTCATACATTCCCTAGTAAACCATGGATTCTTCTTTTGCTTCTCTGTTTTTTCCTTTCGGGCCGGGACAAACCTGCTTACAGCCTCCTGACACCTTTGGGTGACATAGTCCATCATGTCTTGTACGGACTTGGTTCTGAGTTCTGTGTCCCATTGTATATCCTTTAGGAATTTATTCATCTCCTCATAATTTCTCTTTCGGTAGGCCAGCCCTTTGTTTCACAGTTCTTTTTGGGGGGAGATAATTCCTAGCTCAACCAGGTACTCAAAGCTCAATATACTATGATCACTCATTCCCAGAGAGGCTTCCAACTTAACTTCCCTGATATCCGACTCATTTAGGGTAAATATCAGATGAAGCAATGCTGGTTCATCCCCTCCTCTCATTCTTGTCGGTCCCTTGACGTGTTGTCCATGTGAGTCTCTGTTCCCCCAATCTATCTTCCCATGGTTCAAGTCTCCCATGATTAGTAGTCTGGATCCGTTCCTGCTAGCCAGAGAAGCTGCTCTCTCTATTATATTGATGGTGGCCATGTTGTTTTTATCATATTCCTGTCTGGGTCTCCTGTCTTCGGTGGGGGGTTATATATGACTACTACTATAATTTTCTGTCCTCCAGTTGCTATGGTGCCTGAAATGTAGTCATTGAAACCTTCACAGTTCTGATTTACCATCTCTTCAAAACTCCAACCTTTTCTTATCAGCAAAGCTACACCACCTCCTCCTCTCCCTTCTCTCTCTTTCCTCACTACATAGTACTCCTGTGGAAACACTGCGTTTGTTATGGTTTTCGTTAGCTTTGTTTCTGTGAATGCTATTATGTTTGGGTTTTCTTCTAGTGCCCATTCTCCGAGTTCACTTGTTTTATTTGTAATCTCATCTATGTTAGTGTACATTGCCTTGAAGCTCACTTTCTTCAGTTCATTTTCTTGTCCCTTTCTTGGCGAGCATTCTGCTGGTGTGGGAAGCTTTTCAGTGGGTGAGGTGATTTGCAGGGTTTCAGGGTAGTTTGGGGTGAGGGGTGGGGGTTTCATGGAAGGGGGGACAGGTAGGGTGTGGGTTAAGGAGATAGGGGGAACATGGAGGATACGGGGTGAGGGGGGGAGGAGGGATAGGGAGGGTATGGGATGAAGGGGGAGGGGGGACAGGGGGGGAAAGGTGGGAGGGGGGATATGATGGGAATGGGGAAGGGATGACAGGGTAAGAATGGGGTGGTGGGGGAGGGAGGGTTGGGTGGGGGCAAGTAGGGTGAGGGGAAGGGAGGGTTTCTATGCAGAAGGGGGTGGTGGGGTTGCCCTCCCCTCTGGTGTTGCTGGGATGCTGGTTTTGGGTTCGCCTCTTGTCTCTAGGACTGTTGTGTTGGGGGCTGTGATTTCCTGGTTTGCTTCTCCCTCCCTGCGCTTCCTCCTTGCCTCTGCTGCCCTGGCTCTCTCCTCCTTCGTCCTGTCCCTCTGCAGGAATACTTTCTTGTATCCCTCCACATGCTGCAGTCGACTCTTCCTTTCGAGAATATTCTCCTTCGTGGTTTCGTTTGTAAACACCACCTTTACAAGTCGGTTTCTGTCCTTGTTGTACCAGCCCTACCTGAAAACCTTCTCAATGTTTCGTTCAGCCCCTTCCATCTGTAACCCTTTCAGTAGCCCCTGTACTGCCTCTCTATCCTTGCTATTCCATTCTTGCCTGTTGGATCCTTCCTGTTCTTTTATGCCTACAACTACCACTGATCTTTTTCTCTCCAGCAGCTGAGTGGTGCACCTTGCTGCTTCCTGTGAGGTGGCTGCTTGCGTCGCTACCTCCCTCACTGTGTCCATTGCTTCTGAGCTCTTTTTCAGTATGTCTGCAAATGTTTCAGGTACAGAGGCATTTCCTTCCAATGTAAGATTCCCACCTTCCCTTTGGATGATAATCTGATGCTCGGTCTTTTTATTTTTTTTCTGAGGGATTTGATCTCCTCTCTTGCTGATGTCAGCTCACTTTGCAGGTTGTTAATTGTAATCCTCATTTCCTGCATCTCCTTCCTGAATCCCTCCAGAACTTGGGTTAACATGTCCTTCGTTTGATCAATTTGGCTGTTCCCTGTGTCCCTGTTGCGTCCACCTGCCATGTTGCCCTTGTCAAGAGAGAGAGAGCAAGAATAGTCCTAGTGTGAGTGGGTGTGGTGGGCGGGGGGAGTGTTTTGGGAGAGTGGGAGTGGTGGTGGGGGGGGGGGGGAGTGTGTTGGGAGAGTGAGATGGTGGGTTAAGAGATGGGTGAGGTGTAGTCTTCAGATTACGGCGGGTGGGGGAGGATTAGCGGCTTATCTGGGTTCCCAGTGAGCTCACAGTTGCTGTCCCTGTTACCTGTCTACCACGATTGTATTATTACGATTGTATTATTGAATGGAATGCAATAGTGTCTATGATATGATATTATATAAACCTTGTACACTGTTGGAGACTTATGAGAGACACTTACCAGCCAGCCCCCCACAAGCACTATAGGTGAATACACGGCGTGTCGTCGGTAATCCTGTGAGGTCTTCAGGTCTCCACTTGTGTCCCGGCTGATGAGACTGATGCTTCCTCAAGAAGTCGATCTTCACTAGCAATCTTCTCTAAATTCACTAAGATAATTCACCACGAGATGTGATCAATGTGTTGCATAACAATGCCACTGTTCAATTTACACTGTCCTGATTCTCACTGCACAGTACACCCGCTCCCTTGAACCCTATTGTTCCCTCGGTTAACGTGACCGCTGACCCTACACGTCTGCTCACGATCAAAGCTGACCCAAGACTGTGTGTGTGTGTGTGTGTACTCACCTAGTTGTGTTTGTGGGGGTTGAGCTCTGGCTCTTTGGTCCTGCCTCTCAACCGTCAATCAACTAGTGTACAGATTCCTGAGACTACTGGGCTCTATCATATCTACATTTGAAACTGTGTATGGAGTCAGCCTCCACTATATCACTGCCTAATGCATTCCACCCGTTAACTACTCTGACACTGAAAAAGTTCCTTCTAATGTCCCTGTGGCTCATGTGGGTACTCAGTTTCCACCTGTGTCCCCTGTTCGTGTCCCGCCAGTGTTGAATAGTTTATCCTTGTTTACCCGGTCGATTCCCCTGAGGATTTTGTAGGTTGTGGTGATGTCTCCCCTTACTCCTCTGTCTTCCAGTATCGTAAGGTGCATTTCCCACAGCCTTTCCTCGTAACTCATGCCTCTTAGTTCTGGGACTAGTCTAGTGGCATACCTTTGGATTTTTTCCAGCTTCGTCTTGTGCTTGACAAGGTACGGGCTCCATGCTGGGGCCGCATACTCCATGATTGGTCTTACATATGTGGTGTACAAGATCCTGAATGATTCTTTAAACAGGTTCCTGAACGGTGTTCTGATGTTAGCCAGTCTCGCATATGCCACAGACGTTATTATTTTTATGTGGGCTTCAGGAGACAGGTTTGGTGTGATATCAACTTCTTGATCTTTCTCTCTGTCCGCTTCATTAAGTACTTCATCTCCTATTCTGTATCCTGTGTCTGGCCTCCTGTTTCCACTGCCTTGTTTCATTGCTTTGCATTTACTTGGGTTGAACTTCAAAAAAGAAAGAAAAGAAAGAACTTCAAAAGAAGAAAAGAACTTCAAAACACACACACACGAGCTTGTGTGTGTGTGTAGTCAGTGGTAGGGGATAGCGGGAGTGGAGGGATGAGTGTTTTGGGAGAGTGAGATGGGAGTTAAGAGGAGGTGGGTGAGGTGTTGTCTTCAGATTACGGCGGGGGGATTAGCGGCATATCTGGGTTCCCAGTGAGCTCCCAGATGCTGTCCCTGTTACTTGTCTACCACTTACGGATGTATTATTGAATGGAATGCAAAAGTGTCTATGATATGATATTATATAAACCTTGCACACTGCTGGAGACTTACAGAGAAACACTGACCACCCAGCCCCCCACAAGCACTCTAGGTGAATACACGGCGGGTCGTCGGTAATCCTGTGTGGTCTTTAGGTCTCCACGTGGGTCCCGCTGGGGCGACTGATGCTGCCTCAAGAAGTCGATCTTCACTAGCTATCATCTCTAAATTCACTAAGATAATTCACCACAAGATGTGTTCAATATGTTGCATTACAATGCAACTGTTCGATTTACACTGTCCCGATTCTCACTGCACAGTACACCCGCTCCCTTGACCCTATTGTTCCCTCGGTATACGTGGACCGCTGACCCTGCAAGTCTGCTTCCTATCAAGGCTGACCCAAGATGTATGTATGTATGTATGTATGTATGTATGTATGTATGTATGTATGTATGTATGTATGTATGTATGTATGTATGTATGTATGTATGTGTGCCATGACTGAAGTGAATATAAGTGGATAAATGGACATGAGGAAATATCAATTTGTTATTTATTAATTAAACAATGGATGGCCACCAGACATCACAGCCTGCTCATTGGACCAATCAGCATCCTCTTGACCCCACACCTCATGCAAAGAGATCATTCTCGGACCCTATTTGTCTAGCAGAGAGGCTCACCAGAGCAGATAACCTCTGGTTCGCCACCAACCTCAACGCGTTGTACCTTGCTAACGGCCTGGACCCCATCATCGCCCTGAGGCCAGATTCACTGCCTCTCCTTCCACCACAGTGGGTACCACATGGACGACTACAAGGACACATGGACTCCTCAACCCAGACTCCAGCACCACCCAAGATCCAAGCTGCACAAACAGAAACACCTACCACACCAGCTCCCAACGCTCCTCCTAACACCATCTCAGCCGACGCGCTCGCCATTGTACTGTACACACCTGCAAGCAGCACCACCAACGCTCCCGCGGTAGCTACAACCGCCACTCCACCACACTAGAACCCAACCCAGGCTGTTCGACCAAAGACTAAACCATCGGCTCCAGACGACGCTTCGGACTCCTCAGACGAGGAAATCTCAGTAAGAGCACCATCACCACACCAACAATTCAGCACCTACTCAATGCAAGACTTCTTCATGGAGGCTTCCTCACCAAGCTCCAACAACAACACGGCCATGTCAGCAAGAAGGAAGTCTCAGACGAAGAAAAAACAGAAGACCCAGAAGTGCGAGAAGACTTAGAACACAAGAAAAACCTCCACCTGCAGCAGAAGAAAGATGCCAGATGAAGAACCAAGACTGAGGCATCTCCGCCCAATGCCTACACACCATTTTACTCCCCACCTAACCTGAAGCCCTGGTACTGACCTACCAAGCACACTCAGCCTACTTCGCCGCTTCCCGCCACCCAAACACTCGTCAGAAGAACACAACCAAGTACAAACTCTTTGAAAAATACCTTACGGCAAAATACCTTTCGTGGCAGATAGACCACGGAACTTTTTTAGCCCTCTCGTTCCCTATCCACATTCTTTTCAAAAGTTTCAACTCCTCATCCCTTTTCCTCCCATCCCAGCCTGCCTTTTTCAAACTTTTTGGACATAGAAGCGAAAGCGTAACAGAGGTTAGGTAGGCTCGCTGGGTTGCCCGTTCCTCAGCTGAGGTTGGTGTCTGTCGGAACTCCCGTGTCCATGATCCTTGTGAACACAGGTGCTACCTCCCATGGAGGCTCTTTAGACATGATTTAAACTCACTGTCCAAAAAATTTGATAGAATGGTCATCCCCTGGGCCCCAGCTGGAGCTTCTGGCTCCACTTGCCGGGGTTTCGACTCATTGTCCGAGTAGTCAGAGGTCATCTCATCCTCGTCGCCTTCCTGGGCCTCTGCTGGAACTTCCTGCTCCATTTGCTATTGTTTCGATTCATCATCCGAGTAGTCAGAGGTCATCCCATCCTCGTCGCCTCCCGGAGCCCCTGCTGGAAATTCTGACTCCATTTGCTGTTGTTTCGACTCATAGTCTGAGTAATCAGAGGAAGATTCCTGGGTTGACATCGCGCTGCCGGCGTGGGGGTCTGTAAGGAACAGTGCCATTACCGTAAGGAGGACATGTATTTTAAATATTCCCGACTTGGGTCTCTACACTGTGGACATATATAATCTGGCTTGGAACGTACATTCGCAACGGTTGCCCCCTTGCAGCTCCCGTGAAACCACTCTGCACACCTATCACACTGTACCATAATTTTTCCGTCAATTGGCTGCCTACATATACAGTAGAGATCATTATAAGGTACTGATGCTATTTCCTGAGTCTGCGCCATGCGGTGCTTAAATCTGAGAATCCAATCTGGACTTACTTGGTCCTTACACTTTTTCAATCTGTCGTGGTTCTCCGTCGTAAGGTCACGCTGGAGTTTAACCCTGAACAAACAGAAAGAAAATTTATGGATAATGATCCCCGGGCTATTCCATTGCCGCGAAAGGTTCTTGCATTGCCCTTTTGTTTGGGCGGTGTCCAACAGGTAAAGTAGGTTAACTTTTTCATAGACCTGTAGCCGTGCTCGCAGGTCATAATCTCTCTTTATTCGTTCTTGGGTTCATTCGTTCTTCATTGCGTCTTGGGGAGGTTGTCTCTCCTGGGGGTACATCAAATCTATTGGCTGGTTACTTTCTCGACCAAGCATTAATTTATTAGGGGTGAATCCGGTTTGTCGATTCACGCTGGATCTAATTGCCCTTACTATATGTTGAACGTATTCATCCCAGCTGTCATGTCGAGAACTAGCATAACATCGCAATGCATCCATGATGGTTCTGTTGTATCTTTCTATCTGGCTATTTAGTGATGGCTTATACACTGTAGTACGGGTTTCATGCATGTGCATCATTTTGCAAAGGTTAGTAAACAAGTCACTCTCGAAGTTTCTCCCTTGGTAGGTGAAAATCTCAAACAGATACCCAAACTAGGTGAAGAATCCGTCGAGTGCCGCTCAAACCGTGTCCTCTACGGTCTGGGATGGTAGTGGCACACACTCAATACATTTAGTAAACTGGTCTACCATCACCAGAAGGTATTCGTTGCCTTTCTGAGTCCTTGGCAATGGTCACAAAGAAATCCAGGTGCACTCTCTCCATTGGTGCACCAGCATGGTATGTGCGCAACTCGTGCTTGCTGGTTTTGGATACTTTTTTTTATACTGCAGTGATGGCATGAGGCCACATAATTAGCAGCCTGGGTTATTAGCCCATTTCAAAAATATCTTGATTTGTTTCTCTCCATTGTACGATTCCTGCCTTGATGACCCATGTCAGGTATATCATGATATAACTTCAACACTTCCTGTCTCAGGCTCGTGGGTATGTATAAAAGTTTTTGGGCCGCTCCGTCCTAATCTGCTTTGTGCTACCACCAAAGGCCATTCTCCAGAATAAAGGCCACTTTGTTTAGCCAGTAATATTTCATGGCGGGGCTGGCTCCGAACAGATCACCTTTTGCGGGTTGATGGCCTCACACTCATGTTCTTACCATACTCATGTCTGGGTCTTTCTCCGTCTGCTCCTGCAGCTCAAGCAAAGGCATTCCGTATCTGTCTGCTGTGGTCCTGGTGATAATTTGAACCTTTACCGCCCTTGGGGGGACTGTATCCTGTCCCTTGCCTGATGTGTCCTCTAATTCCCTTTGATCATTACCCCCCGGGTTCCATGGAAACACAACCAGGTTGTTATCTTCCGACCAGCAGTTTGGAAAAGGAGACTCGGTGCTTATTTGCCTGACTGCCCCCAGGGCCTGAACATTGCATGCACAATCGAACGATCCTGTAGCTAGTGGGACTACATCGTCTACCACTTCTTGAAACATTGCCCAGTTCTGGTGTGCCCTGCGACAATAAGAACAGCTCCCGCATGGCAGGTCTTGTACAGGAATTCATAGTGAAAGTGTGTGCACAACTGCTGGGTATCCCCTTCTCTAGATAAAGAGTCCGCATTGGTGTGTTTCTTTCCCCGCTCTGTGTTGGATCTTTAAGTCAAACTGGCTCAGCTCTTCCAACCAATGAGCTAACTGACCTTGGGGATTCTTAAACCTAGTCAAACATACCAAACTGCTATGATCAGCTCGAACAGTAAAAGGCCGGCCCAAGAGATAGTGCCGAAAAAGCCTGATGAACCTAACAACCGCCAACAACATCTTCCTGGTGGTACAATACCTTCTTTGTTCCGGGGTTAATGCAAAGCTGGCATAAGCGATTACCTTTTCCTGTTCCTCTTGAACCTGTAGCAGCTCCGCACCTATTGCCCAGTCCGAGGCATCGGTATCCAGGGTAAAAGGGTCCTATCCGTTGGGTAGCCTCAAAACAGGAGACGTAGTCAAGGCTGTCTTGATAGCCTTGAAAGCCCCTTGGTGTTGGTTTCCCCAAACAAATTTGTTCGCACCGGTTAGTGCATACAGAGGAGCAGCTAGCTCCGCAAATCCTTTTATAAAGGTTCGGTGGTAATTGGCTGACCCTAAGAATCGTTCCACGTCTTTGGGTGACCTGGGGGTCTGCCATCTCACCACTGCATCTATTGCCTCTTGTCCCAATTCTAGCCCCGTCCGGCTAACTATTCTGCCCAAGAATTGAACATGCTTCTTAAACAGGGCACATTTTTGTGGCTTAAGGCGCAGGCCATTTCTTCTGAATCTTCCAAAGACTTGTTCCAGGTTTGAGAGGTGACTCTGGAAAGACTAGCCTAACACTAGAATATCATCCAAAAAAGCTAGCACCATTTCCCAGTTCTCGTAACACCAGATTCATGACTTTGACGTAGGTAGCTGGGGCATTACAAAGACCAAAAGCCATTTTCTTGAATTCAAATAAACCATACTTGGTGACAAATGCTGTCTTTTTCCGATCTTTCTCTGCTATATTTATCTGGTAATATGCTGAGTTGGCATCTAATTTACTGAACCCATTCGTTTCCCGCTAATGTGTCCAGGCATTCATCAACTAAGGGAAGCGGGTACACATCCTTTATGGTACGGGTGTTCAGTTCTCGGTAATCCACACACCATCGAACCGAGGTATCCCTTTTCCTCACTAAAACTGGTGCCGATGCTCACTCAGACATTGACGGTTGGATAATACCTGCATCCAGCACGTGTTGATGGTGTCCATTTTCTTCCTGTGCAAAACATGCAGGTGTCCACCATATTTTCTGTTTTACATTGCCTGTGTTAATGTGATGAGATACTTCATTAAAAGATCCCAGATCAAATTCACTTGCAGCAAAGACATCTTTATAAGTCAGCAACAGGTGGGTCAGTTGGATCTCCTGTTCATCTGTCAGAGTTTCTTCTATGCCCTGTAGCATGCTCTAAACATGAGCGGGTAGATTGCCTTGGGGTTCCTCAGGTACCTTATCAACAGACCTTATAGCGACTGCTGGACTGGATCCAGGTAAAACTACCCAGGCTGCCTCTGCATTGGCCACATGCATTTGTCTCTTTAATGTGATATTTTGCTGCTATATTAACTACACATATCCGCAAGGTTTTTCCCTTCTGGTGGAGTGTGTGAATTACTGGCACCTTCCCATCGTCCAAGAGTTCCACTAAATATTGGGGCATACTATTTTCCAGTTCACATTTGACTTTTGCGACCGAACGGGTGGGGTGACCATGTATTGAGACACTGCCACTTTAGCTATGCAAGGGTCGACATTGGAGTTAAATGAAAACAGTTCGATTTCAATCAAACTTTTTTGACGAGTTGTATATGAAAAGGGTTTCATCTGCTCCAATTCTCAGCATCGTAGCATAAATAAGAAGGGAGAAAAAATATTGAATTATTTGTCAAAAATTTTCCAAAATGGTCAAACATGATTATCAAACACAAGTGTCAACTGAAATCATGTCTATGACTCTCAGCTATCACAATAGCATATATTAAAATAATATAATTAGTTTTATTAATACAAAATCAAGTTAAAAAAATAAGATTTATTTTTTTATTTTTTTTTTATTATTTGTTTATCGGACGATTTGCATGAAACTTATACATATGACTGCACGTAAGCCTATATGTAAGGGTGCCAATTTTGAAGGAAATTGTTTGATATCAACCTCAGCCACAGATGGCAGCACCGTAGACTTATTTAATTATTTAATTTCAATTAACTTAAATGTTCCTAAAACTCTTTAATTTTTTATTCAATTTACATGAAACTTACACCTTATATGTAAAGTTTATGTCTCTAAAATCTGGGGCCAGCGTTTTTTCCTAAGTTCATTTATTGATTGATTTATTGATTTATAATAGCAATAAACATGATATATTTGCATATATTTTTTTTTTTGGAGGCGGGAACTTTGACTATTTGTATTAGGAAAACTAAATAAGTTTTGGAAACTCCGCTGCATCAGATCCTTTATTATATGCTAATGTGCCAGAAAAGTGTTATAGAATGATTATATCTGAAATGTGTGGTTGTAGATACTCACTTGAAAATGTGTAATATTCGTTGAAAAAAAAATAAATCTCCCCTTTCTATTTAGGCTGCAGTATTGAAACTTGGAACAATTGCAGCCTTTTTCATATACAACTAGTCAAAAAATATTGATTGATATTGAACAACTTTAAAAAAAAAAATCTCATGCCCCCTGGTCGACGACCGGGCCGCGGGGACGCTAAGCCCCGGAAACACCTCAAGGCAACCTCCTAATGTGCATCTTCCCGTCCCAACTGCATAGGAATTACCTACCCCTATAATATCATTTGAGATTTCACCAATGCTATGTTGACGCCTTGGCTTTTCATAAAATCCCGCCCCATTAACATGTTATCTTCAATTGGGGCCACATACACATTTACTTCAAATATCCGCCCTGCAATATATAATATAACAGGGCCTACCTGTTCCCGGAATGCACATACATTTCCCTGCTGTGTTGAGGGTGATCAGCCTTATTACCTGTGGTGGAGGTATTAACTATTAATGAACCTCTTGAGAAATAATTGTGACGTCCGCAGCTGTATCAACTATTGCTCTCACAGTAAGGTTTCCACCTAAATCGGGATCCAGAACATAGAACCGGATCTTAGTTGCCTAATAGTTATTTGTTCCTGTTCCTCCTTTTCTTGCTACTCGGTGTCCCAGGGTGTACGAGCTGTGTCTACCTCATCCTCCCTGGAGGAACAACTACTCTCGTCTTGAGAGAACTCTTCCTCGTCACCTACTTGCTTGAAATTTAAACTTACCCCCTCTTGTTGATAAAAGTCTTCCTTGTCCTGGGACACATTAATTTTACTTTCGTCGATGTCCCTTGTGTCGGCTGGTGCTGCAGTGTTGAGCACATTGTCAGAAAATGTTCGATAGGACTGCCTATTTTCCAGGTGGATATCTAGTCCTTGTATTTGGAGGGTAAAAGTTTTGAACCCTTGAGAAGGCCCTGGCGTCATTGATTATGGCGCAAAAACACACTCTGCTGGCCCGGTAAATAGTGGGTCGGATCTAGGCCTCTTGGACCGACCCGTCCCTGTTTAAAGACTGATTCTCCTCACTAAAGGAAACATGAAGCCTATCATCGGTATGCTTCCCCTGTTTACGGCCTTCGTCCCAGCCACTCCTGGATCTTTGGCAGTCGCAAGCAAAGTGACCCTTTTCTCCATATAAGTAACAATTATTACTCCCCGTAGGTGATGGGATGCGTTGACCACGAGGCGATATGATAGCGTTTGTAAGACACCTCAAGCCCTCACACACATAGTCTAATTTGTCACGAACCCGAGACTACCTTCGTCTAATTTTGCATTCATACCTGCAAATTTATCTAGCTTTGTATCTATTCTAGCAAGAGAGAGAGAACCTGATCCAGCATTTGTTTGCCGGGGAACCCAGTTATCATGACCTGATATTGCCAGCAGCCAGTGATGAATCTGGAGATTTTGTGGGTGTCCGTGAGCGGAGGCGAGAAGCAACACTACTCCAGAATGGCTGTTCGTATCGGGAAGGCCTACCCACAGCGTTTATCTGCACTGCTTGGCCTTGGGATCTCTGCTGATGGGAACATATGAGAATGAACCTGCTGACCCGTGAATAGCAACAGAATTTTGCTGAAACGTTTGAGCCCTATCAATGGCTTTTTCCATGGAAGAAATATTAGCGTTGCAAATATATTCTGCTAAGCACTTATCCAGCAAATCCTGGCCAAATCGCATCATTGCCATCTGCTCTTCTTCTCTCCTTTCCAGATGTTTGTAGGCTCGATGAGCCATATGCAGGACTCTGTCAGCCTATTTTAGAATTTCCTCACCAGGCTCCTGGTGGGCCTGGGAAAATTTAATTATTGTCATGTCCAAAACCTCCCTATCCCCAAATCCCTTTACAAGTTTATGCATCATGCGAGTATAATCATTTGATGGTTCCAGGTCTAGTATCCGGTTGTAAAAATCATTGGCTTTGCCTTTAAGACACCAACCCAAATTTGTTAGGGAAGTAGTGCCGCTCCAATCTTTTTTCGTTGCATAGAATGTGAAACGACGATAAAACGGAGTCCACTCAGATTTACCATCATAATCCAGCTCCCGTGGTGGTGGGCAATGGGTGGGAATTACTCAGTCGGCCATGACCGGTTCACAGGCTAGGAGAAGTAGAGTCGTCAGAATCCGAATTCTGGGAGCTAGCCGACAAACGTCGAACTGGACGACGAGTGGAATGAGATGACCTCTTAGTTGAAATATGCCCCTGTCTCAGAAAATGGGAACTATGCAACTCATGGGTAACACGAGAGGGAGACATACGTCTGACCTGACTGCGTGCAGCACCACCTCCAGAAGCAGCTGAGGCATTCCCATCGGTTGATGGCGAGTTTGAACGTCCCCTTGCATTTGGTTCTTTTATTGTGTGGGAGGTCGAGCCGTGAGGGGGCGGGTTTGTGTCAAAAGATATGGCATTCAACAAGGGAGTCGTAATCTTAAAGTGAGAAATATGGTGGATGTTTTCTGCCGTGATTGCACGTGTATGTCTAAATCTTACGATTTGATTGGCCATTGAGTACGACACTCCAGGTACTGCTATTAGGTCACCTACAGATACCGAGTTAATGGGTATGCGGGGCATCTTGCAGTAATGAAAAGCCGAAGCTTAGAAGTATTCTTGTGCAGAATGTACTTTCACAGCCAAGTTAACCACCAACAAATAAAAATAAGACATGCCAGGGAATAGACCTAAATTCCAGGAATGGTTAAGCATAGTATTCCACTTCAAAGAATGTAACTAATGGATGGGGGTGACGCTTAGGAAATATCCAGTATGTGTGAGGTAACCATTCACTGTACCAATTCAAAAAATGGAGAAAAACCAGGGTGGCCCCAATACTTAGGATTACCTGAACCCTATGTAACTCCCCTCCCAAAATGTTCAAAACTTAGATCACACATGGTATGGCCGTGAACACTCAAGAGAACTGGATATTTGTAAGTTCGTACACTTAACTTGATCATGTACTTAAATCTAGAATCATTCACTTAAATTCAGGGTTACTCACTTAAATCTAGGATGTCATTATGTGGCCCACTTACAAGTACAAGTTAGATAAGGACAATTATCACTTATTTTTAGGTATTTCACTAGTCACTTGTAGGAAAAGTCATGAATTTATGTTTCCCTAAAAAGTGGAAATTTGCAAACCACAGTGTTTCAAGTTTTATTATTTCAGTATATCAATTATATATTCATTAGTGTCAATCATATCAATATTTCACATAGTGTCAATCATTTTATATATTTCATATAAGTATTTCAGGTAAATGTATTTAGTCTTACTTAAAACCAGATTTATGCACTTATATCTAAATCTACCACTGTATATATATTTCAAAGTTCATGCACCTATTAAACAAACAACACATGTATTTCAGGTGAATGGAGAACTTGATGGTGCACACAGGGTAGAAATTAGGTTTCCTTTAAAATTGCTCTGTATCTAGTGTTACCCCAATCTCCCAATCTTTATGTACTTAATCCAATCAACTTTACCATTGTGATCATTTTTGTCTTATATGTGCTAGCAATATACTGTATTGTGCCAATTAATCTTTGTTAAATTAAATCTGCTTCCTCATACCCTTAATCACTAGACCTACTAGAATCACTCATAGTACTGCCATAACTGTAGATCACATCTGGACCAACATAACCTCTCCGCTTACATCAGGTATAATCACCGATAGCACTACAGCTCATTACCCAACATTTCTCTTAACTAACATTAACAAACCACCTCTAGAGTCAAGGGAGTTAAGCTTTAGGCTGCACAATGAAACTGCTATAGAAAATTTTATAACAGCTGCTGATAATGTCAACTGGGAGCCCGATTTAGGTAACATAGGGGACATCAACCTAGCAGTGCAATCTTTTCTTCAAAAAACTCTCAGCCTTTATAACACCCACTGTCCTATGCTTACGAAACAAATCAAAGCCAAAAAGCTTAACAATCCTTGGCTTACAAAGGGAATACTTAAATCCATTAATAAAAAACATGACCTTGAGAACAAGTGTAGGTTAGGAACCGTCTCCAAAGAATTCTCAAAGAATTACTCGTTATTGCTATCTAAAATAATTAGACGAGCCAAAACTAAATACTACGAAGATAAATTTACCCAAATAAAGAGCAACATTAAAAAAACTTGTAGCACAATTTCACAAATATTGGGATCAAAGAAGATTTTAAATAACAAACCAACACTCCTGTCCAATAACGATGGTCAGCTTTCAGCCTCTAATTCTGCTATTGAGTTCCATAGGTTCTTTTCTTCCATTGGGTCATCCCTTGCAAATGATATTCCATCTTCCTGTACTGATGTTAAGGACTATCTTACAGGTAACTATCCACAGTCTCTGTACCTAAAGCCTACTAATTCCACTGACGTCAATGAGATAATCCTTTCCCTTAAAACCAAGCCTAGTGCCCATGAGGAGATACCAACTTTAATTTACAAAAAAGCCTCCAGATCCTTAGCCCCTGCTATTGCATTGCTCTTCAACAAGTCATTTGAACTCCAAACCTTTCCAGATATTCTAAAAAAAAGCGAGAGTAACCCCTGTCCACAAATATGGTGATCTCACAGATGTTAACAACTACAGACCTATATCAATCCTGCCAAACTTGTCAAAAATATTTGAAAAACTAATCTACAAGCAGCTTTACTCTTATCTAGCCAAAAACAATACACTTAACGCTTGTCAATATGGCTTCAGACCCCGAAAAAAGCACTAACGATGCACTTATTAGTATGATTAACTTGATTCATGCAGCTCTTGATAAAAATGAGTTCCCTGTTGGGTTATTTGTGGACCTGCGTAAGGCTTTTGACACTGTCAACCACCAAAACCTTCCTCTTAAGCTACATCATTATGGAGTCAGAGGACATTTCCTGCAATACCTCAAATCGTACCTTACTGACAGGCTCCAGTATGTTTCTGTGAATAATTCAATTTCTCCCACCCTACCCATCGACATTGGTGTTCCTCAGGTGTTACGGCCCTATCGGGACGCAGCCGGGTTCTTTTCTGGTGTTATTAGAATTTGGGAATCTGGCCCCAAGTTAGTAGAGGCTTTCAAGGGATGTGTTCCGTAATGCAAGTTAAACTAAAGGGGGAGGGATACAAATGCTCCGATTTATATATATATTTTCAACACCACCATAAATAAATAAATACCAGTTGCACACGGGGTTTATCATACACGATTATGTACAATGACTTTTCTTCCTCCGAAGACACAGGATGCTCCACGGTGCGCACTTTGGGTTGCCTTGGTTCCTTCCTCCGTGGCCCACGATGAATCCTCTATGATTCTCTCGGCGAATCTACCCTGACCACAGGCCAGCCAAATCACAGTCCCACTGGGTGCTCCGTCGTGGAGGCCTTCAACCACAATCCACAATCTCGCAAATTTAATAAGTCAATATTGACTTATTAAATATGTGCATAGGTGACATACTTAATATAATAGTTTCCTTGAAAAGCTTCATAGAAAACACCGACCTTACCTAACCTACTTAGTATGTTAAGATAAGCATCTTATTGCTTCGTAATTACAATTATTACCTAACCTATACCTATAATAGGTTAAGTAACAATTGTAATTACGAAGCTATAAGATGCTTATTTTAACATACTAAGTAGGTTAGGTAAGGTTGGTGTTTTCTATGAAGCTTTTCAAGGGAAACTATTATGTTTAGTATGTCACCTATGCACGATGCACGCAACTAATAAGTCAATATTGACTTATTAAATTTGCGAGAACGGGTTGCACAATCCACCCTGTAGCTGGCTGGTTCCAATCAGCTCCGCTGTGTAGGCCACTCCAAGACCAATACTAGGGTTGCAAGCCCTAGGCAGGAGCCTCGTGTGATCCCGCTGATCACTCTCCTCACTAAGCACCACAGTGGCTAGTCTCTTCCACCAGCCAGCCCCGGGATAAGACAATTCCTCGACACTGCCACGTCACAGGCAGGCTAATACTCTCAACAGAGTTCGTCCAGGGGTGACTCACAGCTTCTTCAGAGCAAACTCGTGAAGAGCCCTTGGCTGCCTTGGGTAGACTGATCCATCATCCAATACAGCAATCCCAGGTCGACTCTGTAATCAGATACGTCATTAGTACTGGAACTAGGGAACCTCACTTACAGGCTTAGACACAAACGTCCACCTATCCACTCCATAGATGGTGTTGCTGTCTAAGCGCCACCTCACCAGAAGTCAGCAGCGGCTATGTTATGAGCTGATTAAGACGGGAAACCAGCCCCTGTGGCCGGTATATCCCGTCCTCGCTAGATGGCGCTGTCCATTTGGAGGGGGTTCGGGAGCGGACTCACAGATGGCGTTGTCGTCACTGCTCCGTGCTACGACGCTGGACTCGGGTCCATAACATCAGGGCAGCATTCTTGGCCCTCTCCTCTTTCTCATCTACATCAATGACCTTCCAAATGCCTCCCAACACCTCAAACTCATTCTATTTGCTGACAACACAACCTTCATTTACTCCAGTCCTGACCACCTTGCTCAAAATGCCACAGTAAATACTGAGCTAAATAAAGTCCATCTTTGGCTAACTGCCAACAAACTCACCCTTAACATTGACAAAACTTTCTATATTCTGTTTGGCAATAAATCCTCTAATCAAATAAATCTCAAAATAAACAATACCCAAATTTGTAACAAATTAGAGGCAAATTCCTTGGCGTTCTCATTGACCAGGAGCTGAATTTCCAGGGACACATTCTAAATATATAAAAAAAAGTTTCAAAAACTGCTGGCATTCTTTCTAAGATCAGATATTATGTACCCCGCCCTGCCCTGGTATCTCTCTATTACTCCCTCATCTATCCTTATCTCAACTATGGTATTTGTGCTTAGGGTTCTACTACCCAAAATCATTTACGTCCTCTAATTACTCAACACAAAGCTGCTATTAGGACAATATCCAACTCTGGCCCCAGACATCACTCAGTACCCCTACTCAAATCTCTGAATATGTTAGATATTAGGTCACTGCACATTCGCTCATGTGTATTATACATATATAAAACGCTGAACTGTAATGCCAATCCTGACCTCAAAAGCTTCATTGAAGGTTGTAACAGAACCCATGAGCTCCTCACCAGAAATAAATACAGTTTTGATATTCCAAGGGTATGACTTAATCAAACTAGAAATGCTCTACAGATCAAGGGACCCAGAATGTGGAATGCCCTTCCCAACCATGTTAAAGACTGTACCTCTCTCAACCAGTTTAAGATAAAAACGAAGCACTACCTAATAAATTCCCTGTAACCTACCTTACCCCCCTCTATTGTCAACCCAAGTCTGTTTAAAAAAAAAAACGCTGTTTGTCGACCTAATTGTATTTGTGCTGATTTTTTCAGCCATGTTCCCCCCTTTTTTATCTTTATTTTTATTTGTTCTCAACACATTTTATTCTTTATACTGAATTAGTATTAAGCTTTAGTCATTAATGTTTTTCATGCCCGAAACGCTTTGCGTAATAGTGGCTTTAGGCATTGTATGTACTAGCTCTATCTATAAATCTATCAGTCTTTGTAAAATCTCTTGTATGTATGTACCTTACCTAAATAAACATTTATTTATTTATTACCATTCACGCTGTCAATGCAATCCATTTAAGCTACCTATGTGCTTTAATATACATTCAAATCTCTCTCATCTCATTTTTTTTTCTTGCAATGTACCTGTTATCAATTTATAAATTTTGCTAGTATTTACCTACTTAAAATTTTCTTTTAGATTAAGGACCTGCCCGAAACGCTGCACGTACTGGTGGCTTTACAAGAATGTAATCACTATGCTATGTATCCTCACAATCCCAATGTTACGAACCCGGATCCAGCGTCCGAGCACGGAGCAGTAACAACCACGCCATCTGTGGGTCAGCTCCCGAAACCCCCGCCAAAGGGACGACGACACCTGGTGAGGACAAGGTGTACCAGCCACGAGGGCCAGTTTCCAGTCCTGTGCAGCTCACAACACAGCCGCTCCTGACCTCTGGTGAGGTGGTGCTCCGACGACGGCGCCATCTATGGACTGGATACGTCAGGTGTTTGTGCCCGAGCCCCGTAAGTGAGGTGTTTTAGTGTGTCCCAGTCATTGATGACGTGTGTGTTTACAGAGTCGACCTGGGACCGCTGTGTTGAAGGTTGAGTCAGTTTACCCGACGCAGCCAGTCTCCATACCTTGAACGTTGCTGCAGCTGTTGTGAAGTCGTCCCCCCGGAAGAACACTGTGGTGTGTTAGCCTGCCAGTGGAGTGGCAGTAAGAGGATTTACCCGGGACCGACTGTTGGAGACGATCATCCACTGGGGTATTTAGGACAGGAGGGTGATTTGTGATATCACACGAGACTCCTGTCTAGGGCGTACCCCTTATATCGTTCGTGGAGTGGCCGTACCAGCCTTGGTGGCTCAGAACCTGCCAGCAGACCAGCTGGACGTGTGGTTGACGGCCTCCACGACGGTGCCCCCAGTGGACCTGTATTTTGGCTGACCTGTGGCCAGGGTAGGCTCAACTTCTTTGGATATTTCGTTGTGTGGCCACGAAGAAGCACCAAGGACTCAGCACCGAGAGTTGTGGCACCAGCGTCTTCAGCAGAAGACAACGATTATGGATTAATCCCCTTGTATAGTGTTAATACCCCCCCCCCTTGTGTAACCGTTTTATATATTATTTATTGGTGACGGACATTATATTATATTAAGATTTTGCCTTTATTTCCCTTCCCCTTTAAGTTACTTGCGTCACGGATCACATCCCTTGAAAGCCACTGCTGGCTTGGGGTCGGATATAACTTCCTCTAACAACATCAGAGTAAGAACCCCGTTGCGTCTCGAGAGGGCCGTAACATAATTGGCATCCCCAGCGGGATCCGTCCCCTTGTTAAGTATGTTTGACAGGGGTGGTGAAGTGGCGTAATCCCTGTAAATAATTCCCCCTGTGTGCGACGATTGTGACGTTATACGTCCTGTACGGTGCTCAGAGTGACCAAGTGCGATATTGTGCAGTGCGGTGCTCGCTGTGATTAAGCGATTAAGTGCAATATTGACTAGTGCGGTGCTCAGTGATTCAGTGTAATATTGTAGAGCGAAGTGTTCGCTTGGATTTAATGCAATATTGGGTAGTGCGGTGCCCGAAGTGATTACGTGCAATATTGGCAAGTGCAGTGTTTGGTGCGATAAAGTGCAATATTGACGTTGAACAGTGCTCGGTGCGGGATGTGCTAACGTGAAAGCGGTGTGTTAAGTGCTAGTTGAGTGTTCCATCTGTGACAATGGCAGAAAAAGCTACCATCGATGATCTGGACGATGTTCAGGCTTTTCTGAACAGAGAGGACTGTCTTGCCAGATTAAAGTATCTGAGCAAACCGGAACTTGTACTAGTGAGCGCCAACCTGGAGATCAAGATCCGTGCCAGTGATTCCCGTGTGGAGATCTTGTCCAAGGTTCACCGGCACCTGAAGGCAGAAGAGAAACAGGAAGGCGGGGCTCCTAGTACAAAGGAAGGTGAGGAAATAGCTTCCACGGAAAAGGAAGATAAGGGCAGCGACGTTGACAGTGATACAGGTGAGCTTAATATCAGCTTCCTAACAGTCAAAATGCGTGCTCTAGAGATCAATCGTGAGATAGAGTGGAAGAAGTTAGAATTAGAACGAGAATTAAAAGATAAAGAAGTGGAAATGAAAAATAAAGAAATGGAGATGAAAGAAAAAGAATTGGCGATGAGGCGTTTAGAATTAGAAAGAGAAGAGAAACGAGAGAGAGAAGAGAGAGAAAGAGAAGTCAGAAGAGAAGAACGAGAGAGAGAAGAGAAACGAGACAGAGAAGAACGAGAAAGAGAAGAGAAACGAGAAAGAGAAGAACGAGAAAGAGAAGAGAAACGAGAAAGAGAAGAACGAGAAAGAGAAGAGAAACGAGAAAGAGAAGAGAAACAGCGAGATAGAGAAGAAAAAGAAAGACAGAGACAACATGAACTAGAAGTATTACGGTTAGGCGGTGGTCGGAGGCTAACAACGGACACCAGCGGTTTCGATCCGGTAAGGAATATCAAAATGGTCCCCAAATTCAATGAGAGGGAAGTCTCGAAGTTCTTTGCAGCCTTCGAGAAAGTCGCTGCCTCTTTGGAGTGGCCAAGGGAGAATTGGGCCATCATGATACAGTCAGTCTTGACTGGGAAGGCCCAAATCGCCTACTCTACGTTATCCCTTGACGAGTCCAGCGATTACGACAAGGTGAAGAAAGTGGTGCTCATGGCGTACCAATTGGTACCTGAGGCATATAGGCAAAAGTTCAGAAACCTGAAGAAGACCTCAGAGCACACTTTCACCGAGTTCGCCACGACCAAGGAGCGACTTTTCCAAGAATGGTGTGCATCTCGGAAGGTGGAGACCAAGGAAGACCTCGAGCAGCTGATTCTGCTCGAGGACTTCAAGGATTGTTTGTCTGGAGACCTCAAGACGTACTTAGAGGAACAGCAGGTGGAGACCTTGAGTGCAGCAGTCACCATGGCTGAAGAGTATATCCTGACTCATAGGCCGTCTGCTAAGTACGTCCCGAGGAATTACCAGCGCCGGTTTGACAGACCTCATGACGAAGAGGAAAGACCCGTCCCACAAAGTGCTAAGAAGACGCCCCCAAGTAGCCCTCGAAGAACAAGTCCTAGCAGTCCGAAACACCGGAGCCCAAGGAGGAATATGGTGTGCTGGACTTGTGGGCAGAAAGGGCATGTAGCCGCAAGGTGCCGAGGCAGAAGAGGTGGCAGCGCACGTAGGGAGGTGATGATGATGAGCTGTGTTACACCACCAGCAGGAAGCCAGTCGACGACTACGCAGGACGAACCCAGATTGTTTTCCCCTCACACTTCAGGCGGGTATGTATCAAGTGATCATACTGGTAGATCGGTTGTAGTGCTCAGAGATAGCGGAGCAGCCCAGTTCCTGATCGTGAAGAGCTCGTTACCCGAGGGAGTAAGTGTGGACGGGAGACAAAAGGTTGTCCTGGTTGGGTTTCCGAGAACGCAGTATATCGCCCCCTTAGTGCCAGTACATCTCGACTCGCCTTATTTCAGCGGCACATGTGCGTTGGCAGTAGTCGATACCCTCCCTGTGTCTGGGATTGACGTGGTACTAGCCAACGACTTGGTGACCGATTGGAGCATCAATCTTCCCAAGGTTGCGGACGAGTCTACCAGAACAGTACGGTCAGAGGTGTCTACAGGCAATGGTAATGTCCAGGTAAAGACAGACCCGGATGTAACTATGTTTAATTTGTCCTCTCGCCTACAGATTGAGAACGTTCTACCAGTGTCTCCTGATTTTTCTCTCGCCAAGAAACATGAGGTTACGATGGCAGAAGTACCTGAGCTAGAAGAGAAGCCTTGTGTGCAGACACCCACGGATACCAACGAGTCTGGAGCGAAGGCGGACGTGTACTTGCGGTATGGCAAGTTACAGCGTGTATTGAATCAGCCAGAGATTCCCCAGACGTCAGAGGTATGTGAGGTGTGTTCAAAAGGACTAGTGCCCTCTTCGGTCCAAGCCAGGCTAGTGGATGTTGCCGGCTATGGACATTACAGGCTCAGGACGCTTATTCCTCAGGTAACCAAATGTTTCTTAGCGATATTTTGTTTGATTCTCGTATGTGTTCTCGTTTATGCTCTCAGTGAGGACCGGTGGACGACCCGACGAATGATGGCTCCCATGAACATCGTGAAGAGGTCCCAGGGATTGGAGATTTGTATTGCAAGTGTTGCAGTTGAAGAAGGGACCTGGAAGGTGATGGTTGATACAGGAGGTACGAGAAATGATAATATGAGTGACTGTTTCCGACAGGTTGACACCCCCTGCGTGACTGCTGAGCCTCAATGCAGCGTTATGTGGAACGTTGGTCGACCTGACGTGGGCAGAGCGAATGCCAACTTCGGTGAGCAAGCAGCCCTGTTGGAACTAGGTGTGGGCCTAATAGAGGAGTGTGTAGTAAGTACTGACTTGCCCATTGTCGCTATCACTCTGAATTATCAGACCCCTGTATTCCAGGTGCCCGTCTCCCTGAAGGACCACCGGACCGGTACTAGAAATACCGTCTGGGATCAGCCATCATCGGTGCCACGACATAGGGAAGTGTCGAGTCGCCCCAGATCGTGTCTACACCGATCCTTCCTTGAGAGATGTGAGATGACGCCCCTGCTTGACGTCGCAGTGGAGACGTGGAAGGTTACGCCAGGCAGGACATCGCCTTCAATCTTCAAGTTCCCGTTGTGCCGGAATTGTCCAGTAGTACAGTTCTGTGGACGAGACATCCTCATCACTCCAGTTCATAATGCATGCGAGTCCATTTGGAGCAGTGTCGCCGTACTAATTTGGTTTGTGTTTCTTTTTATAGAACCCCAAACCAAATTCTTTTGGTGGGGAGGTGTTACGAACCCGGATCCAGCGTCCGAGCACGGAGCAGTAACAACCACGCCATCTATGGGTCAGCTCCCGAAACCCCCGCCAAAGGGACGACGACACCTGGTGAGGACAAGGTGTACCAGCCACGAGGGCCAGTTTCCAGTCCTGTGCAGCTCACAACACAGCCGCTCCTGACCTCTGGTGAGGTGGTGCTCCGACGACGGCGCCATCTATGGACTGGATACGTCAGGTGTTTGTGCCCGAGCCCCGTAAGTGAGGTGTTTTAGTGTGTCCCAGTCATTGATGACGTGTCTGTTTACAGAGTCGACCTGGGACCGCTGTGTTGAAGGTTGAGTCAGTCTACCCGAGGCAGCCAGTCTCCATACCTTGAACGTTGCTGCAGCTGTTGTGAAGTCGTCCCCCTGGAAGAACACTGTGGTGTGTTAGCCTGCCAGTGGAGTGGCAGTAAGAGGATTTACCCGGGACCGACTGTTGGAGACGATCATCCACTGGGGTATTGAGGACAGGAGGGTGATTTGTGATATCACACGAGACTCCTGTCTAGGGCGTACCCCTTATATCGTTCGTGGAGTGGCCGTACCAGCCTTGGTGGCTCAGAACCTGCCAGCAGACCAGCTGGACGTGTGGTTGACGGCCTCCATGACGGTGCCCCCAGTGGACCTGTGTTTTGGCTGACCTGTGGCCAGGGTAGGCTCAACTTCTTTGGATATTTCGTTGTGTGGCCACGAAGAAGCACCAAGGACTCAGCACCGAGAGTTGTGGCACCAGCGTCTTCAGCAGAAGACAACGATTATGGATTAATCCCCTTGTATAGTGTTAATACCCTCCCCCCCCTTGTGTAACCGTTTTATATATTATTTATTGGTGACGGACATTATATTATATTAAGTTTTTGCCTTTATTTCCTTTCCCCTTTAAGTTACTTGCGTCACGGATCGCATCCCTTGAAAGCCACTGCTGGCTTGGGGTCGGATATAACTTCCTCTAACAACATCAGAGTAAGAACCCCGTTGCGTCCTGAGAGGGCCGTAACACCCAATGTACCTTCTTGTATAAAGAAATATAAATACCTATATAAATAAAAAAATAAATAAATAGTTATTACATATAATAATGGTGCTTCCCAATTCAACATTATATACAACAGTGTATGCTTTGAAAATCTTTGAAACAAAATAATAGAATATATTATAGGAACATCAACAGAAAATGATGTTCCATCGGAATGTTTATGGGGTACACTAAAATCAAATCAAAATCGAAATAAAAATGTTTATTCAGGTAAAAATACATACATAGAAGATGAGTTACAAACATAATGTTGGATTTATTGATAGAGTTAGAACATATAATACCTAAAGTAACTAATATTCACAGTGTTTCGGGCAAGGTGTGGGGAGAAAAAACCCTGAGATTAAATGTTAATACTAACTGAGATTAAAGAATAAATTGTGTTGAAATAAGGAAAAAGGGAGGAGGGGGGAACATGGCAGATATCAGCAATTATACAACTTGGTCAACAAACAGTATTGTTTGATAATAGCAAAACATAGGTTGACATTCAGGGGGTAAGGTAGGTTACATGGAGTTTATTAGTAATAGTACTTACGTTTTTCTCTTTTCTGAGTACGAATTAATCAAACTAGAAATGCGTTACATATCAAGGTACCCAGAATGTGGAATGACCTTCCCAATCATGTCAGAGACAGTATCTATCCCAACCAGTTTAAGATTAAAACTAAGTTCTACCTAATTAACACCATGTAATCTACCTTACCTCTAAATGTCAACCAATGTCCTACTATTTTAAACAATGTCTTACTATTTTAAACAATGTCTTACTATTTTTAAACAAAGCTGTTTGTTGACCAAATTGTTTATTTGCTATTTTCTGCCATGTTCCCCCCCCTTTTTTTTTTCAACACAATGTATACTTTATTCTCGATTAGTATTAACTTTCAGTCTAAGTGTTCCCCCTCCCTCCTTCCCCTCACCTTGCCCGACACGCTATGCGTACTAGTGGCTTTAGGTATTTTATGTACTAGCTATTTCTTTAAATCAAACATTATGCAGGCGAGGAGTCACAATAACGTGGCTGAAGTATGTTGACCAGACCACACACTAGAAGTTGAAGGGACGACGACGTTTCGGTCCGTCCTGGACCATTCTCAAGTCGGTCCGTCCTGGACCATTCTCAAGTCGATCTCACAATCGACTTGAGAATGGTCCAGGACGGACCGAAACGTGGTCAATCAAACATTATATTTGTAATTCATCAGCAATGTATGTACCTTTACCTAAATAAAGAATCTGAATCTGAATCTTAAACTGGATGAGAAAGGTACAGCCTTTGACATGATTGGGGAGGTCATTCCACATTCTGGGTCCCTTAATTTGTAAAACATTTCCAGTTTGGTTAAGGCACGCTCTTGGAATATCAAAAAGGAATTTGTTTCTGGTGTGTTTCCCTTTGGTTCTGTTACAACCTTCTAGGAAACTGTAAAGTTCAGGATTGACATTAGAGCTTTGAGTCTAAAGTATATAGAGTAAACATGAGAGGATGTGCAGTGACTTAATATCTAACATGTTCAAAGATTTGAGTAAGGGTACCGAGTGCAGTCTGGGGCCAGAGTTAGATACTGTTCTAATAGCAGCTTTGTGTTTAGTAATTAGAGGACGTACATGATTTTGGGTAGTAGAACCCCAAGCACAAATACCATAATTCAGATAAGGATAGATGAGAGAGTAATAGAGTAATACTACTGCAAACAGGATGAATATAGGGTCCAAAACAAGTCTCACGATGCTTAATGGATCCACTATGCCACCTAAAAAGGTAGGTATTGGGCCATCTACCATCTTTTGGACAGGTATGGGGTCCACTATCACCTTTTGGATAGGTATGGGGTCCACTACAACCCGCAGGATATGTATGGGGTCTACAACCACTTACAGAATTCTTATAAGGTCCATTACCGTCCACAGGATGGTTATAGAATCCATTCCCGCCCACAGGATGGGTATGGAGTCCACTACAGCCTACAGGATGATGGGTATGGGATCACTACCACCCACAGGATGGGTATGGGGTCCATTACCACCCACAGAATGGATATTGGGTCCCCTACCACTTTCAGGATGAGTATGAGGTCCACTACCACCCACAAGATGGGTAAGGGTCCGACTACCACCAGCAAGATAGGTATGGGGTCCACTCCCAGCAAACAATTTTAGGTTGCCACAACATATCTGGAAAGTATTTGAAAGGATTGGAAACGTTTGTTTTATCATATCAGATACGATATTGTGTGTGGACTTAAATAGGTTTCCAAAACTTATAACCAAAACCTACGTATCTAACACTAATTTGAGATGTTGTGGCAACTTTACAATCCTAACCTGAATCATTCATAATCCATTCATATACCAATATGAATCTCTTATGAAAGGTTTGAGCCTATAATCTGAACCCTTTTCACATCTTTGTGTTTAAAGTTAAATTTCTTGAAATTAAATTATATTTTATATTATATTATTTTTATTATATTTTATATTATATTATTATTTTCAATTTAAATATTAAAACCAATTTAAGGGTAAAAAAATCTAATAATTTATATTTCTTTTATTATTTACTAACAATAATAATTATTTACTAACGGAGAGAGGGGAGGCTGTAAGGCGGAGAGTGGCGGCTGTGGCGGACAGTGGCGGATAGTGGCGGTGGGCGGACAGTGGCGGCGGCGGGCGGACAGTGGCGGCGGTGGCGGATAGTGGCGGCGGGCGGACAGTGGCGGATAGTGGCGGCGGGCGGACAGTGGCGGCGGGCGGACAGTGGCGGCGGCGGGCGGACAGTGGTGGCGGCGGGCGAACAGTGGCGGCGACTGGCGGACAGTGGTGGCGGCGGGCGGACAGTGGTGGCGGCGGGCGGACAGTAGTGGCGGCGGGCGGACAGTGGCGGCGGTGGCGGCTGTGGCGGATATTGGCGGCGGGCGGACCGTGGCGGCTGTGGCGGCGGTGGTGGACAGTGGCGGCAGGCGGACAGTGGCGGCGGCGGGCGGACAGTGGTGGCGGCGGGCGAACAGTGGCGGCGACGGGCGGACAGTGGTGGCGGCGGACGGACAGTGGTGGCGGCGGGCGGACAGTAGTGGCGGCGGGCGGACAGTGGTGGCGGCGGGTGGACAGTGGTGGCGGCGGGCGGACAGTGGTGGCGGCGGGCGGACAGTGGTGGCGGCGGGCGGACAGTGGTGGCGGTGGGCGGACAGTGGTGGCGGTGGCGGACAGTGTTGGCGGTGGCGGCGGTGGTGGACAGTGGCGGCGGTGGCGGACAGTGGCGGCGGTGGCGGACAGTGGCGGACACTGGCGGCTGTGTCTGGCGGTGGTGGCGGGCGGTGGCGGGCGGTGGCGGGCGGCGGCGGCTGTGATGAGTGGTGGCGGCTGTGGTGGGTGGTGGCGGCGGTGGTGGTGGGTGGTGGCGGCTGGCGGTGGTGGCGGCGGTGGTGGTGGGTGGTGGTGGCGGCGGCGGCTGGTGGTGGTGGGTGGTGGCGGCGGGTGGTGGGTGGTGGCGGCTGTGGTGGGTGGTGGCGATCGGCGGTGGTGGGGGCTGGTGGCGGCTGGCGGTGGCGACTGTGGCAACGGGCGGTGACGGCTGATAGCGGGCGGTGGTGGCGGCTGGTGGCAGGTGGTGGTGGCGGCTGGTGGTGGCGGCTGGTGGCGGGCGGTGGCAGCTGGTGGTGGCTGGTGGTGACGGCTGGTGGTAGCGGTGATGGCGGCTGGTGGTGGCGGCTGGCGGTGGCGACTGTGGCAACGGGCGGTGGTGGCGGCTGGTGGTGGTGGCAGCTGGTGGCGGCTGGTGGCGGTGATGGCGGCTGGTGGTGGTGGTGGTGGTGATGGCGGCTGGTGGCGGGCGGTGGCGGGCGGTGGCGGCTTGTGGCGGCTGGTGGTGGCGGCGGTGGTGGGTGGTGGTGGTGGTGGGTGGTGGTGGCGGCGGTGGTGGGTGGTGGTGGCGGCTGTGGTGGGTGGTGGCGGTGGTGTCGGCGGCGGCTGTGGTGGGTGGTGGTGGTGGCGGCGGCGGCTGTGGTGGGTGGTGGCGGCGGTGATGGGTGGTGGCGGCGGTGGTGGTGGGTGGTGGCGGCGGCGGTGATGGGTGGTGGCGGCGGTGGTGGTGGGTGGTGGTGGCGGCGGCGGCTGGTGGTGGTGGGTGGTGGTGGCGGCTGGTGGCGGTGGTGGGTGGCGGTGGCTGGTGGCTGGTGGCGGGTGGCGGCTGGTGGTGGGTGGTGGCAGTGGGTGGTGGCGGCGGGTGGTGGGTGGCGGTGGCTGGTGGCGGCTGGTGGTGGGTGGTGGCGGGTGGCGGCTGGTGGTGGGTGGTGGCAGGTGGCGGCTGGTGGTGGGTGGTGGGTGGTGGCGGGTGGCGGCTGGTGGTGGGTGGCGGGTGGCGGCTGGTGGCGGCCAGCTGGGACACACCCTTCACCACTGAAGGTCTGAGCACAACTAACCATGTCTCTCTCACCACCAGAACAGTGTTGCCAGCTCGCGCTCTCAAAATGTTTCCTTCAAAGATTGTATATTATCTTTGAACAACAAGTTTGATTATCAAGGAAATAATGCATATATTATTGTCACATTAATACTGTGCAATATCTTATTACATTCCTGCTAAATAATTATAATTTGAAACAGGACAAAAAATCCAACATATATATAAAAACCAACATTAGAGATCACGAGGCCTAGGCCTCGCCTGTGACCACACATCCTGCCTCCCTGGCCTGCTACCCTCTCACACCTCACACTCTTAACTCTCTCATAATCACTCTCACTCTCAATCACTCTTACGCACTATTACTCACTCTTACTCTCAATCACTCTTACACACTGTTACTCACTCTTACTCTCAATCACTCTTACGCACTATTACTCACTCTTACTCTCAGTCATCCTTACTCACCCTCATACTCACTCCTACTCTGTAACTCTTACTCTCTGTCACTCTTACTCTGTCACTCTTACTCTCTGTCACTCTTACTCTCTGTCACTCTTACTCTCTGTCACTCTTACTCTCTGTCACTCTTACTCTGTCATTCTTACTCACTCTCAGTCACCCTTACCCATTCATACTCACTCTCTCACTCTTACTCTCATACTCTTACTCTCAATTACTCTTACTCTCAATCACTCTTACTCCCAATCACTCCCACTCCCAATCACTCCTACTCTCAATCACTCCTACTCTCATTCTTACTCTTACTCCCAATCACTCTTACTCTCAATCACTCTTATTCTCATTCTTACTCTCACTCTTACTCTTACTCCCAATCACTCTTACTCCCAATCACTCTTACTCTCAATCACTCTTACTCTCAATCACTCTTACTCTCATTCTTACTCTTACTCTCAATCACTCTTATTCTCATTCTTACTCCTACTCCCAATCACTCTTACTCCCAATCACTCTTACTCTCAATCACTCTTACTCCCAATCACTCTTACTCTCAATCACTCTTACTCTCAATCACTCTTACTCTCACTCTAACTCTCAATCACTCTTACGCACTATTACTCACTCTTACTCTCAGTCATCCTTACTCACTCTCATACTCACTCTTACTCTGTCTCTCTTACTCTCTGTCACTCTTACTCTCTGTCACTCTTACTCTCTGTCACTCTTACTCTCTGTCACTCTTACTCTGTCACTCTTACTCTCTGTCACTCTTACTCTGTCACTCTTACTCTGTCACTCTTACTCTCTGTCACTCTTACTCTCTGTCACTCTTACTCTCTATCACTCTTACTCTCTGTCACTCTTACTCTCTGTCACTCTTACTCTCTGTCACTCTTACTCTCTATCACTCTTACTCTGTCACTCTTACTCACTCTCAGTCACCCTTACCCATTCATACTCACTCTCTCACTCTTACTCTCATACTCTTACTCTCAATTACTCTTACTCTCAATCACTCTTACTCCCAATCACTCCTACTCCCAATCACTCCTACTCTCAATCGCTCCTACTCTCATTCTTACTCTTACTTTTACTCCCAATCACTCTTACTCTCAATCACTCTTATTCTCATTCTTACTCTTACTCTCACTCTTACTCTCAATCACTCTTACTCCCAATCACTCTTACTCTCAATCACTCTTACTCTCAATCACTCTTACTCTCAATCACTCTTACTCTCATTCTTACTCTTACTCACTCTTACTCTCAATCACTCTTATTCTCATTCTTACTCCTACTCTCACTCTTACTCCTACTCCCAATCACTCTTACTCCCAATCACTCTTACTCTCAATCACTCTTACTCTCAATCACTCTTACTCTCACTAACTCTCAATCACTCTTACTCTCATACTCACCCTTACTCTCAATCACTTTTACTCTCACTCTTACTCATTCTGTCACCCTTACTCTCACTCTTACTCATTCTGTCACTCTTACTCACTCTCAGTCACTCTTACTTATACTCACTCTTACTCACACTTACACACTCTCTGGCACTCTCACTCACCTTCAGTCACTCTTACTCACTCTTACCCACTCTTGCTCACTCTTACTCACTCTAGTTAATAAGAACACGCCAATATAAGACAACAAAACGTTTTCAGATTCTTTCACACCACTTTCCAGCAACTTTTATAATTTATATAAATTATCTTAGGGAATAATACATAAATTATATATTTAAACATGATATTAGTGTTTAGTGGAATGCATAAGGAGTCAAACTGTGTTAAAAAGAGCGATTTTTAGAAAATTTGGAAAACTACTTTTTTCTGATCATATTGTAACAAAATGGATTTTGAACGTTTCACTCAGCCAATATATATCATTCACAATTTATTAATGAATTTTACAAAAAAAAAACACCATAAATTTTATATTTAAACATGTAAAAACTATTTGTAATACATTAGGAACAAAAAAGTTGAGAAAAACAATTTATTATAAAACCTTTGTGTTTGGATTTTTTGATTAAAAGTTTCTCAAAGGCTCTCCTGCACCATTCTCAATGCAAATCATTCCTACGCCTATGGGAAGAGATAGACAAACGTTTTCTAGTTGATTTGTGTTTGCTGGGCTACCACCTACAAGATGGGTATGGGGTCCACTACCACCCATACGATGGTGGTAGTAGACCCCATACCATCCTGTGGGTGGTAGTGGACCCCATACCTATCTTGTGGGTGGTAGTGGACCCCATACCCATCTTGTGGGTATGGGGTCCAGGGGCGGCGCCGGGGCTCCGCTAGCACTCGGCTGCTAGGGGCTCAGAAGGCAGAATACACAGCCCCTCTGACTCCCGGGATTCACCGGAGTCTCCTTGGTCCCACAGGAGAGGACCAGCAATGCCCACCACCGCAGGTCTTTGCTTCCACCACTAAAGGGGGTGCCACTGATTCACCCTGGACGCCCTTCAGTCAACCACGGGGAAACTGCTATCAGCAGTTCCGGCCTAGACCTGTGGAGGAGTGAAGGAAGACTGAGGCTTACCTTATAACAATAAATTCCCCTGAGTCTTGTCTGCCAGACAAAAAAGTTGCAGGAACTAATTTCCAGCCTGCCTTTTCTATCTTATCCTTAACAAGGTCGCCAGCTGGGTTAGTATATCTGCACCCCAGCGATGCAGTTCAGTGGGTGTATTCTATACTGTTTGTTGCCAGAGTGTTGCTACTCCAAGAGATCTGCTATTGGACTGTCGGCCAAGGGTACTCTCCCATAAAAGTCTGTGTGGCTTTACCTCTCTCCAGCCACTACGTTACCTGTTGCCACCAGTCAGGCTCTGATACTAGCCGGATGCCTAAGAGTACACTCTTATATAAGTCTGTGCTGCTTTACCACTCTCCAGGCGACAAAAACTTCTATAGAGAACGCGACGTTCCCTAGGTGGTACTATGATAACCCTCGCGTATGCTCTATAGAGAAATATTATAATGGAGGCACACTTAAACACAATGGTAAAATGTGTGAATTTACTGACACAATTACATGATCACACATACAATCACAAGCAATACATGACAATGAAAAAAAGGATAATAAATCTGGAGATCTTCAGCAACTCTTCTTTCACGACCTCCAACCACTCCTTCAACTGGGCAGATTAGACAGGAGTAACACGTTACCCTTTGGAATTTAGTTTCTCACTCATCTCACTCGGACATGTCACGTTATGTCCAGACCGAGTGAGATGGCCCGGAAAGTGGAGTTGGAAATTCTGTTGGACGACATATTCGACCTCGAGACACAAAAGAATGTCACTACCAAAGATACCTTACAAGCAGAACTTGTTGCGGAAGGAGGAAAGAATCGAGGCAATTACAGAAGCACCATACTGTCCCCCGAGCTCAAAGCGGCAGCTAAAAGCCTTCGTGAGAACAAGGAGATAGTTGTCAGGAGAGGTGACAAGTCGCCAATATACGTCATTCTTAAAAAAGACAAATATCTGGCGAAAATGAACCTCATACTCTCTGACCAAACTAAATTCCAAAGGGTAACGTAAGACACTACAGCCGAATTGAAAGCAAAGGTCAACAAACTGATCGAAACTGTGAACACCAAGAAATCCGGACTCCACTTGCCAAAGATTATGGGGGAATATAATCCTGGATATGCGTATGGAAATGTCAAGACACACAAGCCTGGAATCCCACTTCGGCCAATCATTAGCCAGATACCCACACCCACGTACAGACTGGCGAAGCGACTCAACGGCCTGCTGACTCCTTATGTCCCTTGCGCCTTCAGCCTGAAGTCGCCAAAGGAATTTGTTGACTTACTGCGGGGCACACGGGCCACAGGGATAAGAGCCTCGTTGGACGTAGAATCACTGTTCACCAACGTACCTGTGGACGACACAATCGGGATGATAGCCGACAGAGTGTATCGTGATCCAGCCTGTTCTCCTCTTGACATACCAGAAAATATCCTAAGGAAACTACTCCAAGCTTGTACTAAAGAGGCACCCTTCTTGAGCCCGGATGGGCACATGTATAAGCAAGTAGATGGGGTCGCCATGGGTTCTCCCCTAGGTGTCCTGTTTGCAAACTTCTACATGGGTACCATCGATCAAAAAGTCTTAGTCGACATGAACTTGAAACCGGCCATATACTGCAGGTATGTTGACGACATTTTTACACAGGTACCTGATGTCAGACATCTGCTTGAGCTGAAGGAGGCATTTGAGCAGAGTTCCGTGCTGCGTTTCACTTACGAGATGGAAAAGGATGGGAAGCTGCCCTTTCTACATGTAACAGTCATGGAAAAGAGCGGAGGTTTCCACACTGCAGTCTACACTAAGGAAACGAGCATAGGAATGTGCCTAAATGCCAACAGCGACTGCCCTGACAGGTACAAGAGGAGTGTTGTTAACGCATATGTCGACCGTGCTCTCAGCCACAGCTCAGAATGGAAGCAAGTCGACGAAGAACTCTGTAGGGTAAGGCAGGTCCTAGTCAACAACGGCTTCTCCAATGGTTTCGTCGAAGACATCATAAGAAGGAAAGTGAAACGCCATGCAACCTCTGAAGAGACAACTAACACAACACCTATACCCCCTATTAGACTATTTTACAGGAACTTCTTTTCCACAGCTCATAAAACGGAGGAAAGGGTCCTGAGAGATATTGTTAATAGGAACGTTATCCCTACAGACAAAAATCAGAGGATACAACTGACGATTTACTATAAAACCAGAAAAACGGTCAGCCTACTCATGAGAAACTTTCCAGACACAAAGCAGAACGCTTTAAAAGAGACCAACGTCGTCTATGCCTTCAAATGCCCTCTTGGGGACTGTAAGCTCCAAAAAACCCAGTATATAGGCAACACAACAACATCTCTTTCTAGGCGTTTAACGATGCATAAGCAACAGGGCTCCATTAAGGAACATATAATCTCTTCCCACAACCAAACCATCGCCAGAGAAATCCTAGTAAACAACACAGAAATCATCGATAGATACAGCGATAGCAGGTGGCTTGACGTTTGCGAGGCACTACACATTAAGAAGTCAACACCAGCAATCAACAGCCAATTAATGCACAACTATATTCTACCCACCTCAAGACTCCGCTCCAATATAGAAGCATCAAGAAATATGGACCAATAGGCTTTCTACAATCACTTCTATTCAATACCCATTGTTTCGTGTTCTGTCTTATGTTGATGAATTTAATACCCTATTAAATACCACCTCACCCCATCCACCTCACTCAAATGTAGATATAAACAAATCGGAGATGTGTAAGTTCTATTCAGTTGTGTATGTGTAAACTAAAGACTTTGAAAATGTAATAAGTTTTACGAAACGCGCTCAAGTGTCGCGTCAGACAAGAAATAAAAATGAATTTTGGAGAATTAATTTTTGAATTACCACCAACAGTGAAAAGAAATGTACGAAAGATAGAGAAAATTCGTGTTAGAATTATTAATCTTACTTTTTCGGTCATATTTAATAATATATATATATATATATATAATATATATATATATATATATATATATATATATATATATATATATATATATATATATATATATATATATATATATATATATATATATATATATATATACATATATATATATATATATATATATATATATATATATATATATATATATATATATATATACATACATACATACATACATACATACATACATACAAACATACATACATACAAACATACATACATACAAACATACATACATACATATATATATATATATATATATATATATATATATATATATATATATATATATATATATATATATATATATATATATATATATATATATATATATATATATATATATATATATATATATATATATATATATATATATATATATATATATATATATATAGGTACGACATATACATATATATATATGTCGTACCTAGTAGCCAGAACGCACTTCTCAGCCTACTATGCAAGGGCCGATTTGCCTAATAAGCCAAGTTTTCATGAATTAATGTTTTTTCGACTACCTAACCTACCTAACCTAACCTACCTTTCTCGGCTACCTAACCCAACCTTACCAATAAAGATAGGTTAGATTAGGTTAGGTAGGGTTGGTTAGGTTCGGTCATATATCTACGTTAATTTTAACTACAATGAAAAAAAGTTGACCTCATACATAATGAAATGGGTAGCTTTATCATTTCATAGGAAAAAAAATTGAGAAAATATATTAATTCAGGAAAACTTGGCTTATTAGGCAAATCGGGCCTTGCATAGTAGACTGAGAAGTGCGTTCTGGCTACTAGGTACGACATATACATATATATATATATATATATATATATATATATATATATATATATATATATATATATATATATATATATATATATATATATATATATATATACATATATATATATATATATATACATATATATATATATATATATATATATATATATATACATATATATATATATATATAAATATACATATATATATATATAAATATACATATATATATATATAAATATATATATATATATATATATATATATATATATATATATATATATATATATATATATATATATATATATATATATATATATATATATGTCGTACCTAGTAACCAGAACGCCTTTCTCAGCCTACTATGCAAGGCCCGATTTGCCTAATAAGCCAAGTTTTCCTGAAATAAAATATTTTCTCTAATTGTTTTCTTATGAAATGATAAAGCTACCCATTTCATTATGTATGAGGTCAATTTTTTTTATTGGAGTTAAAATTAAAGTAGATATATGACCGAACCTAACCAACCCTACCTAACCTAACCTAACCTATCTCTATAGGTTAGGTTAGGTAGCCGAAAAAGTTAGGTTAGGTTAGGTTAGGTAGGTTAGGTAGTCGAGAAACAATTAATTCATAAAAACTTGGCTTATTAGGCAAATCGGGCCTTGCATAGTAGGCTGAGAAGTGCGTTCTGGCTACTAGGTACGACATATATATGTATGTATATATGTATGTATGTATGTATGTATTTATATATATATATATATGTATATATATATATATATATATATATATATATATACATACATATATAAATACATACATACATACATACATACATACATACATACATATATATATATATATATATATATATATATATATATATATATATATATATATATATATATATATATATATATATATATATATATATATATGACAATGTCAGACCACGGAGGAAAAATGAAACAGGAATTTCCTTAAGTACTTTCGTATATTAAATACATCTTCAGAAGGTCATTTTACAGATCGAGTGATGGGTATAAATAGGCAGGAGAGAGTGGTGAAGTAAGGTGAGGTACAATACTTGGACAACGCAGACGGCCCATTGGCCCATCCGATGTAGCCCAATGCCCCATCTGATACAGCAGACATACAAGCATAATACATAGGTAATTATAACATAAAGAGGTAAATATATACAATAAATTAGTGAGACAAATGTTTTTCAATGATCCTACTTAAATCGCCCTTTAGCTGATCTATTAGAAATGGAACTAAGGTATATAGACCACTGCTAATATTCAAATTACTTTCTTTGGTGATCTGTATCAAAGCAGATTCAATTACGTTTCTGTTATAGGTGCTTTTACAATTTGTTATTGAAGAAGCACTCTCCCAATCAATTTGGTGAGCTTTTTCTGACAAATGCACAAACAAAGCATTAGGCAATTGGCCATGTCTTACAGAGTAATTTATACCCATCACTCGATCTGTAAAATGACCTTCTGAAGATGTATTTAATATACGAAAGTACTTAAGGAAATTCCTGTTTCATTTTTCCTCCGTGGTCTGACATTGTCACATTCTTAATCCGTGTTTATTATATATATATATATATATATATATATATATATATATATATATATATATATATATATATATATATATATATATACATATATATGTATATATATATATATATATATATATATATATATACATATATATATATATATATATATATATATATATATATATATATATATATATATATATATATATATATATATATATATATATATATATATATATATATATCCTGCTTTCGGTGCTGAGGTGATGTCAATCTGTGAGGATGTCGAGGTGTTGCTCGATACGAGTACGGAGGTTTTAGTCGATGTTGCTGTTTCTCCATTGGTTTGTAGCATGAAGTAGTTGCGTTTTGTTGTCTTTGATTTCATTTTCTGCCTTGTGTATCTGATTTCGAATCAGATCTTGGCGAAATTTTGTCGTGAAGGCTTGAATCCTTGCTGCTGGTCGTGCGTTTTATTATTAGTACATTTTGGTAGCAGTCTTTCTTGTAAACATATATTATTATATATGACCGAAAAAGTAAGATTATTAATTCTAACACGAATTTTCTCAATATTTCTTAGGTTTCTTTTCACTGTCGAAAGTAATTGAAAAATCAATTCTCAAAAAGATCATTTTTATTCCTATTCTGACGAGACACTTGAACGTGTTTTGTAATAACTTATTACATTTTCAAAGACTTATAGTTATATATATAAGGACAGAGTTATATATATATATATATATATATATATATATATATATATATATATATATATATATATATATATATATATATATATATATATATATATATATATATATATATATATATATATATTGGTGTATACTGGCAATCCCCTTTCTCCAGTTTTGCCTATGGGCAATCCCCTTTCTCCAGTTTTAAGCAATTTGTATATGGAATTCTTTGAAACAAAAATCTTATCCAGGATTATCCCGGCTAATGTAGTTTGGTTTAGGTATGTTGTTATTTTGTGCTTATGGCCGTGCGACAAAGACCAGATAGTTTTTCTTAATGAACTCAATTCTTTGGTACCTTCAATAAAATTCACTTGTGAGACTGAGAAGAATGGTACTCTTCCGTTTTTGGACATTATGATTCATAGAGTCACTAGAAAGTTCAAATTTAATGTGTATAGGAAACCTACCAACGTGGGGTCGTATGTTCATTTTTATTCGAATCATCATAGTAAAGTGAAACAGGCAGTATTTTCAGGAATGTTTCTACGAGCTTTGAGGGTTTGCAGCCCTGAGTTATTTGATGAAGAGATTGCTAAAATATATGAAATTGGGAAGAGTTTATAATATCCTAAGAGGTTTTTGGATTTCTCGTTTGAACAAGCCAAGCGTACGTTTTATAATCACGTCCCTAAGGCGAAATCAGAAATTATTAACTCATTGGTGGTACCTTATGCGAGTGGACTTGAAAAATTGTCTCTGATTTTTAAGAAACTTAATATAAATTTGGTGTTCACTAATAGTACGATCAAATCCAATTTAATAAAAAACTCCCCTGATACAGCAGGTTGTGTGTATTCGATTCCCTGCAATGATTGTGATTCTGTGTACCTTGGACAAACAGGAAAGTCCTTACAATTGCGGTTGTCACAACATGCTTATAGTATTAGAACTGCCCAAACGTCTAATGCATTGTATCTACATACGAGTTTATACGATCACAATATTAACTGGAATGGGGCAAAAAGCATTACCAATTGTGGGGATTTCGTGGAACGGAATTTGATTGAATCTTCTCTAATCAGTCAGTGTCCAAATCTTCTTAATGTTAGTACTGGAAGGTACAAACTTGATCCATTTTTAAGTTATAATATTGCACAACAGTTTAAGAAACAACTTTCATAGAGAGGCTTACAATGTCTCATTATAATTGTATATATACACACACATATTGTGTGTTCATGAGGCTTTTCTTTAATCTTTCATCCTTTTTCTCTGACCGCTTAATCCTCTTTGACCATTCTAAGCTAAGCTATGCCTCTGTTTGGTTAATTCTTTCCTAGGGATGGGTTGGTCAGGTGTCGGCCTATATATCCTCCCCCCTTCTCCCTTCTCCTTAGTCAGTCTGGTGTTGACAAAGGCTTTAACAAGCCGAAACGTTCACCTCATTTCATATTTCTCTGTGGATTTTCCGCATATATATATATATATATATATATATATATATATATATATATATATATATATATATATATATATATATATATATATATATATATATATATATATATATATACATATATATATATATATATATATATATATATATATATATATATATATATACATATATATATATATATATATATATATATATATATATATATATATATATATATATATATTTTTTAATTTATGAGGGTACCACCTCTGGTGCCAATGTGGGGACCCATAGCCTCGGAGAAGAAAATAAAAAGTATTCAAAGGAGACCTTGTGGTCTCTCACTGAACACTAATATTATCTTCTCCTACCACTCCCATTCTTTTGTATGTACACATATATATTTGCTTTATTTGAACCTTGTTACAAAAAAGGAGAAACCTTGTTACAAAAAAGAAATATATATATATATATATATATATATATATATATATATATATATATATATATATATATATAGTTACGAGCTCACCATAGCCCGTGCTACTTGGAACTTCTTCCGAGTAGTTGAATCTATAACAACAACAACGTAAGATCTCTGGGGAGAGACATCGCCCGCCAACACATCACAAGGCGCAGTGTGGTCACAATGCGACCCAAACGCATTTGCAAACTTGATATATATGTTGTGTGTATATATATATATATATATATATATATATATATATATATATATATATATATATATATATATATATACAACAAAATGACTGTATGTATCAGTACATTATCCTTCCAACATTCCGTCTCCCAGGATGAACAAGACCAGCAAAAGTTGCTTGACTCTGTTGTTGTGTCGTCCCAAGATATTCCTGTGGAACGTGAAGGTGAAAAAGTGTATTGAAATAGTTCATGCTCTCATAAAAGACGACTTGTGTGTCACTCTAAATAAAACAGACATTATTGCTGCCTACAGAGTAGGCAAAAAAGAATCCATCAGATCCAAACCAGCGAAAAATTCGTCTCACTTTAGCTTTCCAAACCATAAAATCGCATCTTGTCCGGACAGCTGCATCCCAACGAAAGGAAATCTACATCAACGAGTGCTTGACTAGAAAAAGACAGCAACTCCTCCACCGCCTGCGTCAAATTCGTTATTAAAACCCAGATGCGATTCATCAGTGCTTCGTTAGCGAAGGCATGATTAAAGTGAGAAAGACTTCAGGAGGTAAAATGCTTACAATTGCTAATGAGGATAACCTCAACACTTTCCTCAGTCAATGTGGTTTAGGTACAGTCTCTGTACCTAACGCCTGCAAATTCCACAGATGTTAATGAGATAATCCTTTCCCTTAAAACCAAGTCTAGTGCCCTTGAGGAGATACCAACTTTAATATACTAAAAAGCCTCCAGATCTTTAGCCCCTGCTATTGCAATACTCTTCAACAAGTCACTTGAACTCCAAACCTTTCCAGATATTCTAAAAAAAGCGAGAGTAACCCCTGTCCACAAATATGGTGATCTCACAGATGTTAACAACTACAGATCTATATCAATCCTGCCAAACTTGTCAAAAATATTTGAAAAACTAATCTACAAGCAGCTTTACTCTTATCTAGCCAAACACAATATACTTAGCTCTTGTCAATATGGCTTCAGACCCAAAAAAAGCACTAATGATGCACTTATTAGTATGATTAACTTGATACATGCAGCTCTTGATAAAAATGAGTTCCCTGTTGGGTTATTTGTGGACTTGCATAAGGCTTTTGACACTGTCAACCACCAAAACCTTCTTCTTAAATTACATCAGTATGGAGTCAGAGGTCACTTCCTGCAATACCTCAAATCTTACCTTACTGACAGGCTCCAGTATGTTTCTGTAAATAATTCAATTTCTCCCAACCTACCCATCAACATTGGTGTTCCTCAGAGCAGCATACTTGTCTTTCTCATCTACATTAATGACCCTCCAAATGCCTCCCAAAACCTCAAACCAATTCTATTTTCTGACGACACAACTTCCATTTATTCCAGTCCTGACCCCCTTGCTGTTAATGTCACTGTGAATACTGAGCTAAATAAAGTCCATCTTTGGCTAACTGCCAACAAACTCACCCTTAACATTGACAAAACTTTCTATATTTTGTTTGGCAATAAATCCTCAAATACAATAAATCTCAGGATAAATAATACCCAAATTTGTAGCAAAATAGATGGCAAATTCCTTGGTATTTCCATCGACCACAAACTGAATTTCCAGGGACACATTCTAAATATAAAAAAAAATCAAAACCTGTTGGCATTCTTTCTAAGATCAGATATTATGTACCTCGCCCTGCCCTGGTGACGCTCTATTACTCCCTCATCTATCCTTATCTCAACTATGGTATTTGTGCTTGGAGTTCTACTAACCAAAATCATTTACGTCCTCTAATTACTCAACACAAAGCTGCTATTAGGACACTATCTAACTCTGGCCCCAGACAGCACTCGGTACCCCTACTCAAATCTCTGAGTATGTTAGATATTAATATATATATATATATATATATATATATATATATATATATATATATATATATATATATATATATATATATATATATATATATATATATATATATATATATATATATACATATATATATATATACATATATATATATATATATATATATATATATATATATATATATATATATATATATATATATATATATATATATATATATATATATATATATATATATACATATATATATATATATATATATATATATATATATATACATATATATATATATATATATATATATATATATATATATATATATATATATATATATATATATATATATATATATATATATATATATATATATATATATATATATATATATATATATATGGATATATATATATTGATTGGATATATATATATTGATTGGATATATATATATTGATTGGATATATATATATTGATTGGATATATATATATATATATATATATATATAAAACGCTGAACTGTAATGCCAGTCCTGACCTTAAAAGCTTCATTGAAGGTTGTAACAGAACCCATGAGCACCACACCAGAAACAAATACCTTTTTGATTTTCCAACAGTACGATTTAATCAAACTAGAAATGCTCTATAATTCAAGGGACCCAGAATGTGGAATGACCTTCCCAATCATGTTAAAGACTGTACCTCTCTCAACCAGTTTAAGACAAAAACTAAGCGCTACCTAACTAACTCCCTGTAACCTACCTTACCCCTATAATGTGAACCCCATGTCTGTTATTTTTAAACAATGCTGTCTGTTGACCAAATTGTATTTTTGCAGTTTTTTGCCATGTTCCCCCTTTTTTTATTTTCTCAACACATTTTATACTTTAATCTCAATTAGTATTAAGTTTTAGTCTTTAGTGTTTTTCCTGCCCGAAACGTTTTGTGTAATAGTCGCGTTAGACATTGTATGTACTAGCTCTATCTATAAATTCATCAATATTTGTATCACCCTTTGTATGTATGTACTTTACCTAAATAAACATTTAAATTTGAATTTGAATTTTGAATTTTTGAATTCGAATACAAGAAGGTACATTGGGATTGTAAGGATACATAGCATAGTGATTACATTCTTGTAAAGCCACTAGTACGTGCTGCGTTTCCGGCAGGTCCTTAAACTAACAGAAAATTTTAAGTAGGTAAATACTAGCAAAATTTATAAATTGATAACAGGTACATTGCAAGAAAAAAATGAGATGAGAGAGATTTGAATGTATATTAAATCACATAGGTAGCTTAGGTGGATTGCATTGACAGCATGAATGGTAATTTAACAAAGATTAATTGGCATAATACAGTATATTGCTAGCACATATAAGAAGACAGCAATGATCACAATGGTAAAGTTGATTGGATTAAGTACATAAAGATTGGGAGATTGGGGTAACACTAGATACAGAACAATTTTGAAGCACAGAGTAGGAAACTATGAAGATGAAATTAGCTACTTAATTATAATTATTAAGTAGTAATAATAAACCTAATAAATAATAATAAAATTAATAAACTAATAATGTGTATTATAATTATAAATCCCATATACCCATCCTGTGGGCAGTAGTGGACCAAATATACTCATCCTGTTGGTGGTAGTGGACCCCATGCCCATCCTGTGGGCGGTATTGGACCTCATACCCATCCTGTGGGCGGTATTGGACCTCATACCCATCCTGTGGGTGGTAGTGACCCCATACCCATCCTGTGGGTAGTAGTGCCCCCCCCCCCATACTCATCCTGTGAGTGATTATTGACCCAATATCTATCATGTGGGCGGTAGTGGACCTCATACCCTTGCTGTAGGCGGTAGTGGTCCCCATACACATTTTGTGGGCGGTAGTGGCGCATATACCCATCCTGTGGATGGGCATGACCCCCATACCCACCTTGTGGGCGGAATTCGCCCCCCCCCCCCTCCCCATACCCATCCTGTGGAAGATAGTAGTCCCCAAAGCCATCCTGTCGGTGCTAGTGAACCTTTCCGTGGATGATAGAGGTCCCCAAACGCATCCTGTGGGGCTGTAGTGGACCCCATACATATCCTGTGGGCGGAACTTTACCCCGTAAGCATATTGTGGGCTTTAATGGACCCATGCCCAACCCGTGGGCGGTACTGGACCCTATACTCGTCCTGTATGTGGCAGTGGAGGCCATATCCATCCTTTGGGCAGTAGTGGACACCATACTTATCGTGTGGGCGGCAGTGGGAACCATACCCATCCTGTGGGTGGTAATGGACCCAATACCCACCCTGAGGGACGCAGTGGACCCCATATGCGTCCTATGGGTGGTAGTTAACCCCATACCCATCCTGTGGGCTGTAGTAGACGATATACTCATCCTGTTTTCAGTAGTTAAGCATATACCTATTCCGTGGACGGTACTGGACCCTATTTTCATGGTGTGGGCGACAGTGGAGGCCATACTCATCCTGTGGGTGGTAGTAGACAAAATTCTCATCTTGTGGGTGATTGTGAACCCCATACCCATCCTGTGGGCGGTGTAGTGGACGCCAAACATCCTTTGGGCGAAGTGGAACATATACCCACCCAGTGGGTAGTTGTGGACCCCATGCCCATCCTGTGGATGATGGTGGTCTCTATATCCATCTTATGGGCTGGGCAGTTGTTGGGCCCAGACCCATCCTACAAGTGGTATGGACCCCTTACCCACCTAACAGGTGGAAGTGGACCCTATTCCTATCCTACAGTTGGTAGTAGACACTACTATCCTGTTTCCAGTAGTTTACCCCACAGACATTCCAAAGTAATATCGTTTTCTGTTGACGTACCAACAATGCATTCTTTAAAGATTTTATAGCACAAACTAGTGTATATAATATTGATTAGCGAAGCACTTGTATTTTATGTAATAAATTTTAGTGCTTATTATAATTTACTAAGAACAACTAATATTTCTCAAAATCAAAACTACGAGCCTTCAATAGGATGTAGCTGATTTGAAATATTCTAAGAGCATGGACAATAGTAGGTCAATATCACTACCCATGTGGGACCTGAAAACTACAATTTTCATTGTAATTGAACCAATCACGACTATTCTGCTGTTTACGGCGATGGACGGGTACTGTGAGACGTAAATTGGTACGTGAGGAAGAGTTCAGGTCTTGAAAAAATATACCTGGCAATATACCACATATGTACTAATTCATAAGCGAAATATTGACTATAAGAACTAAGTCATATATGTGCTGTCTTGTGCGAGAGCAGTTGTATGATCCCAGGTAGCTTGAAAAACACGTCTACCCCCAGTGAGAGGTATTTAGCAAGCCAGACCCAACTGAGAGGTCAAGGGAAATATAGACATGTGAATAAATATTAGATGTTTGGCTAATAATGATGAACACTTTAGAAGGATGGGCAGAGAATAAATATGTAAATAAGTGACATGACATGAGATGTCGAGACTTTGCGGACAAGATGTGAGGCTAGTGAGACATGTTGACGCCACTTGAGTTGAAACTGTCATCAGAGGTGGATGTACTGTGTTGATCTCCTGCAAGGAGGAAGAATATTGTCCCCTGTGTTGGTGCTGGAGTGAGGAATACTTGTCTGCAAGTATAGGGAAGCTGTTGTGGACTTAGTACACCAAAACAAAAAATGATCAATCACCCACCTTCCACTGCGTCTTACACACCAATGACACTCAAGCACTCTACCAACACTCTATAAGTAACCAATATGAACCTCCTTTCTGCATCTAGGGGCTCACTACCCTGTATATTTCTTGGTTCTCCCTGAATTGTCTACAAGGATCTTCCACAGCTCTTCCAGGCTGCTACAGCATGAAGTTTTCCTTGAACACCAGTGATGCTCCACCACTGATTCCACAGAAGCATGTGAAACTTCACTTCACTGCTCCTCTTCCCACAGCTTGAGATCCACCTCCTCACTAAAGGAGCTATGCTCTTCCACAGAGTTCAGTATTCCTTCTAGTCTTGGTGTTCCATCCACTAATTTCTTCCCTAGCCTCGAAGTTCTCCCATCAACTCCTTTTCTAAACAAACCTGCAACCCATTGACACGTCAATAAAAATGTTTCCCTACTAACATATAACTAAAATATATTCACACACAATAAACCTCTTCACCCGACATCTCTCTGAATCCTGTACGCTGTGAGGGGACTCCCCCGTTCGGACGGATCCATGCTCCGCCTTCGCTAGGCGGCCCTCCGCCTGCCGCTGCAAGGCAGCCAACTTAAGTCACCCAAGGGCACCGGGAGAGGGCGGATGTGTTGCATCTCCTCCAGCTGGTTGTCTCATCTTTGCTCTATTATCTAATATTTCTCCCTTAATAAAATATGCATAATGTATTCATGGACACTTGCTACAATCGCTGGACACACGATCAACTACAGGCAATCACTAGCAACTGTTTAAAATAGACTTACCACAGAATTTATTCAGTCGAGGGCGCTCAGATCTCGATCCCTCTCACAACGGCGCCCACAGGTCGCCCACGAAAATGCTTCATGACTGCTTCACCAAGCTTCCTGCAGTCTCCGATTTGAGTCCACAACGTTTCCAGACTAGTTTCACACAGAAACGCCTGCCCATTTCCTTCCTCTTGAAGGTACATGAATTTAAAGCTTCATAGAGGCGCGGCCGAACATTTACTTCCAGGCCGCCTCTAATTATCAAATTCACAGAGAGATGGTGTAGTAAGTCCCCAACAGCTTCCTCACACTTGCAGACAAGTATTCCTCACTCCGGCACCATCACAGGGGACAATATTCTTCCTCCTTGCAGGAGATCATCACAGTACATCCACCTCTGATGACAGTTTCGACTCAAGTGGCGTCAACATGTCTCACTAGCCTCACATCCTGTCCGCAAAGTCTCGACATCTCATGTCATGTCACTTATTGACATATTTATTCTCTGTCCATCCTTCTAAACTATTCATCAATATTAGCCAAGCATCTAATATTTACAGGCGATGAGTCACAATAACGTGGCTGAAGTATGTTGACCAGACCACACACTAGAAATTGAAGGGACGACGACGTTTCGGTCCGTCCTGGACCATTCTCAAGTCGATTGTGATGAGGAGGTAGGGACAGGCAATAAATAGGCAAGAGAGAGCTGAGGAGGAAAGTCAGGTGTAGGGGATAGTAGTAATGGAAACTGCAGCAGGCCTATTGGCCCATACGAGGCAGCTCCTATTATAACCACCGAAGGAGAAGTAATAGGAAAAAGAAGAGGATAGCAAGGGAGCGTAGGAGAAGACAATGAACAGAAAAAGGGAGAAGAGAGAAAGAAAAGGAAAGAGAAAGAAAGAAATGGAAGGGGGAAAGCTTATGTTAAGTCACGTTTGTTAGAAAGATTAGAGCATTTGAGTATATACTGTGAAAGGGAAGAGTCCACAGCAACAAAGCCAGGACTCAAGTTCATGTTGGGTACATTGTTTATAAGAGCCGATTCTACAAGACGGCGTCTGTGTAGAGTAGAGGCAGGAAAGATTATGTTTTTTAAATAATAAACCCTCTAGCAATTACTGAACTCAACACTAGCAGTATCAAATCACTACAACAGCTCTTCAGCACATGACACTCAATTTTATAACACTGTCACTAAGACAGATAACAAATAAATACATTAAGAACATAAGAACATAAGAACAAAGGTAACTGCAGAAGGCCTATTGGCCCATACGAGGCAGCTCCTATTCTATAACCACCCAATCCCACTCATATACTTGTCCAACCCATGCTTGAAACAATCGAGGGACCCCACCTCCACAATGTTACGCGGCAATTGGTTCCACAAATCAACAACCCTGTTACTGAACCAGTATTTACCCAAGTCTTTCCTAAATCTAAACTTATCCAATTTATATCCATTGTTTCGTGTTCTGTCCTGTGTTGATACTTTTAATACCCTATTAATATCCCCCCGGTTATGTCCATTCATCCACTTGTAAACCTCTATCATGTCACCCCTAACTCTTCGCCTTTCCAGTGAATGCAACTTAAGCTTTGTTAATCTTTCTTCATATGAAAGATTTCTAATTTGGGGAATTAACTTAGTCATCCTACGCTGGACACGTTCAAGTGAATTTATATCCATTCTATAATATGGCGACCAAAACTGAACTGCATAATCTAAATGGGGCCTAACTAGAGCAAGATATAGCTTGAGAACCACACCAGGTGTCTTGTTACTAACGCTGCGATTAATAAATCCAAGTGTCCGATTTGCCTTATTACGAACATTTATGCATTGATCCTTTTGTTTTAAATTCTTACTAATCATAACTCCCAGATCCCTTTCGCAATCCGACTTCGCAATCACAACACCATCTAGCTCGTATCTTGTAACTCTATCATCATTACCTAACCTTAGAACTTTACATTTATCAGCATTAAACTGCATCTGCCAATCCTTTGACCATTTCAAAACCCTATCTAGATCAACTTGAAGTGATAGTGAGTCCTCCTCCGAATTAATTTCCCTACCGATTTTCGTATCATCGGCAAATTTGCAAATGTTGCTACTCAAACCTGAATCTAAATCATTTATATATATTATAAACAACAGAGGTCCCAGGACAGAGCCTTGAGGCACTCCACTTACAACATTTTCCCACTCTGACTTGATTCCATTTATACTAACTCTCTGTTTCCTTTGGTATAGCCATGCCCTAATCCAGCTTAATATAGCACCCCCAATACCATGAGACTCTATTTTTTTAATCAGTCTTTCATGTGGCACTGTATCAAAAGCTTTGCTAAAGTCAAGGTATACAACATCGCAATCCTTACCACTATCAACTGCCTCAACAATGCTAGAATAAAAAGATAACAAATTTGTTAAACATGAACGGCCATTTATAAAACCATGTTGCGACTCAATTATTAATTTATGTTTTTCAAGATGAAGACGAATTTTATTTGCTATTATAGATTCCAGTAACTTTCCCACAATAGACGTTAGGCTAATTGGTCGATAGTTAGACGCAAGTGATCTATCTCCTTTCTTAAAAACTGGTATCACATTAGCAACTTTCCAAAACTCTGGCACTCTGCCTGACTCTATTGATTTATTAAATATGGTTGACAGTGGGTCACAAAGCTCCTCTTTGCATTCTTTAAGCACCCTAGCAAACACTTCATCCGGCCCTGGGGATTTGTTTGGTTTGAGTTTTACTATTTGTTTAAGAACATCCTCCCTGGAACATTAGGTCTCAGTTACTTTACATTAACCGCTGTCACTACCACAGTCAACAATTAATCAATTAAATATTTTAATTATTATTATTTAATTAATAAATGTTAATCACAATGTCACTGTCAATCACAATTATTTAATTAAATAATTAATCAATTTATGTTATCTCATCAATAATTATAATAATGAGTGACTTGTTAATGTTTTATCACACAGAGGCAAACAATAACAAGGTATTACTAGACTCGACAGGTTTACTCACACAATTAATTAATATATAATCAATATACAGCATCACTGAGACGTTGCTAATAAACCACTTACCAACGTGTCAATGAAACAACCGTAGAGTTCTCAACACTCCCAACACCTGTGTCACCCAGACACTGTTACTGAACTAGATGGTAACAAATCCTAGCTGACATAACCTACACACACACACACACACATCGGTCACTCCACAGTGGTGCGACACCACCTTGAAATGTTAAAACCTGTCACTCACCCCGAGATGACAGTTTGACTCTTCACAATCTCAATAGATCCCAGCACAGAGGAAGCACGTCGCAAGATATACTCTGGTTGATCCATCAGAGATTGGGTGATTACTTATCCCTAAAATATTACAAAAATAGATATGGGCCCGTTTTTACATTCGATTACTCCTTAATACACTGACATTCATTCTCCCCGCCGATGATATAGGTGGCCTCAGACGACAAGCAGGCTGTTGCTACTCTGGTGGTGAGTTATGCTGATAAGAATATCTCCTTCGTCAGCGAGGGAGCCCGACCTTAAATCCACACAATGTCGTTGAGGACCACCACAAACTGCATCAGATGAATTTCTACACTTCCGGATGCCCCTTTTTCCTTCCACGTCACAGGAGTAACTTGATTTCACCACACGAGCTGGCCAGTCAGCAGACACCGACCATAAAGAGCTCCAGCATAGTCCTGAAACTTCCACATTAATTATTGTCCGTCATGGCTCCTGGGTCACTTTGGACCCACTCTCCTACACCCACCCACTCTCCTACACCCACCCACTCTCCTACACACACCCACTCTCCTACACCCACCCACTCTCCTACACACACCCACTTTCTCCTACACACACACACACATCGTATGACGGGTTTGACTTGGCATGTGCGAGCACGCTCTGTCCTGGGCGAGAAGCTGCACTCTCCCCTCGACCCCGATTATACGAACTTTCACGAGTTTGAACACCATCAAGTCTTAACATTGCTCTTAGATCTCTTCACAGCAATTGTCGCTAATGATTCTTCACTGCTACATAGACAATCACTTGCTCTAAGACACATGTACTCGTCACTCGTCTTTAAGTCACGTGTACTAACTAGGTGAGTACACGTGACACTAATTATGACCACAGTTACTTATTATATTATGATCACGTGAGTACACCGCTGGCTCTTGCCAGACAACTGAGGTTTCCCTCTCACATCGGTTTAGCTCAATGAAATCACATGTTTCTTTTCCAGGTCTTTCACACTGCTAGTATTGTCTCTTCAGGAACACCGAGTGGTCACGGCTTATCCACGAACCGTTGTTTGCGACGTAATTTGCAGTAATCCTTAATATAATCCAATCACACCAAAAAATCTATCAGTGATACGGGTCATACTGATTTAACAGTTCCAAAAGAGCACTTTTACCCCAGTCTTAGGTGAGAATTAGCTGACCCTGAGCTCTGGTGTGGCAGTGTCCTCTCTTCTTGAAATCTGGAGTCTGAATGACGCCTTGAGGCATGACGCCCACATGCTCGCCGAGATAGCGTCCCCTGTTGATCAATGGCAGAAGCTAGGAATTCTCGCCTTTTCTGTAAACGTATCTGATTGGCACGCGCACCTATTCCTCTGCCAGAGTCGTGGTTTGGTTTCCACATCATCCAGCGAAAAGCGAAATTGTCTCAGAAAGGGGAAAAGAGGGATTGTGGTTAGAACCCAATGGTTTTGAGGAGAAAGGGCCCATCTCTGCCCCTCCCACCACAGTATCAGTAGTGAAATATGTGACTAGAACCGTCCCAAACCTGAGGAGAACCTCAGGGATTGAACTCGGTCATAGTCAAAAGTGGTGTGGGAGTCCGTAGAATGGGACGGGTTGCGTCAGGGGGGACGTTGTGGGTCACAGAGGGTAAAATGGGGGACGTTGTGGGTCACAGAGGGTAAAATGGGGGACGTTGTGGGTCATGTAGGTAAGAGGGGTGGATAAGTATGTGGGCATGTGTACATCATCTCAAAGATTTCTGGGGCTTCCCCGGATGTTTTTGGCACGTGGCTGACGTGTGGCGTCCACACGTCCAGCCAGGCATTACTTGAGAGTGTCATGTTGGGTAGGGGTTGGATGCTAAGTGGTTGGTATGCGGTCATGTGGGGAAGAGTGAGGGGGAAAATGGACGGGATGCAAAATGCGCGGACGGGATCCCAAAACGAGCGGACGGGATACAAAATGCGCGGACAGGATCCCAAAACGTGCGGACGTGATCCCAAAACGTGCCGATGGGATGCAAAATCCGCGGACGGGATCCCAAAACGTGCGGACGTGATCCCAAAACAGGCGGACGGGATGCAAAAGGGGAGACCATAGATTGGGACGGGGTGCATCAGGGGGGACGTTGTGGGTCATGTAGGTATAATGTCTGCCCTACATGGGCAGGAAGTGTCGAGGAGGGTGAGAGAGAGAGAGAGCAGACTCTCTTAAGATGTGAATGAGAGGAGGAGGTAGCAGTTGGCAGAGAAGGTCTGTTTTATGTAACAATGCACGTGTGTGTATAGGTGACAGACCAGGAGGTGTTGGAGCTGTACCAGGGCGGATGTGGTCCATTAACTTTAATTGTTTTTCAAAGTCTACAGAGGGGTGTGGGAGATGTTCACCCCAGCAGGGCTCTCCCACCACTGCGGTTTTGTTAAGGAGGGGTCATTCATTGCATTTTTCCTATTCAACGAATATAAGCGTTTTACAATACATCTCCCATACTTTTGTATGGGAGATGAAGGAATGCAAAGGTTATAATCCTGGAAACATAAACCGAAACTGTCTCTATTTTCCGCTTGTTACAACTTGTAATAAAGTTGCTACATCTTGACTTAACGTGTTTATGACGTATTAGAACGTTGTTACAATTTGCTATATTGGTTGTTATAACTGGTTAGGTGTTAAAACTTGTTCGAACGTTGAACCAACGTCGGTATGTGTTTGGCAGGAAGGGAATTACCACGGGGTGCACCTGGGAATAATTACTCACACTCTTACCTCCATCATCTCTCTCTCTGCTTCCCAATGCAAACGATGAGTCACAATAACGTGGCTGAAGATATAATGACCAAATGAAACAACAGTAAATGATGAAGAAACGGCTACGTTTCGTTTCGTCCTGAAGTGTAGTTTGGTCATCATATCTTCCTCCCTCTCTTTTCCTTTCTTTATCTGCCTCTTCCTGTCTTTGTCTCTTTTCCTCGAGCTGCCCTGCTGGAGAAAGTGCTTACAAAATTTATTCCCTGTACACACACACCGCCCAGAGGAATGTTTGCAAATGCGATTTTAATTGCTAATAATTATTCTTTCCCCTGCCTGTAATCAAGGTCAGGTTAGGTTATGATACCTAAAGTTGAATACCTTTCGAGACATCTAACAGGTGAATTACAGTGTGGAAACTGAACAATTACATACAATGAAATGAGAAACTAATGCATCAGCTTAACACTAGTGCTTAGCTTGCAATGGCGGCAGTGGTGGTGCTCGGGTGATGGATGACAGACTGCTTTATTGTAGAGTCACTGAGACTTCCACTATTAGTAAACTAATTGTAAACTCGGAGACGAATATCTTGGATAGTGTTACGGCCACTTAGGACCAGTAACCGGATTCTTGTTGGAGGAACCTATGTGTCGCATCCTGTAACGGGGGGTGGGGGAAAATAGCTCTATCTTGTCCACTATTCCACCCCCAGTTAGCTAACTATTCTAGAGCACCTCCAGAGTACCTAAGGCAACCTCTCTCGTTCAACACCTTGTAACCTAGGTATTTGACTACCTAGGTGCTAAGACTACAAGGCGCCGTAACTGGATCAGCTACCCGAAAACTCTAGAGAGAACTCTAGAATACATTTCACTGCCACAAACGTATAAGAGAAAACGAAAGGAAAGAAATGAATAGTGAAGTAATTAGTGAGGGTTTGGGGTGAGAGGCAGAGAGGTGGGAGGAGCGAGGAGGGTCATTAGTTGAAAGTGAGAGTTCAGAGAGGGGTGGAGGGAGAGGTGTAGATAGGTAGAAGTAGAAGAGTAGATAGTAGAAGTAGAAGAGTAGATAGTAGAAGACGAAATGCTTCCACCATCCATTCTAGACCATTACATACAAGACAAGGAATGGAACTTGTCTGTATCACAAAATTCTCAAAAGACGTTATCAAGGTCATTATTAGTATGTCCCATCTTTCATGTACTCAGTAAAATCAGGGAACCAATAATCCCAGAGGCTTTCTCACCTCAACTCAACTCTAGGGGACACAAAGGCAATTTAAATAATAAATTCAATTATATTTCACATACTAAGTATCATAATTTAAGCAATGTTCAAGATCTATATATGTAAAGTGAGTCATCCTCCAAGAATCTGAGAACACTACAACTGACTGCCCTTGATCATCACACAACACTTGTAAAACACGACCAAGTCACCTTAATGTTCAACTCACCAAGTGTCTGCCTATAGCTGGATAGAGGGGGGGGGTCTCTAGTGGACAGAAACTGTCCCGACCGGCCGGCCGACCGCCTCCCTGCTAGGGCCGTCTTCTCTGCTCTGCTGACTGCCGTTCTTCTCTGTCTCGTTAATGCTCTCGAATCGATCGCTCTCCAAGTATATATTGGGGAACCTAGTAACTAACTCCGCCCACAAGTAGATAGCCTACGGCACCCTACCAAGCCACTCCTTAAACGTCGGCATGTTTGAAGGCTACCAGGCTCCAATTATAAGATTAGTAGAAGTAAGGTGACATTCGCATGATCTGACCTCAGGTCACTTGGGGTCATTAACTCTTAGAGGTGTGAAACTCAGGCCGACCAAGTTGGCGCCTTCTCAAATTCCTGTCTGTGACTCATGTATCTCTATGTATTTTAAATACAACTAAACCAAGCACTTTTACAGTGTTACATCTCCCCTTCTCCCCGAAATAAAGTTTTTGCAACACTGCTAAAGCAAGCTAGCTGTGTGCAACAACTTTATTAACGAAAAAAAAATACATCCTAGCTAAACAAATATACAACATCCTACTCTAAAAATGAAATATGTAGACAGACGTCCATTGTCTCTGGCTGGGCGACGTCACTGCTTGGTCTTGTAGATAATCCTGTACCACATTTCTTCAACACAACTGCCTCCGTCGCTTCTCCGTCGTTAACGCACAACAACCCTTGGTCAACCAGGATGCCGCTACTACTTGAACTGCGCACAGGACCGTGGAATTCGGTTGTCCCAGCTGATCTGTAATTGGCCCTACGTCAGTCACCATGAGAGACGTATATTGGGGTTCTTCACAGCTATGGGGACTACAAGTTTCGAGACTTCATATAGTTGGCACAGTAGAAATCCCATCCTACTCTTCTCCTCCCTGTTACTCCAGCACGCCTCCTTCAGAGAGCCACTTCTGACAGCCACATCAAGTCCGCACGACACAGGAAGAATCACTCAACAGAGCAACATGCTTGCAGGAGGGGTGGCCAGTTAAGGCAAACGATCCTGTCTTGCAATTGCGCTCCATGCAATGATGCTGACACCAGCAAGGGACACTAGGCATCGTGTCTCACTCAGCTTGTCTTTTCTTCTTTCTTCTCTCTTCCTCCTCCCATGGGTCTTTGACAAGCGACCTGGGGTCCATTGGGGTCCGTCCGTCCTGGGGTCCATCCTGGGTAGACCAATTTTGGTGGGAAGACTGGAGTCGTTATTGTTCCTCTTCCATCTTTACTGGGTCGTCTGGGGTCGTCTGCAGAACGACCTGGGGTCCACTGGGGTATGTCCGTCTTGGGGTCCACTGGGGTCCGTCCGTCCTGGGGTCCACTGGGTAGACCAATGTTGACCGACCGAGAGGGCTGCATCTTGGGGTCCCCTGGGGTGGTGGTGGTGGTGGAGACATGACCTCCAGGTAGTGGGCTGGTCGTCGAGGTGGTGAGGAACGCCCGTGAGTGTGGTACACAGCAGCCGTCTCTCTCTTCTGTATGTGCGCCTCGCCTCTCTTCTGGCTCCAACCTGTTAATGAACAGAAAGGCAACAATACCGTGCTCCCAAAATGTTGTGTGACCCTGTAGTTTGTAAAGGGTTTACACAGTCCAGTCATAACACTCTCCTCCTGGCAACAACTACACTTAAATTTTTAAAATAATCCAATTAACACTGAATGATACTGACTTGGTGGAACATAAAACAGTACTAGTTAGAGAAGTAAAACAGTAAAGTTAGAGAAGAGAGAATAAGGTCATCACTACTTTTAACTTGTCACCTAAACCAATCTCCACAATAAATATCAAAATTAATAGACAAAACCCTAGCCTAACGTAACTATACCGTTCCTAATCTTACGTACTTAACCAGCCGTTACTCCCACCCATAACCTACAGCCACCTACGTGACCCAGAGTGTTTCCCTAGCTTCTCCGCCGGTCAACAACTCAAAACTTTTGCCACCCTTGTGACCAGACTATCTAACGTCGAGCGTCCCCAACGTGAAGTCTACTGACATACTAAGCCTCCCCCTAGCATGCTGTACAAATCCAGTACACCTCGGGTTATTGCGTTCAAATGGAGTAAAACAGTCGATCGCAATAATCTGAGCAGAACCACCACTTAAAATTACTTAAGAACTACACCTGCCACTCCCCAACTGACCTGGAGACCAGCGGTGGCTGGGTGTCCCCGTAGCACATGCGAGGTCACCTGTCACTCAGCTGACCTGCACTACCAACAACCGCTAAGTTCCAAAATCGCCAAATCTTATCACTAACATTAATCACTACACACGCAAGTTCTGGTGAACATTCCCTGAACTTCACAAAACTCACAAAACTCACTAAAACACAATGCCAGAGAATCACTATCTCCTAACCCGAAAAAACTCGCTAACTCGCGAATATTAAACACCTGTCAAGATCTCCCTGACAGCGCCTGAGCGGCAAAAAGACACGTGGGACTGAACAATGATAAATGAACACTAGCCTACCATAAACATTGTTCAACACCGCTGCCAACATTGTAACGGGGGGTGGGGGAAATAGCTCTATCTTGTCCATTATTCCACCCCCCCAGTTAGCTAACTGTTCTAGAGCACCTCCAGAGTACCTAAGGCAACCTCTCTCGTTCAACACCTTGTAACCTAGGTATTTGACTACCTAGGTGCTAAGACTACAAGGCGCCGTAACTGGATCAGCTACCCGAAAACTCTAGAGAGAACTCTAGAATACATTTCACTGCCACAAACGTATAAGAGAAAACGAATGGAAAGAAATGAATAGTGAAGTAATTAGTGAGGGTTTGGGGTGAGAGGCAGAGAGGTGGGAGGAGCGAGGAGGGTCATTAGTTGAAAGTGAGAGTCCAGAGAGGGGTGGAGGGAGAGGTGTAGATAGGTAGAAGTAGAAGAGTAGATAGTAGAAGTAGAAGAGTAGATAGTAGAAGACGAAATGCTTCCACCATCCATTCTAGACCATTATATACAAGACAAGGAATGGAACTTGTCTGTATCACAAAATTCTCAAAAGATGTTATCAAGGTCATTATTAGTATGTCCCATCTTTCATGTACTCAGTAAAATCAGGGAACCAATAATCCCAGAGGCTTTCTCACCTCAACTCAACTCTAGGGGACACAAAGGCAATTTAAATAATAAATTCAATTATATTTCACATACTAAGTATCATAATTTAAGCAATGTTCAAGATCTATATATGTAAAGTGAGTCATCCTCCAAGAATCTGAGAACACTACAACTGACTGCCCCTGATCATCACACAACACTTGTAAAACACGACCAAGTCACCTTAATGTTCAACTCACCAAGTGTCTGCCTATAGCTGGATAGAGGGGGGGGGGGTCTCTAGTGGACAGAGACTGTCCCGCCCGGCCGGCCGACCGCCTCCCTGCTAGGGCCGTCTTCTCTGCTCTGCTGACTGCCGTTCTTCTCTGTCTCGTTAATGCTCTCGAATCGATCGCTCTCCGAGTATATATTGGGGAACCTAGTAACTAACTCCGCCCACAAGTAGATAGCCTACGGCACCCTACCAAGCCACTCCTTAAACGTTGGCATGTTTGAAGGCTACCAGGCTCCAATTATAAGATTAGTAGAAGTAAGGTGACATTCGCATGATCTGACCTCAGGTCACTTGGGGTCATTAACTCTTAGAGGTGTGAAACTCAGGCCGACCAAGCTGGCGCCTTCTCAAATTCCTGTCTGTGACTCATGTATCTCTATGTATTTTAAATACAACTAAACCAAACACTTTTACAGTGTTACATCTCCCCTTCTCCCCGAAATAAAGTTTTTGCAACACTGCTAAAGCAAGCTAGCTGTGTGCAACAACTTTATTAACGAAAAAAAAATACATTCTAGCTAAACAAATATACAACATCCTACTCTAAAAATGAAATATGTAGACAGACGTCCATTGTCTCTGGCTGGGCGACGTCACTGCTTGGTCTTGTAGATAATCCTGTACCACATTTCTTCAACACAACTGCCTCCGTCGCTTCTCCGTCGTTAACGCACAACAACCCTTGGTCAACCAGGATGCCGTTACTACTTGAACTGCGCACAGGACCGTGGAATTCGGTTGTCCCAGCTGATCTGTAATTGGCCCTACGTCAGTCACCATGAGAGACGTATATTGGGGTTCTTCACAGCTATGGGGACTACAAGTTTCGAGACTTCATATAGTTGGCACAGTAGAAATCCCATCCTACTCTTCTCCTCCCTGTTGCTCCAGCACGCCTCCTTCAGAGAGCCACTTCTGACAGCCACATCAAGTCCGCACGACACAGGAAGAATCACTCAACAGAGCAACATGCTTGCAGGAGGGGTGGCCAGTTAAGGCAAACGATCCTGTCTTGCAATTGCGCTCCATGCAATGATGCTGACACCAGCAAGGGACACTAGGCATCGTGTCTCACTCAGCTTGTCTTTTCTTCTTTCTTCTCTCTTCCTCCTCCCATGGGTCTTTGACAAGCGACCTGGGGTCCATTGGGGTCCGTCCGTCCTGGGGTCCAGCCTGGGTAGACCAATTTTGGTGGGACAGACTGGAGTCGTTATTGTTCCTCTTCCATCTTTACTGGGTCGTCTGGGGTCGTCTGCAGAACGACCTGGGGTCCACTGGGGTCTGTCCGTCTTGGGGTCTATCCGTCTTGGGGTCCACTGGGGTCCGTCCGTCCTGGGGTCCACTGGGTAGACCAATGTTGACCGACCGAGAGGGCTTCATCTTGGGGTCCCCTGGGGTGGTGGTGGTGGTGGAGACATGACCTCCAGGTAGTGGGCTGGTCGTCGAGGTGGTGAGGAACGCCCGTGAGTGTGGTACACAGCAGCCGTCTCTCTCTTCTGTATGTGCGCCTCGCCTCTCTTCTGGCTCCAACCTGTGAATGAACAGAATGGCAACAATACCGTGCTCCCAAAATGTTGTGTGACCCTGTAGTTTGTATAGGGTTTACAGAGTCCTGTCATAACACTCTCCTCCTGGCAACAACTACACTTAAATTTTTAAAATAATCCAATTAACACTGAATGATACTGACTTGGTGGAACATAAAACAGTACTAGTTAGAGAAGTAAAACAGTAAAGTTAGAGAAGAGAGAATAAGGCCATCACTACTTTTAACTTGTCACCTAAACCAATCTCCACAATAAATATCAAAATTAATTGACAAAACCCTAGCCTAACGTAACTATACCGTTCCTAATCTTACGTACTTAACCAGCCGTTACTCCCACCCTTAACCTACAGCCACCTACGTGACCCAGAGTGTTTCCCTAGCTTCTCCGCCGGTCAACAACTCAAAACTTTTGCCACCCTTGTGACCAGACTATCTAACGTCGAGCGTCCCCAACGTGAAGTCTACTGACATACTAAGCCTCCCCCTAGCATGCTGTACAAATCCAGTACACCTCGGGTTATTGCGTTCAAATGGAGTAAAACAGTCGATCGCAATAATCTGAGCAGAACCACCACTTAAAATTACTTAAGAACTACACCTGCCACTCCCCAACTGACCTCGAGACCAGCGGTGGCTGGGTGTCCCCGTGGGACATGCGAGGTCACCTGTCACTCAGCTGGCCTGCACTACCAACAACCTCTAAGTTCCAAAATCGCCAAATCTTATCACTAACATTAATCACTACACACGCAAGTTCTGGTGAACATTCCCTGAACTTCACAAAACTCACAAAACTCACTAAAACACAACGCCAGAGAATCACTATCTCCTAACCCGAAAAAACTCGCTAACTCGCGAATATTAAACACCTGTCAAGATCTCCCTGATAGCGCCTGAGCGGCAAAAAGACACGTGGGACTGAACAATGTTAAATGAACACTAGCCTACCATAAACATTGTTCAACACCGCTGCCAACATTGTAACGGGGGGTGGGGGAAATAGCTCTATCTTGTCCATTATTCCACCCCCCAGTTAGCTAACTGTTCTAGAGCACCTCCAGAGTACCTAAGGCAACCTCTCTCGTTCAACACCTTGTAACCTAGGTATTTGACTACCTAGGTGCTAAGACTACAAGGCGCCGTAACTGGATCAGCTACCTGAAAACTCTAGAGAGAACTCTATAATACATTTCACTGCCACAAACGTATAAGAGAAAACGAAAGGAAAGAAATGAATAGTGAAGTAATTAGTGAGGGTTTGGGGTGAGAGGCAGAGAGGTGGGAGGAGCGAGGAGGGTCATTAGTTGAAAGTGAGAGTTCAGAGAGGTGTGGAGGGAGAGGTGTAGATAGGTAGAAGTAGAAGAGTAGATAGTAGAAGTAGAAGAGTAGATAGTAGAAGACGAAATGCTGCCACCATCCATTCTAGACCTTTACATACAAGACAAGGAATGGAACTTGTCTGTATCACAAAATTCTCAAAAGATGTTATCAAGGTCATTATTAGTATGTCCCATCTTTCATGTACTCAGTAAAATCAGGGAACCAATAATCCCAGAGGTTTTCTCACCTCAACTCAACTCTAGGGGACACAAAGGCAATTTAAATAATAAATTCAATTATATTTCACATACTAAGTATCATAATTTAAGCAATGTTCAAAATCTATATATGTAAAGTGAGTCATCCTCCAAGAATCTGAGAACACTACAACTGACTGCCCTTGATCATCACACAACACTTGTAAAACACGACCAAGTCACCTTAATGTTCAACTCACCAAGTGTCTGCCTATAGCTGGATAGAGGGGGGGGGGGTCTGTAGTGGACAGAGACTGTCCCGCCCGGCCGGTCGACAGCCTCCCTGCTAGGGTCGTCTTCTCTGCTCTGCTGACTGCCGTTCTTCTCTGTCTCGTTAATGCTCTCGAATCGATCACTCTCCGAGTATATATTGGGCAACCTAGTAACTAACTCCGCCCACAAGTAGATAGCCTCCGCCACTCTACCAAGCCACTCCTTAAACGTCGGTATGTTTGAAGGCTACCAGGCTCCAATTATAAGATTAGTAGAAGTAAGGTGAAATTCGCATGATCTGACCTCAGGTCACTTGGGGTCATTAACTCTTAGAGGTGTGAAACTCAGGCCGACCAAGCTGGCGCCTTCTCAAATTCCTGTCTATGACTCATGTATCTCTATGTATTTTAAATACAACTAAACCAAACACTTTTACAGTGTTACAATCCGACCCAAGTTGGTAGTACGCTTTCAAGAAAGTGGTTATATAGTGCAAAATAAAGAAAGTGGTGGGGGGGGGGGGATGAACAAAACACTGTTTCCTTCACCAATATATTAAAATGTCACCATCACCTTATATATATATAAAAGAACAGATAGGCTATTTCTACACCTACATACAAGGATATCCTTTCACTCAGGATATCGAACGTGCTCACGTGCAGAGTTTGTCATTCCAGTGTTTCTTCTACTGCCCAGTACCTTCTTCCACCGTACTGAGGAAACCCTGGTGAGTTTAATCTTATATATGCGCCAACCCTCCAACAGTGTCATAAGGTGCCTATGCCCCTCGACCACTCTCTCGACCAGAACTTCAGCCACATGCTGATTGGGGCCACAACACAATTAATACAGGGATGGTGAACCCCCGGCAGAAGCCTGTAACGTCCAGTTAGCAGCGCTTCTCCACCAACATCTTACTGTCGCGCATTTCTCCCCTTAGCCAGTCCCGGGATACACCGATCTCTTCCAATACAACTGCACTAGCAGATAACACACTCTGCTACAGATGGACGGCGGCCTACTTATTCATTTGGCTAGACTAAGGGGGAAGAACGTAGGCTGCCCAAGGTAAACTGCCTCCCCTCAGTACCACTGCTGCCCCATGTCACCTCTGTGGACAAACACGTCATCACTTAATTAAAGGTACTGGTGAAATAAAAAAATACCACTTATGCACTGGGGACGTCGACATTGTGCTCAGTAGCACAACAGATAGCGCTGATCTCTAGTCGCCACCTCACCAAAGATCATCCTCAGCGATCCCTCTGGCTGACCAAGGCTGGAATTTTGAGCCATTTGCAGGTATTAGACAGCCACCACCCGATTGCATTGTCCACGTGGCGTCCCATTCTCGGGGAGTTTGGGTACAGACTCATAGATGGCGCTGGAACCACCAGGCCATTCGCAGATGGCAGTGACGAGTCCGTAACATATAAGAAACTTGGGAACTCTGTGGGGACTTCTATATAAGCCTATACCCTAGGCTTAAATAGGACTAAATAAATGGCCTAGGCTATGAGGACTACATTTTAAGTCTACAGGAAGACTTTGCATTAAAGTCTATGAGCTAGGAAATTTGCATTAAAATCTATAGCCTAGGAAGTTTACATTGAAATCTATGGCCTAGGGAGTTTACATTCTATGCTCAAAGAAATCCATTTAAGTACATTAAGTGTAGGAAGTCTGTATTAAAGTCTATGGCGTAAGATGTACATTTAAGTCAATGGCACAATACGTTTTTACTCAAGTCTATGACCTAGGAAGTTTTCATTAAGGTTTATGGCCCAGGAAAATTACCTAAATGTTTATGGCCTAGGAAGTCTATTTCAGTCTAAACCGTAAGATCTCAATTTAAGTCTATTGATGTTTACATTTAAAGCTATGGGAATTATATATAAATCTACCCGAATTTCATATCATATCTTTCTTCCCAAAAACAAAAGTGGATCCTCTACGTCGTATCATTTAAATTTTGCAGGAAAAGTTTACGGGAAGAAAGTTTACATTGTAAACTTTCCTGTAAATCTACAGGAAATTTACATTTATGATTATAGTAATTTTAAGCTTCATCTCACACTAAAATCTGAAAATGCCAAGTCTTTATCATACTGTTTAAAAAAATATAGAAAATGTCTGCTGGAAAGTTTACACTTAAGTTCATTGAAATTTATCTTGATAATAATGGGGAATACTATACTCTATCTTGCCCACAAAATACCAAATTGCACCACCATAATTATACTGTCTAGCCTATTTACTGAGATCGTTGGGGCTGTCATTTCCAAAGTGAGCATGTGAAGGCATAGACGACATTCGTCTCTCAAAACATTTTCTTTGGAGTTGGAAGAGTTCTTCATGAACAAGTGTGAGAGAGTACTCTCTCAGCGCAAAAATTTATTGATTGCATGGCAAGCACGGGTGCTTGCAGGAGGCAACTCCGTTATTTGGAATCCAGAGTTGCCCGAATTTGGGATCAAAGCGCTCGCTCTATCGCCAGAAGTGCAATGGGGTCAACAGTTGTGACTTGGGTCCCCTGGGTCACCTACAATGGATAATGCAGGACTCTGTTACCAGGAGTAGGATACGACCCAACCAGTGGAGTAATTTTAGCTGTAGTATGGTAGTGATGGGTGGAAAGAATGACTCTCCTCACATAACCGTTGGTTGGCCTCACCACAAAACGCACCAACCCCCTATGAAACAACAGGACATTGTCTCACAAGCGGGTGGTACCAGTCATCACTTTAAAACCAGCGACTTGTGCTGGAACCAATGGGAGAAGAGCCTAGTTTTGGCGCGAGAGGCCTATGGCTCTGACTGGCTAAGATGGAATGACGTCACGACCTCTAGGTGCTTGACTAGGGTGGTGTGTGCCGGTATTTGGGTCAGGACATTCAAGGAGACAGTATGCCACCTTCAAGAGCTCGAAGGAAGGCCTCTATTTGCCCTTGTCCTGAAGTATTGTTACGTTCGCACCAGTAATTATTCTTGGCACCGGATCTCTGGGATATTGCTGATGTCCAGAGGATTAGATTTCCAGCACCAAGAAGGATTATCGATATTACAAGGTGGTTCTGGAGACGCTGGGACCACGTGGGTTGTACCAAGGTCTGGCAGTGTTGAGATCCTATCAGTGGGTTAAGCAGTTTGTGGAAAGACTGTGTATCGTGTTGGCTTGTGTATATAGCCTGTGTTGAGACTCACAGTCAGTGTACTCCCCTATTTGTGCTTGCGGGGCTTGAGCTTTAGCTCTTTGGTCCCTACTCTCAACTGTATATCAACTGGTGTACAGATTCCTGAGCCTACTGGGCTCTATCATATCTACATTTGAAACTGTGTATTGAGTCAGCCTCCACAACATCACTGCTTAATGCATTCCATCTGTTTACTACTCTGACACTGAAAAAGTTCTTTCTAACGTCCCTGTGGCTCATTTGGGAACTCAGTTCCCACCTGTCCCCTTGTTTGCGTACACCCAGTGTTGAATAGTTTATCCTTGTCTACACTGTCAATTCCCCTCAGGATTTTGTAGGTAGTGATCATGTCTCCCATTACTCATCTGTCTTCCAGTGTCGTAAGGTGCATTTCCAGCAGCCGTTTCTCGTAACTCAGGCCTCTTAGTTCTGGGAATAGTCTAGTGGCATACTTCTGAAATTTTTCCAGCTTTGTCTTGTACTTGACAAGGTACGGGATCCATGCTGGGGCCGCATACTCCAGGATTGGTCATATATTTGTGGTATACAAGATTCTGAATGATTCCTCACACAGGTTCCTGAAGGCTGTTCTGATGTTAGCCAGCCTCGAATAATGCCGCAGTCGTAATTCTTTTTATGTGGGCTTCAGGAGACAGGTTTGGTGTGGTATCAACTCCTAGATCTTTCTCTCTATCCGTTTCATGAAGTACTTCATCTGCTATTCTGTATCCTGTGTCTGGACTCCTGTTTCCACCACATAGTTTCATTACTTTGCATTTACTCGAGTTGAACTTTAGCAGCCATTTGTTGGACCATTCATTCAGTCTGTCTAGGTCATCTTGTAGCCCCCTACTATCATCCTCTGTTTCAATCCTCCTCGTAATTTTTGCATCATCAGCAAACATTGAGAAAAACGCATCTATACCCACTGGGAGATCATTTAAATATATCAGAAACAGTATAGGTCCAAAGACTGACCCCTGCTGGACTCCACTTGTGACGTCTCGCCAATCTGAGACCTCACCCCTCACCGTGACTCGTTGTCTTCTGTTGCTAAGGTACTTCCATATCCAATGGAGTACCTTCCGTTTCACTCCAGCCTGCATCACAAGCTTTTTCACTAGCCTCTTGTCTGGTACTGTGTCAAAGGCTTTCTGGCAATCCAAAAATATGCAGTCTGCCCACCCCTCTCTTTCTTTCCTGATCTTTGTTGCCTGGTCGTAGAATTCAATTAACCCAGTGAGACAGGACTTATCCATCCCTGAACTCATGTTGATGCTGTGTTACAAAGTTCTTTCGCTCCAGATGTTCCACTAGCTTTCTTCGCACAATCTTCTCCATCAGTTTGCATGGCATGCAGGTTAGGGACACTGGCCTGTAGTTCAGTGCCTCCTGTCTATCCCCTTTCTTGTATATCAGGACTACGTTAGCTGCTTTCCAAATTTCTGGCAGTTCCCCCTGTTGCCAGTGATTCGTTATACACTATGGAGAGTGGCAGGCACAGTGCTTCTGTTCCTTCCTTTAGTATCCAAAGGGAGATTCCATCTGGGCCTATAGCCTTTGTCACATCTAACTCAAGTAAAACCTTCCTTACTTCCCCACTGTTAATCTCAAACTCTTCTAGTGGTTGCTGGTTAACTATTCCCTCTCTTATCTCTGGAATTTCTCCTTGTTCTAAGGTGAAGACCTCCTGGAATTTCTTATTCAGTTCCTCACACACCTTCTTGTCGTTTGTAGTGAATCCTTCTGCTCCTATCCTTAATTTCATTACCTGTTCCTTTACTGTTGTTTTTCTCCTGATGTGACTGTGCAGCAATTTAGGTTGAGTCTTTGCCTTGCTTGCGAGGTCATTTTCGTATTGTCTTTCTGCCTCTCTTCTCATCCTGACATATTCATTCCTGGCATTCTGGTATCTTTCTCTGCTCTCAAGTCTCCTGTTATTCTTATAGTTTCTCCATGCCCTTTTACTTTGCTGCTTAGCTAGCCTACATCTCTGATTAAACCATGGGTTTTTCACCTTCGTTTCATTGTTTTCTTTTTGGACTGGGACAAACTTGTTTTCTGCTTCCTTGCATTTCTGTGTGATGAAGTCCATCATGCCTTGGGCCGTCTTTCCCCTGAACTCTGTTTCCCATGTTATATCTGTTAGGAATTTTCGTATCTCCTCATAGTTTCCCTTTCGGAATACCAGCCTTTTGTTTTCAGTATCCCTCCTAGAGATCAATAACCCTTCTTCAACCAGATACTCAAACACCAGTGCACTGTGGTCGCTCATTCCTACTGGGGCCTCGAAACCGATTTCCTTTATGTCGGAGTCGTTCGGAGTGAAGACTGGGTCGAGTCTCGCTGGTTCATCATTTCCTCTCATCCTAGTGGGTTCCCAGACATGGTGACTTAGAAAGTTTCTTGTCAGCACCTCCATTAGTTTGGCTCTCCATGTATCCTCTCCTCCATGTGCTTCCTTGTTCTCCCAGTCTATCCCTCAGTGATTGAAGTCCCCCCATGATGAGCAGTGTGGGTCTGATTGGAAGTGATGATCCAGTCATATGTGGGACAATTAAGTGTGGAATATCCCAAGAGTGTGTGAGGTTTTGGGCTTACAGTGAACGTGGTATATTTTTTTACGGGTGTGGTGAAGGGGAGTAAGACTATCTTCCCTCACTCCCGCCTGATGCTGTGGGTGTTGTCATGTTCACAGAAAATGGTACCATCCGTTTTCTATGTGCGGCGGCTGAGACGCCAGGGAGAGCTGGGAGGTAAACAAGAGAGCGTACAGGACGCCCGCCAAGCTTGGTAGCTACTAGTCATGTAATCATATTAAGTATTAAAGTCAGTAACCAAGTCATGACTTTACATCAACCCTACAACCAAGACTTCCTCAGTAACACACAAACACCACATTGGCGACGAGGATGAACTGTGAACGCAGGTATTTGTTCAGTTTCAAACACAAGGGAGAAGCATGCTGCCTGGAGGAGGAAGAGAAGCTGTGAGCGCCATACCCGATGCTGTATGCTAACCGATGCTGTGTGCTAACCAATGCTGTGTGCTAACCAATGCTGTGTGCTAAACGATGCTGTGTGCTAACCGATGCTGTGTGCTACCCAAGCTGTGTGCTACCCAAGCTGTGCTGAAGAAACTGTACTGTGGAATCTGCCGACGTTGTGTACGAAACGACGCTTTGATGTGTACAAAACCTGATGTTTTGGTTACGAAACGACGCTTCGTGCTACAAAATTTATCACACTGAACTGACTGCTGTACCAACTGCTGTACCAACTGCTGCACCAACTGCTGTACCAACTGCTGTACCAACTGCTGTACCAACTGCTGCTGTACCAACTGCTGTGACAACTGCTGTGCTGCTGCTGTGAGTAGGAACAACACATGTACACAAGGGCTAGGTAAGAAGTCAGTTGCTGCTATATTGTGCACTGTTGTGAACTTCTGCATTAAAATGCTTGTGTGCTTTGCAAAATTAAAGTAATTACAGTGAATTCTTGACTAACATATACAGTGCAGTAAGTGTTTAATATTCTGAGGAACATTTAAGTGATAAGTTACATTTATTCAGTAAAAATGGCAAATATACCTCAGTTTCCTGCATTTGATCCTGACTGTGACCAGACAAACCTGTCACAGAGGTGGGTCAAATGGCTTAAAAGGTTTGAAAATTTGTTGATAGTTTCTGACATCAAAAGTGCTGAAAGAAAGCGTGCCTTTCTACTTCATTATGCAGGTGATAGAGTTTGTGACATCTTTGACACACTGAAAGACACTGGTGGTGCCAAAGATTATGACACTGCCAAAGCCAAACTAACAGAGCATTTCAAACCAAGGCAAAATACTGCAATGGAAATTATGCATTTCAGGAGAGCAAAACAACTCTCTAATGAAACTGTGGATCAATACCACACACGTCTGCAGGGTTTAGCAGCCCATTGTGAGTTTGCTGATGTTGACAAAGAAATCAAACAGCAAATAATTGAAACATGCACATCTACACGTCTCCGTCGAAGAGCTCTAGAACTTGTTGATGATGATAGTTCTCTTACCAAGATACTGGATATGGCTCGTCGAATGGAAGATGCTGCACGTGATGCTCGTGTCATGGAGTGCAGTGCTAATAACGGTTCTGCCACTGTTACTAACAGTGATGAGGTACGTAAGGTTCAGGGAGGACACCGTGATCAAAGAAGATATCATGGCAAACCTAACAGTAAATTTAGCCGAGAACCACGTCACAACTGGGGTCAAGGAACAAGGCTCAAGCAGTCACAACGACCCACATCAGAGGGTGTCAACAATAAATGTTACAATTGTGGAGGAGACTACCCACACCAAGATAATGTTTGTCTTGCTCAAGGTAAGAAGTGCTATGAGTGTGGAAAACTAGGTCATTTTGGTGCTATGTGTCGTTCTGCACTAAAGAAACCACAGTCAATGAATAAAAGCACTGTACGAGGATCAGGTCATAGGGGTCGAGGTGGTAAACACAATATTGCACCTCAAATCAAGAATGTTAACAATGTACAAGACAACATTTCATTACAACCAGTCTCAGATGACAGTGAATGTGATTATACTTATGGAGTACAAGCAATCACAGAATGGAATGATCTTCCAAACAACCCAGAGACATGTGTATACATTGCTGGTATTTGTCTCAAGGTTCTCATTGACACTGGATCAAACATTGACACCATTGCTGAGTGCCACTATGAAAAATTTAAAAAACAGTTCCCAAAGCTTGAGAACTATAATGGCAAAGCCACTGCCTATGCTTCAAAGGTAGCCTTGCCAGTGATTGGAACTTTCACTGCAGAGATTAAGTCAAAGAATGCAATGCTCAGTACTACATTCCATGTTGTTAGGAATGCAAAGGAGTCTTTACTCAGTTACAAGACTTCAACTAAATTGGGGATACTTCAGCTTTCTACTGCTGTAGCAGTGGAATCTGCAAACAATGTGGATGCTATTGTTGCTGAATTTTCTGATCTATTTAAATCCATAGGTTGTTATACTGATAGCAAAGTACATCTGCATATCAACCCAGATGTAATTCCAGTTGCCCAACCACATCGCCGACAACCATTCCATACTCGCAAGAAAGTCGATGCCGAACTGGATAGGCTGATAGAACTAGATATCATTGAACCAGTAACAGGCCCAACACCATGGGTAAGCCCAATTGTCACTCCACCAAAGCCGAAGAATCCAGATGAGATACGAATTTGTGTGGACATGCGTGTTCCCAACAAGGCAATAATGCGTGAACGCCATCCTACACCGACTGTAGATGATATGATCTACCGCTTGAATGGTGCAACTGTATTCAGCAAGTTAGATTTAAACAAGGGCTATCATCAGCTTGAACTTGATGAGGAGAGTCGATTCATCACAACGTTTACGACACATCGAGGTCTGTATAGGTACAAGCGCCTGAGTTTTGGTATCAACAGTGCTGCCGAGGTATTCCAGCACATCATCAGCCAGGTATTGCAAGACATACCTAATGCTGACAACATGTCTGATGACATCATTGTTTATGGCCGTACCCAAGCTGAACACGACAAAGCTCTTCGTGCAACATTGCAACGCTTACGAGAAAAGAATTTGACGCTAAGCCGAGCAAAGTGTGAGTTCAATCAACATAAAATTGAATTCTTTGGACATGTACTTAGTGACAAAGGTCTGTCTCCAGATCCTAAGAAAGTTGCAGATATCAAGAATGCTGCACCTCCTTCAACGTCCACTGAAGTACATAGTTTTCTGGGAATGGCAAACTACTGTTCTCGCTTCATTCCAGATTTTGCTACCATTACGAAGCCTCTACGTGAGCTCCTGAAGAAAAACGCATCATGGTACTGGAGCGATATCGAGCAAAATGCATTTGATGCTGTGAAAGATGCACTAGTAGAGAATGCGACTGCTGCATACTTTGATCCATCAATGGACACTGAGTTAACGGTGGATGCTAGTCCTGTTGGATTAGGTGCTGTTTTAGCCCAACACAAACGTGGTCAACCAGATTCCAGAGTAGTAATTGCCTACGCCAGCCGTTCTCTCACAGATGTTGAGCAACGATACAGTCAGACAGAGAAGGAAGCTCTTGCTCTTGTATGGGGCTGTGAACACTTCAATGTGTATCTGCTTGGTGCACCCTTCACCACGATAGTCACTGACCACAAACCGTTGGAGACCATCTTCAATAATCCAAAGTCCAAACCACCAGCTCGCATTGAGAGATGGGCTCTTCGTCTGCAACCATACAACTTTACGGTGAAATACAAGCCGGGTGCAGGCAATCCCGCTGATTACATCAGTCGACATCCTGCCAACAGTTTCACCATCACCAAGCATCAGCAAGTTGCCGAGGAATATGTACACTCTGTAACCTGTGATGCAGTCCCTAAGGCTCTTACTCTTGATGAAATCCGTACTGCAACCCTAGAGGACCCAACTCTGCAAGCAACAGTGGATGCATTGACTAAGAAAAAGTTTCCACGCATCCCACCCTCAGGAGTTGACCAAGATGCATTCAAAGCACTTGAATGCATCCAGACAGAATTAAGTGTTACGCAACGACGCGACACTGTGCTGCGAGGTACTCGTATCGTGATTCCAGCTGTTCTCCAGCAACGTGCTCTGAAGCTTGCACATCAAGGACACCAAGGTCTTGTTAGGACCAAACAGCTGCTACGAGAAAAGGTGTGGTTTCCTGGCATTGATCGTCAAGCAAAGGATATGCATGATGCCTGTGTCCCTTGCCAAGCTGCAGTGGATACTTCAAGACCAACACCTCTACAACCTTCACCACTACCTGCTGCACCATGGACGGAAGTATCGATGGACTTCTGCGGACCACTACCAACTGGAGAGTACTTGATGGTAGTCATTGATGATCACTCACGTTATCCAGAAGTAGAAATCATCACTTCCACATCTGCAAAGGCTGTCATCCCGAAACTCGACAAGATCTTTTCAAACTTTGGCATTCCTGAAGTTGTCAAGACAGACAATGGACCGCCATTCAATGGACAAGACTTCGTCAACTTTTCTGAGCATATTGGATTCAAACACCGCCGTGTGATGCCACTACATCCTCAAGCAAATGGAGAAGTTGAGAGATTCATGCAACCTCTCATGAAAGCGGTACGCTGTGCTCATGCCGAAGGACGATCCTAGAAACAAGCTATGTATGCTTTTCTCAGGAACTACCGTGCAACACCGCATGGAACACTGGGCAAGTCACCTGGTGAACTTTTATTTGGACGTCCTATGAGAATCGCACTACCCGTCATGCCAGCCGAGGTAACGGATAAACGTCTCGCTCAGAAGGATGCACTAGCCAAGGGCAAAATGAAAATTGCTCATGATCAACGTGCAAAGGAACAGTTCATAAAGGTTGGAGACACTGTTCTCGTTAAAAAGAAAAAAGAGGGAAAGTTAGATATCCGTATGATACAAAACCATATAAAGTGATTAGTGTAAAAGGAACTATGGTAACAGCTAGTAATAGAGATCATAGTATAACACGTAATATGGCTTATTTCAAAGTGATTCCAACTAGTGTAGAAAATGATGAAGTGCAAAGTCGTGCAAAAGAAAAAGAAAAAAATAGTTATAACCCGACAAACAATTCGTCAAGGGATGTTATTGCATTTAAGGACTCTCGTCCTAAACGTCATGTTAAACGCCCTACACGATTTGATGATTAATTGTGTTCCTATGTAATGAAAAGTATTTACTTATTATGCTAAACTAAATTTAATATTGTTTGAATAATGCAGATATCTCATTCAATATTTTGTAACTTTGTATTACAGTTTCTTTCATGTTTGTTTAACATTGCATATGTATTTTTAACATTGAAATCCTTTGTGGAAAAGATTAAGTTGTTTAAATTCTTTGTGCGCTTAATTAATGTTAAATGTATGCAGTATATCTTGATATGTTAATAACTTACTTTGTGTCAATAACTTTGCTTTGTGCTACAAGCATGGTAGACATCCTGTATTCATTCTTTTTAAAGAAAAGGAGGGATGTCATGTTCACAGAAAATGGTACCATCCGTTTTCTATGTGCGGCGGCTGAGACGCCAGGGAGAGCTGGGAGGTAAACAAGAGAGCGTACAGGACGCCCGCCAAGCTTGGTAGCTACTAGTCATGTAATCATATTAAGTATTAAAGTCAGTAACCAAGTCATGACTTTACATCAACCCTACAACCAAGACTTCCTCAGTAACACACAAACACCACAGGTGTGAGTGTGGGTGTGGGTGTACTGTATTTTCGGGCAGCGCGCGCCACCAACAGAAAACCGAGGCTCCGAGAAGCAGTCTCTCTCGCCTCTAATCAATAGAAAACGGGATGATCAAGGAGTGACTTAATTATTCTTCATAGTAAACAGTGACTGTTGAGTAATTGTTGCAACTTGCGCTGGGGCTCTGTACCCAGCAAACACAAATCATCTAGAAAACGTTCTCTATCTCTTCCCATAGGTGTGGGAATGATTTACATTGAGAATGGTGCAGGAGAGCCTTTGAGAAACTTTTAATCAAAAAATCCAAACACAAAGGTTTTATAATAAATTGTTTTTCTGTAACTATTTTGTTCCTAATGTATTACAAATAGTTTTTACATGTTTAAATATGAAATTTATAGTGTTTTTTGTAAAATTCATTAATAAATTGTGAATGATATTTATTGGCTCAGTGAAACGTTCAAAATCCATTTAGTTATAATATGATTAGAAAAAAGTAGTTTTCCAAATTTTCTAAAAATCACTTTTTTTAACACAATTTGACTCCTTATGCATTCCACTAAACACTAATACCATGTTTAAATTTATAATTTATGTATTATTCCCTAAGATAATTTATATAAATTATAAAAGTTGCTGAAAAGTGGTGTGAAAGAATCTGAAAACGTTTTGTTGTCTTATATTCGCGTGTTCTTATTAACTAGAGTGAGTAAGAGTGAGCGAGAGTGGGTAAGAGTGACTGAGAGTAAGAGTGAGTAAGATTAAGAGTGACTGAAGGTGAGTGAGAGTGCCAGAGAGTGTGTAAGTGTGAGTAAGAGTGAGTGAGAATGAGTAAAAGTAAGAGTGACTGAGAGTAAGAGTGAGTGAGAGTAAGAGTGACAGAATGAGTAAGAGTGATTGAGAGTAAGAGTGAGTATGAGAGTAAGAGTGATTGAGAGTGAGAGTAAGAGTGATTGAGAGTTAGAGTGAGAGTAAGAGTGATTGAGAGTTAGAGTGAGAGTAAGAGTGATTGAGAGTGAGAGTAAGAGCGATTGAGAGAGTGAGAGTAAGAGTGATTTGGAGTAGGAGTGAGAGTAAGAGTGATTGAGAGTAAGAGTGATTGGGAGTAAGAGTAAGAGTGAGAGTAAGAGTGAGTAAGAGTGATTGAGAGTAAGAGTGACTGGGAGTAAGAGTAAGAGTGAGGGTAAGAATGAGAGTAAGAGTGATTGCGAGTAAGAGTGATTGGGAGTAAGAGTGATTGGGAGTAAGAGTGATTGAGAGTAAGAGTGATTGGGAGTAAGAGTGATTGAGAGTAAGAGTGATTGGGAGTAAGAGCAATTGAGAGTGAGTGAGAGTAAGAGTGATTGAGAGTAAGAGTATGAGAGTAAGAGTGACAGAGTAAGAGTGACTGAGAGTAAGAGTGAGTATGAGAGTGAGCAAGAGTGGGTAAGAGTGAGTAAGGATGACTGAGAGTAAGAGTGAGTAAGGATGACTGAGAGTAAGAGTGAGTAATAGTGCGTAAAAGTGATTGAGAGTGAGAGTGATTATGAGAGTGAGTTAAGAGTGTGAGGTGTGAGAGGGTAGCAGGCCAGGGAGGCAGGATGTGTGGTCACAGGCGAGGCCTAGGCCTCGTGATCTCTAATGTTGGTTTTTATATATATATGTTTGATTTTTTGTCCTGTTTCAAATTATAATTATTTAGCAGGAATGTAATAAGATATTGCACAGTATTAATGTGACAATAATATATGCATTATTTCCTTGTTAATCAAACTTGTTGTTCCGAGATAATATACAATCTTTGAAGGCAGTCTCCGTGGTGTAGTGGTAAGACACTCGCCTGGCGTTCCGCGAGCGCTATGTCATGGGTTCGTATCCTGGCCGGGGAGGATTTACTGGGCGCAATTCCTTAACTGTAGCCTCTGTTTAACGCAACAGTAAAATGTGTACTTGGATGAAAAAACGATTCTTCGCGGCAGGGGATCGTATTCCAGGGACCATAGGATTAAGGACTTGCCCGAAACGCTACGCGTACTAGTGGCTGTACAAGAATGTAACAACTCTTGTATATATCTCAAAAAAAAAGAAAAAAAAGAAGGAAACATTTTGAGAGCGCGAGCTAGCAACACTGGGCTGGTGGTTTGAGAGACACATGGTTAGTTGTGCTCTGACCTTCAGTGGTGAAGAGTGTGTCCCAGCTGGCCGCCACCCGCCACCACCCACCGCCACCCACCACCGACACCACCCACCACCAACCACCACAACCAGCCACCACCCACCACCACCACCCACCACCCACCGCTACCAGCCACCACCCACCACCAGCCGCCACCCGCCGCCGCCACCACCAGCCGCCACCACCACCACCCACCACCAGCCGCCACCACTATTGCCACCCGCCGCCACCACCCACCACCACCAGCCGCCACCACCCGCCACCACCCACCACCACCCACCACCACCAGCCGCCACCGCCACCACCCACCACCACCAGCCGCCAACCGCCACCACCAGCCGCCACCACCACAGCCGCCGCCACCACCACCCACCACCCACCACCATCCCCCATCACCGCCGCCACCGCCACCACCCACCACAGCCGCCGCCACCCATCACCGCCGCCACCACCACCCACCGCCGCCACCACCAGCCGCCATCACCACCAACAGCCGCCACCACCACCACCACCAGCCGCCATCACCGCCACCACCAGCCGCCATCAGCTGCCGCTGCCCCCGCCGCCCGCCCCCGCCCGCCACCGCCCACGACCACTCACCACTACCGCCCGCCACCACCGCCACCGCCGCCACTGTCCGCCACCGCCAGACACTGCCGCCAGTGTCCGCCACCTCTGCCACTGCCACCACTGTCCGCCCGCCGCCACTGTCCGCCACCGCCACCACTGTCCGCCCGCTGCCACTGTCCGCCACCACCACCACTGTCCGCCCGCTGCCACTGTCTGCCACCGCCACTACTGTCCGCCCGCTGCCACTGTCCACCCGCCGCCACTGTCCGCCATCGCTACCACTGTCTGCCACCGCCACCACTGTCCGCCCGCCGCCACTGTCCAAAACCGCCGGCACTGTCCGCCTGCCGCCACTGTCCGCCACCACTACCACTGTCCGCCACCGCCACCACTGTCCGCCACCGCCACCACTGTCCGCCCGCCGTCACTGTCCGCCCGCCGCCACTGTCCACCACCGCCGCCACTGTCCGCCCGCCACCACTATCCGCCACCACTGTCCGCCCGCCGCCACTGTCCGCCCGCCGCCACTGTCCACCACCGCCGCCACTGTCCGCCCGCCGCCCTATCCGCCACCGCCGCCACTATCCGCCACCGCCGCCACTGTCCGCCACAGCCGCCACTGTCCGCCCGCCGCCACTGTCCACCACCGCCTCCACTGTCAGCCACCGCCGCCACTAACCGCCACCACCGCCACTGTCCACCACCGCCGCCACTGTCCGCCCGCCGCCACCACCGCCACTATCCGCCACAGCCGCCACTGTCCGCCACAGCCGCCACTGTCCGCCCACCGCCACTGTCCACCACCGCCGCCACTGTCCGCCACCGCCGCCACTATCCGCCACCGCCGCCACTGTCCGCCACAGCCGCCACTGTCCGCCCGCCGCCACTGTCCACCACCGCCGCCACTGTCCGCCACCGCCGCCACTATCCGCCACCGCCGCCACTGTCCACCACCGCCGCCACTGTCCGCCCTCCGCCACTGTCCGCCACCGCCGCCACTATCCGCCACCGCCGCCACTGTCCGCCACAGCCGCCACTGTCCACCACCGCCGCTACTGTCCACCACAGCCGCCACTGTCCGCCACCGCCGCCACTATCCGCCACTGCCGCCACTGTCCGCCACAGCCGCCACTCTCCGCCACTCTCCGCCACAGCCGCCACTGACCGTTACAGCCGCCACTGTCCACCACCGCCGCCACTGTCCACCACCGCCGCCACTGTCCGCCACCGCCGCCACTATCCGCCACCGCCGCCACTGTCCGCCACAGCCGCCACTCTCCGCCACAGCCGCCACTCTCCGCCACAGCCGCCACTATCCACCACCGCCGCCGCTATCCGCCACCGCCGCCACTGTCCGCCACAGCCGCCACTCTCCGCCACAGTCCACCCCCGCCGCCACTGTCCACCACCGCCGCCACTGTCCACCACCGCCGCCACTGTCCGCCACAGCCGCCACTATCCGCCACAGTCCACCCCCGCCGCCACTGTCCACCACCGCCGCCACTGTCCACCACCGCCGCCACTGTCCGCCCGCCGCCACTGTCCACCACCGCCGCCACTGTCCGCCACCGCCGCCACCGCTGCCACTGTCCACCACCGCCGCCACTGTCAGCCCGCCGCCACTGTCCACCACCGCCGCCACTGTCCGCCACCGCCGCCACTATCCGCCACCGCCGCCACTGTCCACCACCGCCGCCACTGTCCGCCCGCCGCCACTGTCCGCCACCGCCGCCACTATCCGCCACCGCCGCCACTGTCCGCCACAGCCGCCACTGTCCACCACCGCCGCCACTGTCCGCCACAGCCGCCACTATCCGCCACAGCCGCCACTATCCGCCACCGCCGCCACAGCCGCCACTCTCCGCCACAGCCGCCACTGTCCACCACCGCCGCCACTGTCCACCACCGCCGCCACTGTCCGTCCGCCGCCACTGTCCACCACCGCCGCCACTATCCGCCACCGCCGCCACTGTCCGCCCGCCGCCACTGTCCACCACCGCCGCCACTGTCCGCCCGCCGCCACTGTCCGCCACCGCCGCCACTGTCCGCCACCGCCGCCACTATCCGCCACCGCCGCCACTGTCCGCCACAGCCGCCACTGTCCACCACCGCCGCTACTGTCCACCACAGCCGCCACTGTCCGCCACCGCCGCCACTATCCGCCACTGCCGCCACTGTCCGCCACAGCCGCCACTCTCCGCCACAGCCGCCACTGCCCGCCACAGCCGCCACTGTCCACCACCGCCGCCACTGTCCACCACCGCCGCCACTGTCCGCCACCGCCGCCACTATCCGCCACCGCCGCCACTGTCCGCCACAGCCGCCACTCTCCGCCACAGCCGCCACTCTCCGCCACAGCCGCCACTGCCCACCACCGCCGCCGCTATCCGCCACCGCCGCCACTGTCCGCCACAGCCGCCACTCTCCGCCACAGTCCACCACCGCCGCCACTGTCCACCACCGCCGCCACTGTCCGCCACAGCCGCCACTGTCCACCACCGCCGCCACTGTCCACCACCGCCGCCACTGTCCGCCACAGCCGCCACTATCCGCCACCGCCGCCACAGCCGCCACTCTCCGCCACAGCCGCCACTGTCCACCACCGCCGCCACTGTCCGCCACAGCCGCCACTGTCCACCAACGCCGCCACTGTCCGCCCGCCGCCACTGTCCACCACCGCCGCCACTGTCCGCCACCGTTGCCACTATCCGCCACCGCCGCCACTGTCCACCACCGCCGCCACTGTCAGCCCGCCGCCACTGTCCACCACCGCCGCCACTGTCCGCCACTGTCAGCCCGCCGCCACTGTCCACCACCGCCGCCACTGTCCGCCACCGCCGCCACTATTCGCCACCGCCGCCACTGTCCACCACCGCCGCCACTGTCCGCCCGCCGCCACTGTCCGCCACCGCCGCCACTATCCGCCACCGCCGCCACTGTCCGCCACAGCCGCCACTGTCCACCACCGCCGCCACTGTCCGCCACAGCCGCCACTATCCGCCACAGCCGCCACTATCCGCCACCGCCGCCACAGCCGCCACTCTCCGCCACAGCCGCCACTGTCCACCACCGCCGCCACTGTCCACCACCGCCGCCACTGTCCGCCACAGCCGCCACTGTCCACCACCGCCGCCACTGTCCGCCCGCCGCCACTGTCCACCACCGCCGCCACTATCCGCCACCGCCGCCACTGTCCGCCCGCCGTCACTGTCCACCACCGCCGCCACTGTCCGCCCGCCGCCACTGTCCGCCACCGCCGCCACTATCCGCCACAGCCGCCACTGTCCGCCCGCCGCCACTGTCCACCACCGCCGCCACTGTCCGCCACCGCCGCCACTATCCGCCACCGCCGCCACTGTCCGCCACAGCCGCCACTGTCCGCCCGCCGCCACTGTCCACCACCGCCGCCACTATCCGCCACCGCCGCCACTGTCCGCCCGCCGTCACTGTCCACCACGGCCGTCACTGTCCGCCCGCCGCCACTGTCCGCCACCGCCGCCACTATCCGCCACAGCCGCCACTGTCCGCCCGTCGCCACTGTCCACCACCGCCGCCACTGTCCGCCACCGCCGTCACTATCCGCCACCGCCGCCACTGTCCGCCACAGCCGCCACTGTCCGCCCGCCGCCACTGTCCACCACCGCCGCCACTGTCCGCCACTGCCGCCACTTTCCTCCACCGCCGCCACTGTCCACCACCGCCGCCACTGTCCGCCCGCCGCCACTGTCCGCCACCGCCGCCACTATCCGCCACCGCCGCCACAGCCGCCACTGTCCACCACCGCCGCCACTGTCCACCACAGCCGCCACTGTCCGCCACCGCCGCCACTATCCGCCACTGCCGCCACTGTCCGCTACAGACGCCACTCTCCGCCACAGCCGCCACTGTCCGCCACAGCCGCCACTCTCCGCCACAGCCGCCACTCTCCGCCACAGCCGCCACTGTCCACCACCGCCGCCACTGTCCGCCACAGCCGCCACTATCCGCCACAGCCGCCACTATCCGCCACCGCCGCCACAGCCGCCACTCTCCGCCACAGCCGCCACTGTCCACCACCGCCGCCACTGTCCACCACCGCCGCCACTGTCCGCCACAGCCGCCACTGTCCACCACCGCCGCCACTGTCCGCCACAGCCGCCACTCTCCGCCACAGCCGCCACTGTCCACCACCGCCGCCACTGTCCACCACCGCCGCCACTGTCCGCCACAGCCGCCACTGTCCACCACCGCCGCCACTGTCCGCCACAGCCGCCACTATCTGCCACAGCCGCCACTGTCCGCCACAGCCGCCACTCTCCGCCACAGCCACCACTATCCAACACAGCTGCCACTATCCGCCACCGCCGCCACTCTCCACCACCGCCGCCACTGTCCACCACCGCCGCCACTGTCCGCCACAGCCGCCACTGTCCGCCACCGCCGCCACTGTCCGCCACAGCCGCCACTGTCCACCACCGCCGCCACTATCCGCCACAGCCACCACTGTCCGCCCGCCACCACTATCCGCCACCGCCGCCACTGTCCGCCACAGCCACCACTGTCCGCCTGCCACCACTATCCGCCACCGCCGCCACTGTCCACCACCGCCGCCACTGTCCGCCACAGCCGCCACTGTCCGCCCGCCACCACTATCCGCCACCGCCGCCACTGTCCACCACCGCCGCCACTGTCCGCCACAGCCGCCACTCTCCGCCGTACAGCCTCCCCTCTCTCCGTTAGTAAATAATTATAATTGTTAGTAAATAATAAAAGAAATATAAATTATTAGATTTTTTTACTCTAAAATTGGTTTTAATATTTAAATTGAAAATAATAATATAAAATAAAATATAATAAAAATAGTAATATAATATAAAATAATATAATTTAATTTCAAGAAATTTAACTTTAAACACAAAGATGTGAAAAGGGTTCAGATTATAGGCTCAAATCTTTCATAAGAGATTCATATTGGTGTATGAATGGATTATGAATGATTCATGTTAGGATTGTAAAGTTGCCACAACATCTCAAATTAGTGTTAGATACGTAGGTTTTGGTTGTAAGTTTTGGAAACCTATTTAAGTCCACACACAAATTCGTATCTGATACGATAAAACAAACGTTTCCAATCCTTTCAAATACTTTCCAGATATGTTGTGGCAACCTTAAATTGTTTGCTGGGTAGTGCTGTGATCATCTCTGTGATTAATAATCCCTACGTAGTGCAACCTCTATTATCGGGGTTTTACATCGCCATTTCTCCAGTCGACCAGGTAGCTGAACACCATCAAGGATCAGCTGTAACTGAAGCGTGTAAGGTGTGATTGACTGTAAGTAGAAGCCCGGGAATTATTGTAGTTGTGCACATTCATAACTCGGTAAGTGTTAATTACCCAATCTCGGATTTATCGGAGTTGCTGGCAACGAGATCTCTGTGTCAGAGTCCAAATAGATTGTGGGAGTGTTAATCTGTCTGGTGACAGCTCTTAACCTCCCTTGACCTGTCACTAGTGAGAGTGGCAGGTGACGTGTGTGTGTGAACGATTTACTATAAACACATTTGAGTCCTAGACTGTTATCATCTTTTGCAGTGTATTGTAGTGTTGTTTGATCATTAATGTCTGTGTGACACTGTTTATATCTCTTTACAGAGATCCAATATTTAAGTAAGTCATTGTGGTTAAATTGATTATTTTGTCACTGTGACAAGTATTGATTCTCATTATTGTGTGTGTATTGCTGGTGTCGGATTGTTTTGGTGAAATCCTCGTTATTGATTCATTAACGTAATTAGTAAAGTCAGTGTCTGTATTGATCGGTAGCTGTCAGTAGGACAGCGTATCAAGGTGCTAATTGATTGTTTCATCTATGTGATAAACAATAAATAACGTGAGTTAAGTGATTGTAAATTGTCTGAATGACAGTGATTAACGAAACTGTTGGTGTTTACTTGACGTAAATTAATTGAGCAGTTAATTGATAATTGTATATGATTGATGGTCGTCCAAGTGACGTGTTAACATAATTAATTGAATGTCTTTGTGACATTGTTGTTAAGTAATTTACTTGTGTATGTCTTAGTGGCATTGAGTAAAGTAACGTACCTTACTTGTGGGTGTGTTATTGTGGTGATTGCCTTTGTGACATTGTTGTATACGCATTTTCATATGTTGATATATCATGTTGTTCAAGTTTTTTTATTTTTTTATTTTTTTTCCATGCAAGCATGCAATTTAAATACAATAAAAACAAGACAATAACATAGAACACATAACAAAACAAAACAAAACAATAAACCACCGGCCAGAAGGGCCGACAGCACAGTACAACAAATTACAAACACGATAAATGCATGAGAAACACAGCATACATCAAGACACAAAATAGAAAACAATGTCAAACAAGCAAGCACAGTAACAGTACAAAACAAAACATGTTAAAACAAAACATGTTAAAACAAAACAAACATCAAGAGGTACAACAAAAAACATAACAAGAAAATTACAATATAAAACAAACAAAACAAAAATAACAAACAAGTACAACATGTAATGCAATAATAAAATACCAGTGCAAAGGTACATCACAGAAACAAGACATGAATAAAAACACCCACACCAAACCAACTACCTCACAACAAGCAAAGGGAGAGGCCAAAATATACAATAATAACAAACAAGCAATCCATGCAATCAAGAAAACGAAACATAGGAACATACACAACAACAAACAAGCACCGGCCTGAAGGACCGAGAACAAACACAACATAAAGGACATCATGAAATAGAAAAAGAAAACACACAGCACACAACACGCCAAAAATTAAAAAAAAACAATAATAAAAACAAAAATAAAAATAAAAATAAAAACAAAAATAAAAACAAAAAACAACACATTCTAGCAATGTATAAGTAGAACACACATGGCAAAGTAACAACACAAAAGCAAATACAGGAATAAAAACGCCCTCACCAAAACACCTGCCTCGCAACAAATAAGGGAGAGGCACGGGCACAAAATACAATAGGGCAAACAAAAGGCCATAGGGGCACACAACGCTACAGTAACATGGAATCAGATGACATATTTGCCCGGGAACAAGACCCGGGGGAACCGCACATTGAACGCCTCCCAATGCAGCCACCTCCCCCAAGAGTCTCGACCCTCCATCGGGGGCGCCATGTCATCCGGAACACCGGCACTAAACACCTGCAAACAGGGAAACCAGACGGTGTCACTCTGGAGGCGAGTAACCGCCACCCTACTCCATACAACGGGAACTCGCCCATCATGAAAGTCCTCCCGCCTTTCCGACAGCAGGGACTCGGCAACCACGACCTCCAGGGCCCCAATTCGCAACCACACAAGAGGGGGGCCGGACAGAGGGCACCACCACAGGGGCACCAGCGGCCATGGGCACACCACCAGACGACTGCTAGAACCAGGGCGGCGCGCATCCTTTCGTAAAGTCACTACCAGGCCACGCCCAGCACCAGCATCCGCACTATCCACGGGAGACATCTCCCGTCACGCAGGGTGCATTCTCACCTCCACAGATCTCCAGTATCAGTTCTTGATACTGGTAATGGCTCAAAAGGGCCACCACTTACAGGCTATTCATGCCCGTGCCACCTTTTGGGTGGCTTAATCTTCATCAATCAATGAATCATCGCACTATCCCTGGCAGTGGAAGCCACCACACCCCACTGCGGAGAGCCCCCTGGCGGGGAAGTACCAGAAGGCACACCCGAGACACGGACATCAGTACCAGCAAGCACATGTACCACCACCACCACCAACCGCGGAGGCAACGACGCATCCGGATCCATGGCGTCAACACCCGAAGACCCACAGTCACTAAAGTCCCCAACATCGGCCCAGGCAGTAGACGAACGCCTGGAACATTTGGGCTCCGCCCGGATATCGTCAGAGCCGGAAGCGGATGCAAAAACATGGGCACCACTAGCCGGACGAACCGACGCCCGACGCAAAACGGCAGCAGCCTCTACCACAGAGGGAACCGGACCACACACAGCACAAGGCTCTGCAGCCACCCCAGCACCCAGCACAGTAAGGACCCGAGGTGAGGATACAGGGCCAGGTTCAGCAGCCGAAGACGAGGGAGCAGACGGCGATGCCTCACAGGGAGCACCAGGAAGGCCCACGGGAGCAGCAGGGCCAGAGACAGGATCAGGAGTAACATCCGACGGCACCGCAACATCTGGAGGAGGGTCTGCGACAACCGGGGGGAAACGTCGGGCGACGCCGGGGGAGCCTCAGCAGAGAACGGGACGCTCACCTCCTCACCCCCGGAGTCCTCCTCTAGAGGAGGAGGACTCCTTCAGAGCGGCGGGAAATCCTCTTCACGGAACAAATTTACGGGAACAACCGGATCAGCAGTGCACCCGGCAGCCTGATGCCCCAACAAGCCACACCGGAAACAAGTACGGGGTTGCCGGGCATAAAACACTCGCACGTAGTACCCTAAAAGCCGGACAGAGGACGGAATGTCCGACCTCAGTTGCATCCCGAGGGTACGAATGTTGGTCTTCACACCCGAATGCTTCCCAGAAGACAGCGAGTTCATCCGCACACTGACGACGGGGCCATACCTCTGGAAGAAACGCCGGATGAGGGTCTCTGGAAACTCCAGGGGGGCGCCATGGACACTCACATATGTCACAGCACCACTGCGGTCCGAAATGGTCACAGACCCGTTGCCGTCCTGCAGCAGCAAAGTACGCCCCTCGTACCTCCGAAGAAAATCACATTACACTGCCTCACCCACAAACTTTATGATCACATGGCGAGCAGTGATCAGCTCGACACCGTAGACGTCCTGGACTGGGACCCTGAGCATGTCACTCAAGACCAAGTTCACAAGAGGGTAACCTGCACGGCCAGTAAACTCCAAACCTATGGAGTTCACCCTCACAACAGCTGGAAGATGGCCGCCCACCGCAAAAGCGCCACGTCCACCTTGTTGTTCAAGTGGTTGATTTGACAAGAGTGTACATGAAGTGTTTCAGGTTAGTTCACTATTGTTGATGACCTGTCCATTGGGTCGAGACTTTGTGTCTATACACCTGTCAGGTGGTGGGTCAACGAGACCTACTGCAAAGTGATGATTGTCAGATTTGAAATGACACTCTTGGTTTAACGTAAAGTGTGGGGCTGTGTATTAGCCATTAAGTTGTTGAATAAATTGTTATTCTGTCTACACAGGTCTTTATGTCATTTCTTCATTCTGCAGTACTGCCCCCATTCATTACTTTACTTACAATTGTCCTGAACAGGCACATAAGCTGGTTCAGGCTCCAGCCCCTAATCCTAATCACTGAATAAAAAATTAGATATGAGGACCCGTCCTCTACCTGTTTTATTCGCTGCCAGCGAGTTGCAAAGAGCACGACCCAGTGAGAGACGGTCTTGTGATGCATTGTAGAAGGGATGACCACCTTGGTCTTCATCCTTCTCCTGTACTACAGGATCTTTGGCGGTTGCTCTCGCTTATCTCTCCCTTTTCTGATTACTCATTCGAAGCATCTGACCTCCCTGCATAGAGTCTGGGTGTGTTGTTGCAGTCGACTCAAAAGGATATTCTCACATCTAGCATACCAATCTGGAGTTAAGGCACTTAACAGTAAATAAGCTCCAGTCATTGCCAGAGGGAGAAATCAGAAATCTCACAACAAGTTAGCTGTACTCAATAACATATTTCTGAACGAAATACTGCCACTATATTTAAATTAATGGAAATATTAAATCAAACAATAATAACAATTCTATTTAAAATAATTACAATGTAAAAATTGAGAATTAGATTAATAGTAATAATAATTAAATTAATAGTAATAATAATTAAATTAATAGTAATATTACTATTAATTTAATTAAAAAAATTGTGCTGCCCGAAACACTTTGCGTAATAGTGGCTTTAGGCATTGTATGTACTAGCTCTATCTATAAATCTATCAATTTTTGTAAAACCTCTTGTATGTATGTACTTTACCTGAATAAACCTTTATTTATTTATTTATTTATATAAAAAATTTGAAAATAATTAAAATTATATTTAAATTATAAAAACAATTAACACATATGTAAGCAAATAACATGAACATTACTCATGATCTTTATATAATGCTGGTTTTGTTTGTTGTCACAGATCACAACTGCTACACCAAGCCTGGTACACACACTGTCAATGGTTACTTGATGGTCTGCAATTGTACCCATGGTGAAGGGTCCAAGCTGCACCTAATCCAACAGGATACAAGTAAGTCTCTGTCGGCCGTGATGAAGGGTCCAGGTGCACTTACAAACAATAAATAAAAAAATATTGTAAAAGAGTGTATGTTTAGTACATATATAGTTGATTAGTTTACATAGGTTTACAGTGAGCTATTTATCTTAAAGAAAGTGTTGAAAACAATATTACATGAAACTCTGACAATGAGAATATAATTTAAAGGATTAATATAAACTAATCATTCAATGAGTTTATAAAAACAAAATTTAGTTCCTCGGCAGTCTCTATGTATTTGAATCTAGCGCAAAGCCGGATCAAAATCACTCCCAACACACAGTTCGTGCAACATAGATCTGATTTCCACAGAACTCAACATTCCTGGCAGTAAACCGTCTCTTTATCAAAGTTGTTCCTTCAAAATTCCAATTATCCAGCTGGGGGTCTCCCTGCTTTCACTGCTGACTTGTTGTTTTCCTATTATGTATACCTGCTGCACCATTATATATCATTCATCCTTAAGTTGTAATTCTTGACAACTAAGTTTTTACTTCTGGGATAGTTGGAGTCTCTAGTGACTCAGTGTAATAAAAATGAATTGAATGAGATTGCTGGATGTGCAATTCCCTTCAGACAAAAGGATATCATTCGCTTGTGAACAATTTCTTCGAGTGTGGATTTAGACATAAGGCTTGATATGAGATTGCAATGAGTGTCAGGATGAACACTCGTCTTGAACATTTTCTCCATTTACAATTAAGGTTACCAAAATCAACACTTTGAAGGTGGCATAGTTCACAGTCATGTGGGCTCTGATATTGACTGCTTACTTTACTTGCGACCAGGTATCATGATGAACGAATTCACTCATAATGACATTTGTTCTAAAGTTTAGGTCTCTAATACCATCTGAAAAATTCACGTGGACCCTTTCAGGAAAGGATATGACCCAGATCCTTTTCAAAATATTTTTCGGTAATTTCTCAGCGTAATAACTTTAATTTCGGATCAATATACAACGGATTGAGTGAGTTAATGGGAACTACAGCACATTTGGCTAGATGGAAAGTAAGGTTGTATTCTGCATACAACTGAAGAATATGTGAGAATATCTCTCACATATTCCTATCAAGATTTTCAAAGAATTTTTCGTCGGTGTAAACAGAACTAGATCATCAGCTTAACAGAAAACATTGGCCTTAGTTCCAAAAATCCCAAAAATGAAAACTCGTTCGATTTCAATCAAACTTTTTTGACAGGTTGTATATGATATGGGTTTCATCTGGTGCAAGTCTCAGCATCGTAGCATAAATAGGAAGGGAGAAAAAAATATTGAATTATGTGTCAAAATTTTTCCAAAATGGTCAAAAACTATTATAAAACACAAGTGTCAACTGAAATCATGTCTATGACTCTCAGCTATCACAATAGCATATATTAAAAAAATATATAATTAATTAAAAAAAATTAAGTTAAAACAAAAATAATTCTTTATTTTTTATTTTTTTTTTTTCAATTATTTTTCCGACGATTTGCGTGAAACTTATACACCTGACTACACGTAAGCCTATCTGTAAGGGTGCCAATTTTGGAGGAAATTGGTTGATTTCAACCTCAGTCACAGATAGCAGCACCTTAGACTTTATTATATTCTTATTTATTTTCAAGTAACATAAAAATTCTTATAACTCTTTCATTGTTTTATTCAATTTATATGACACGTACACCATATATGTAGAGTGTATGTCTCTAAAATCGGTATTAAGTGTTGCTTCCTAAGTTCATTTATTGATTTTATAATAGCAATAAATATGATATATTTGCATAATTTTTGGGGGGAACTTTGACTATTTGCATTAGGAAAACTAAAGATGTTTTGGAAAATACGGACCTTTTATTAGTAGTACGGAGACTTTATTATTTGCTAATGTGACAGAAAAGTATCATAGAATGATTATATCTGAAAGGTGTGGTTGTTATAAACACTTGAAAATGTGTAATATTCGTTGAATAAAATTAGAAAAATTATAAATATCCCTCTCTATTTAGGTTGCAGTACTGAAACTTGGATCAGTTGCAGCCCTTTTCATATACAACTAGTAAAAAATTTTGATTGACATTGAACAAGGTTTAAAAAACTAACTGACACTCCCTTAGTTGCACCTGTGCCTCAGCCAGCTCGACTGTCATTTAACTCCTTTAACAATAGATGAAGAGAGAGAGAGCAAATAGTATAAGATTGAAAACTGTACCTTATTTGATTCATGTTTAGTGAGAAATATTCAGAGTAGACATATTCCATTTCACAGCTAATTTGCATACCTGATAAGAAATATATATATATATATCTAGCAATGACAGTACATATTTTTCTGTTAAGTAGTTCTTTAAAAAAGTTTAATGTGTTCAGATTTGTCAAAAGTTTTGGAAACATCACGGAACAAAGAGAGAACAGAGCTACTGAGTACTTTAAGTACTAAATAGTTTCATTCCAAAACACAATACACTATCATCTCTTTTTTTTTTTTTGCAGGGATATTCCTGCACGGGGCCCTAAGCCTCTGGCTGGCCCACTAAGTGTTGCTTGTTTCTGTTTTACTTGGGCGAAGTATGAGTATTTATGATTCGTATGGTCGCTTCAGTAAGAATCTCTGGTTAAGGGTCCAAGCTGCACTATACTGCTCACTATATAAGTCTCATTCATCTGTCATCCAAGGACAAGAGGAAGTACTGTCCTGTAAACCCCGACCTCATACACAAGTCTATGTTATCATTTGAGATGTGTCCAAGATGCACTACACTACACAGCGTTGAATTTAAGTCTTGTATGCCACCCGTGGAGACTGGTACAAACTGTACAATTAGACAGGTAGGTTTCATCTGACACTCGAGCAGAAGTACACGTCTCTGTCACCCGTTGTGACAAGTCTTAGCAGCAATGTATCGCTTAGTTTGCAAGTCTCTTCTGTAACCCGTGGATATGACTTCCAGCTGCACTATACCACCCAGAACTAAAACAACTATATAGGCAAATAAGTTTTTGTCACCACTGTAAACCTGTGTTAAAACTACAATTTACGGTCCAGTAAACAAATACATGTATGTAACTCAGAGTTGAGTCCAAGTTGAACTATAACAATCAGTTTTCAATTCTCTGTCATCCATGGAGAAGGGAACCGGTTATACTATATTCATTAGTCCCCATTAAGACTGGAAACGAGAGGCTCAAGAAGCAAGGTACCTCCCAGTGCTCAGCAAGTCTCAACCACTTGTGACGGAGGGCGCCAAACACTGTTATATAACTGCCTTTATTTTCTGATTGTAGAAAGGTAGTAGGTTGTACAAAGGTCAAACCTTAATTATTGATATAAATAAATTTTGTTAAAGGTTTAAAAACGTTGAGTTTACTCAACCAAATTTTAGCCATTTTAGATAACGTACAGATAACAGTTTTTTTAAGTCATTTATGTGTGTGTATGAGTGTCTACTCACCTAGTTGTCTTCGCCTAGTTGTAACTTCGAGGGTTGAGCTCTGGCTCTTTGGTCCCACCTCTCAGCTGTCAGTCAACTGATGTACAGGTTCCTAAGCCTATAGAGTTCTATCATATCTTCACTTGAAACTGTGTATGGAGTCAGCCTCCACCACATCACTACCTAATGCATTCCATTTGTCTACTACTCTGACACTGTAAAGGTCTTTCTAATATCTCTGTGGCTCATTTGGGCACACAATTTCCACCTGTGTCCCCTAGTGCGTGCGACCCTTGTATTAAATAGTCTGTCTTTATCTACCATATCAATTACTGGAGGAATTCATGGAGGATTTCATCTCCCGGTACTCAGTGTCTGGCCTCATGCTCTCTCCACCTAGTTTCATTACCTTACATTCACTTGGGTTGAACATCAATAGCTATTTGTTGGACCATTCCTTCAGTTTGTGTAAGTCGTCTTGTAGCCTCTTGCTATCATCCTCGGTCTTAATCCTCCTCATAATATTTGCGTCATTAGCCAACATTGCGAGAAACGAGTCTGTACCCTCTGTGAGATCATTTACATATATCAGAAATAGGATAGGTACAAGGACTGAACCCTGCGGGATTCCTGATGCCTTGGATCCCTGATGCGGGATTCCTGATACCGGTGCAATAACTGAACCCACAGGTTTCAGTTATTGCACCGGTAATGTTCATTGTCTACATAAACAATCTACCAGATGGAATACAGAATTATATGAACATGTTTGCTAATGATTCTAAAATAATAGGGAAGATAAGAAATCTAGAAGATTGTCATGCTCTTCTAGAAGACCTGGACAAAATAAGTATATGGATCACCACTTGGCAAATGGAATTTAATGTGAATATATGCCATGTTATGGAATGTGGACTAGGAGAACATAGACCCCACACAACGTAAAAATTATGTGAGAAATCTTTAAAGAACTCTGACAAAGAAAGGGATCTAAAGTTGGTTCTAGATAGAAAACTGTCACCTAGAACCACATTAAGAACAATGTGCGAGGAGCCTATGCTACACTTTCTAACTTCAGAATTGCTTTTAAATACATGGATGGCGAAATACTAAATATATTGTTCACGACTTTTGTTAGACCAAAACTAGAATATGCAGCACTTGTGTGGTGGCCATATCTTAAGAAGCTCATAAACAAACTGGAAAAGGTGCAAAGACATGTCACTAAGTGGCTCCCAGAACAGAAGGACAAGTGCTACGAGGAGAGGTTAGAGGCATTAAATATGCTAAAACTAGATGATAGAAGAAAAAGAGGTGATATGATCACTACGTACAAAATAGTAACAAGAATTGATAAAATTGATAGGGAAGAATTTCTGAGACCCAGAACTTCAAGAACAAGACGTCATAGATTTAAACTAACGAAACAAAGCTGCCAGAGAAGTATAAGAAAATTCTCTTTTGTAAACACAGTGGTAGACGGTTGGAACAAGTTAGGCGAGAAGGTGGTGGAGGCCAAAACCGTCAGTAATTTCAAGGCGTTATTTGACAAATAGTGCTGGGAAGACGGGACACTACGAGCGTAGCTCTCATCCTGTAGCTACACTTAGGTAATTACACACACACACACCTACCTTGAGGTTACCTTGAGGTGATTCCGGAGATTAGCGTCCCCGCGGCCCGGTCGTCGACCAGGCCTCCTGGTTGGCGGACTGATCAACCAGGCTGTTAGACGTGGCTGCTCGCAGCCTGATGTATGAGTCACAGCCTGGTTGATCAGGTATCCTTTGGAGGTGCTTATCCAGTTCTCTCTTGAACACTGTGAGGGGTCGGCCAGTTATGCCCCTTATGTGTAGTGGAAGCGTGTTGAATAGTCTGGGGCCTCTGATGTTGATAGAGTTCTTTCTCAGCGTACCTGTTGCACCTCCGTTTTTCAACGGGGGTATTTTGCACATCCTGCCATGTCTTCTGGTCTCATGTGATGTTATTTCTGTGTGCAGGTTTGGGACCAGCCCCTCTAATATTTTCCACGTGTAAATTATTATGTACCTCTCCCGCCTGCGCTCAAGGGAGTACAGTTTTAGGCTCTTTAGTCGGTCCCAATAGTTTAGATGTTTTACTGAGTAGATTCTAGCAGTAAAGGATCTCTGCACACTCTCCAGGTCAGCAATTTCTCCAGCTTTGAAAGGGGCTGTCATTGTGCAGCAGTAGTCCACTCTAGAGAGCACAAACGTTTTGAAAAGTATCATCATCGGTATAGCATCACTAGTGTGAAAAGTTCTTGTTACCCAACCTGTCATTTTTCTTGCAGTTGTGACGGCTACTTTATTGTGTTCTTTAAAGGTATGGTCTTCCGACATGAGTACACCCAGATCCTTTACATTGCCTTTTCGTTCTGTGTTATGATTTGCTTGAGTTTTGTACGTGGTTTCCGTTTTTATATTTTCATTTTTTCCATAGCGCATGAGCTGGAACTTATCTTCGTTAAACACCATATTATTTTCTGTAGCTCATAGAAAGACCTGATCTACATCTGACTGGAGTTTTTCCGTGTCCTCTATTTTGCCTACTCTCATGAAGATCCTAGTGTCATCTGCAAAGGATGATACAGTGCTATAGGTTGTGTTCTTGTCTATGTCTGATATGAGGATGAGAAAAAATACTGGAGTACCCTGGGGGTACTGAGCTCTTCACGGTTGATGGGCTGGATTTTATTTTGTTGACTATTACACATTGGGTTCTGTTGGTCAGGAAATTGTAGATCCATCTGCCTATTTTTCCGGTAATTTCTTTCGAACGCATTTTATGTGCAATAACACCATGGTCACATTTATCAAAAGCTTTTGCGAAATCTGTGTAAATTACATCAGCGTTTTGTTTGTCTTCCATAGCATCTAATGCCATATCATAGTGGTCCAGCAACTGCGACAGGCAAGAGCGCCCTGTTCTGAAACCATGTTGTCCGGGGTTATGGAGATGCTGTGATTCCATGTATTTTGTGATCTTACTTCTTAGCACTCTCTCAAAAAATTCTATGATGTGCGATGTTAGTGCTATCGGTCTGTAATTTTTTGCCTCTGCCTTATTTCCTCCTTTATGAAGTGGTGCTATCTCTGCTGTTTTTAGTATATCAGGAATAACGCCAGTATCTAGGCTTTGTCTCCACAGAATGTGGAGGGCCTGCGATAGTGTTTTTTTTACAGTTCTTTTTGAATATGGAGTTCCAAGAATCCGGGCCTGGTGCAGAGTGCATAGGCATACTGTTTATGGCTTCTTCAAAATCCAGTGGGGATAGGGTGACGTCTGATATATGATTTGATGTTGGTATCATATCTATGAAAAATTCATTTGGGTTATCAATCTTTAGTGTGTTTAATGGCTCGCTGAAAACAGAGTCGTACTGCGTCCTCAGTAGCTCGCTCATTTCTTTGTTGTCATCGGTGAAAGCTCCATCTCCCTTTCGCAGGGGCCCGATAGTAGATGTGGTTTTTGATCTTGATTTTGCTTAGGAGAAAAAGTATTTCGGATTTCTCTCTATTTCACTGATGGCCTTTTGCTCTCTTTGCCTCTCCTGGGTTTTGTATGATTCTTGTAGCTTCCGTTCAATTGTTTCTATTTCTCTACCTAACCTTCTTCGCCGTTCTTGAGATAGGGTGCGACTCTCAAGTTGTTCCGCGATTCGTTTTCTTCGCCTATATAGGGAACGACGTTCCCTTTCCAATCTGCATCTCTTCCTCTTTTTTCTTAGGGGTATGCAGTTTGAACATATTGCTAGTGCTACTGAGCTTATTTTTTCCAGGCACTGGTTCAGGTTTGCATTTTCTAGCTGTTCTTCCCAGTTCATTTCTGTGAAGTCGTGGCTTATTTGCTCCCAGTTTATCTGTTTATTATTGAAGTTGAATTTGCTGAGATCTCCTCCACCGGGAATCTGGACTGGTTTTGAAGGTCTACTCCCCATGGTTTTCATAACTTCAATTAAGTTGTGATCTGAGTAACAGGTATCTGTAATCATTATGTTCCTGATCAATTCATCATTATTAGTGAAAATGAGGTCCAGCGTGTTCTCCTTCCTAGTTGGTTCTACTAGTTGCTGGTTTAAGGCAAACTTGTCGCACATCCGTAGCAGGTCATTTGCATGTGCCTGTTCATTTAGGCTACTTCCTGGTATTCTTTCTGATATTACTGTATTAGCCAGGTGCTTCCATTTCAGGTGCCATAGGTTGAAGTCCCCAAGCAGGATGATGTTCGGAGCTGGATTTGTGAGGTTTTCCAAGTAGTGTTCTATTTTCATTAGTTGGTCTTTAAACTGCTGAGGGTTTGCCTCCGGTGACTTATATACAAGGACAATAACTACATTTAGAATCTCTATTTTGATTATCAGCACTTCCATCATATCATTTGAGGTGTTTAGCAGCTCAGTACAGATAAATGTGTCTTTGATGTAGAGGCTGACCCCACCCTGAAGCCGGTGTTTCCTATCACATCTGAAAAGATTGTACTCTGAGATCCATATTTCACTATCATAGTAGTCCTTTGTGTGGGTTTCTGTTAGGGTTGGAAACACTGCATTTGCTTCATGAAGGAGACCATCTATAAAGTGAACTTTGTTGGATTTGCGTGTTTTTATACCCTGGATGTTGGCAAATATAAATGATGTTATCGTGTTAGTGGAAGTGCTGGAAGCCTTACTTGGTGTTAATATCTGAGGCTCTGGTAAGGAGGCCAGTGTTTGCATCCAGGGTGTGTTGTTTTGGAAGTGATTCGTCCAGTTTTGGTAGTAGGACGGGTGTTGTGTGGTGTAGTACCTGTGTGCTTGTTGATAATTTGTATTCCAGTCTTGTGGGTATCTCCTTTCCCCTCTGTAATCCTGTAGTGGTTCCATCTGACTGTTCCTCTCTCTTATATATACTACTCTGTTTCTGCCTTCCTCTAAAAAATTTCCAGTAGTGTCATATTGATCTTCCCGTCTATAACGCTGTGTACCTCTCACGTGGAATTCCGGACACTGAAGATTGCAGCATTTTTTGTCCCTAATTGAAAATTGACATAATTTAGGGTGGAAGTATCTACACCCTGTTCCAAAACGGCATGTACCCCTCTCCAACATGTTCCTGCATTTTCGAGGATGCAGAAAATGGCATTTTGCTCCTAATTTTCCATATTTGCATATTCCTTTAGCGTAGAATTTGCAAATGTGTTCCGGTTTTGCGTTTTTCACGGTATTTATATCTGTGACTGTCTTGTCTACCTCTTTATTGGAGCCATCTCCGTCTTTTGTCCCAAGTCCTTCATTTATGCACATTTATGAGAAATATCTAGGCTTACTAAATGAATTTGGCAAGAATAAGGGAAGCTTGGCAAGGGAAGGGGGAATAGTAGTAGGTGGAGTAGCAGGAGTGGAAGGGGTGGGGGTCAGCCAGGGAGGGGGCGACCAGCATGAGCCTGAACTGAGAAAGAGGACAATCATAATCCATGGATTGCTTGAAGCCAGGGCACCATCGAGGCAGGAAAGGATGGAGATTGGGGATTTGGAGCTACAGGGGATCTTGAGAGACATGAGAGCCCAAGTGGCAGGGAATGAGGTGCAAGTCCACCGATGCATTGGGCCATACAACTGTAACAGGAAACGACCTGTCCTGGTACAGTTCACTAACGAAGAGGAAGTGGATTACATACTGCATCACAAACACTTACTTAGAGGTAGCGAAAATTACTACAACGTATATATTGATAAATTCATGACGAAGGAGGAGCAGATAGCCCACAGAGCAAGCAAACAACAATACAACTCTTCCCATTTGAGCGTAGCTACACACCCCAATGCTAATCCACCCCATGCTAACCAGCTCACACCTGCTTCTCAAGTTACTCCCTCCCCAAATCAGCCCTCCCTGCCCCTGCTTATCTCCCCATCACCTCCCTTGACCCCTCTGACCCCACTGCAGTCAAATTCATCCCACATTCCAAGGACCCCCTTATCACCTCAACCCCCAAAACCCGTCCAGCCCTCATCCCCTCAACCCCCAAAACCCACCCAGCCCTCATCCCCTCAACCCCAAAAACTCACCCAGCCATCATCCCCTCAACCCCCGAAACCTACCCAGCCCTCACCCCTCCTCATCCCCACTCCTTCCATGTGACCCCCCACCCTTGCGAGGGGGGGGTGGGAGGTTCCCCCCACCCCCTCTATCCTTCTCCCTCCCAACCTCTCAACCTCTATCTGACTCCCAACCTTACGCTATCTCCCAACCCCTCTATGCCTATCAGACCCTCCCTAATTTTCAGACCCAGTATGTCCTTCCTACTCCAGACCTACCTACCCGGGCCCTACCCCAGACCCTCCTACCTACCTTCCTAGAAGCCCAGCCCCCATTAGCCCCACAAGCACCCCTCCTGACCTCTTTCACCCCTCCATACACCCCCCGGACCCCCCCCAGACACCCTCCGGATCTCCCTGGACACCCCCCGGATCCTCCCCGCCCCCAGTCATCCCCCAGACTCCCCCCAGATACCCAAGGTCCCCCCTGCCCCCAGTCATCCCCCAGATTTCCCTAGACCCCCAGAGAAAGGGAGAACTCTGGTATAAGAGTTTCCATGAAGAATCTCAAGGTTTGGTACACCAATGCTGATGGGGTATCTAATAAAGCAAAAGAGATAAAAGAAAGAGTGAGTGAGGCAGATTCTGACATAGTTGCAATTGTGGAAACTAAAATTAATGACATGATCTCAGATGCAATCTTTCCTGAAGGGTACCAGGTGATACAAAAAGAGAAGACACAGAGACAGGGAGGGGGAGTGGCACTCCTAATAAAGCGGAAATGGAAGTTTGAAGACCTGGGAAATCGGGTTACCAATGAGTGCACAAGCTTCATACATAGAACTCTGACAGTAGATGGGAGGAAGATTGTGATCTTGGTGATCTACAATCCCCCACCAAACAGTAGAAGACCCAGGCAGGAGTATGATGACAACAACAAGGCATGTATAGATGAACTGCAGAAGGCAGCAACACTAGCACACAGAATGAGAGCGAAGCTGCTGATCATGGGGGACCTAAATCATGGAGAGATAAATTGGGAATCAAGGAATCCCCATGGAGGGGACGAAACGTGGGGAGGAAAATTAGTAGATGTTATAGACAGGAATTTCCTAACACAACATGTGAAGGAAGACACAAGGGAAAGAGAAGGAGATGCACCAAGCCTATTAGACCAGATTTTCACCCAGAACGTAGAAGATATCGAGAATTTAGAGCATGAAATACCTCTAGGGACCATTGACCATTGTGTCCTAGTCTTTGATTACATGATGGAATTCAAACTTATGACCATGTGACAAGAGATCTGGGAAAGGAGAGTTGACTACAGGAAAGGGGACTATAAGAGGATAAAGGACTATCTGGGTGAAGTGCAGTGGGAGGAAGAAATTAGAGGAAAACCAGTCCAAGATATGATGGACCTAGTCATACAGAAATGCCAGGAGGCCGAAGAGAGATTATACCAACAGTAAAGGGAAAAATAAGAAGGAATATAATAACCCATGGTTTAATAGACAGTGTCAGGAAGCAAAAATGGCCAGCAGGTGGGAGTGGAGGAAGTACAGAAGACAAAGGATAGAGGACAACAGGATCAGATGCAACAGAGCTAGGAACGATTACATTAACATAAGACGAGCATCGGAAAGGGACTAGGAGAACGATATTGCAATCAAACCGAAAAAACAACCTAAGTTACTACACAGTCATATAAGAAGAAAAATGTCGGTGAACGACCAAGTGACAAGACTAAGGAAGACAGAGGGGGCATATACTGAAAGTGACAAGGAAATCTGCGAGGCACTGAATGCCAGTTTTCATGGAGTGTTCACTACCGAGCCTGAGCAGCTCCCATTGTTGGAAGGGGTTACCCCTAGATGAAAGACTATCAGATATAGAGGTGACAGCAGAGGAGGTAATGAAACCGTTGACAACTCTAGATGCAACTGAAGCAGTTGGACCAGACAAAGTATCACCGTGGATACTAAAAGAAGCAGCGCAGGCCCTCATCGTGCCTCTGGCAATGATCTTTAATGAGTCACTTATGTCGTAAGAATTGCCCAGTTGCTGGAAGAAGGCAAATGTTGTGCCGATCTTCAAGAAAGGCGATAGGGAGGAGGCACTTAACTATAGACCTGTATCACTGACAAGCATCCCCTGTAAAATACTGGAAAGAATAATTAGGCTACGACTGTTTGCACACCTGGAGAACATTAGGTTTGTGAACAAACATCAACATGGGTTCTGGACAGGGAAATCGTGCCTAGCAAACCTTCTGGAATTCTATAATAAAATAACGAGGACAAGACAGGACAGAGATGGTTGGGCAGACTGCATATTTCTGGACTGCCAAAAAGCCTTTGATACAGTACGGCACATGAGACTGCTGTTCAAACTCGAGAGGCAGGCGGGGGTGCGGGGAAAGGTCCTAGCATGGATAAGGAACTACCTAACAGGAAAGAGCCAAAGAGTTACGGTAAGGGGCGAGAAGTCGGACTGGAGAACAGTAACAAGTGGAGTACCACAAGGATTGGTGCTGGGACCAATTCTATTTCTTGTATATGTTAACGACATGTTTACAGGCGTAGAGTCCTACATGTCAAGGTTTGCAGATGACGCAAAGTTGATGAGAAGAGTTGTGACAGATGAGAATTGCAGGATCCTCCAAGAGGACCTGAACAGGTTGTAGAAATGGTCAGAGAAATGGCTACTAGAATTCAATACGAACAAATGTAAAGTTATGGAAATGGGACTAGGAGATAGGAGACCAAAGGAACAGTACACAATGAAGGGGAACAGCCTACCTGTGACGACGCGCGAAAGAGACCTGGGTGTGAACGTAACACCTAATCTATCTCCTGAGGCACATATAAATAGGATAACGACAGCAGCGTACTCTACACTGGCAAAAGTTAGAACATCATTCAGAAACCTAAGTAAGGCGGCATTTAGGGCACTTTACACTGCCTACGTGAGGCCAGTCTTAGAGTATGCCGCCTCATCATGGAGTCCCCATCTGTAGAAACATATAATGAAACTGGAAAAGGTTCAGAGGTTTGCAACGAGACTCGTCCCAGAGCTACGAGGGATGGGGTATGAGGAGCGCCTGAGGGAACTGTGCCTTATGACACTAGAAAGAAGAAGGGAGAGGGGAATATGATAGGAACGTACAAAATACTCAGAGGGATTGGCAGAGTGGACATAGACGAAATGTTCACACGGAATAGTAACAGAACGAGGGGACATGGATGCAAGCTTGAAACTCAGATGAGTCACAGAGATGTTAGGAAGTTTTCTTTTAGCGTGAGAGTAGTGGGAAAATGGAATGCACTTCAGGAATAGGTTGTGGAAGCAAATACTATCCATAATTTTAAAACCAGGTATGATAGGGAAATGGGACAGGAGTCATTGCTGTAAACAACCGATGCTCGAAAGGCGGGATCCAAGAATCAATGCTCGATCCTGCAGACAGAACTAGGTGAGTACAACTAGGTGAGTACACACACACACACACACACACACACACACACACACACACACACTTCAATCACTTAAGGATTGACTGGGAGAACAAGGAACCGCATAAAGGCGAGGATATGTGGAGAGCCAAACTACTGGAGGTGCACCCAGCAAACAATTTTAGGTTGCCACAACATATCTGGAAAGTATTTGAAAGTATTGGAAACGTTTGTTTTATCGTATCAGATACGATATTGTGTGTGGACTTAAATAGGTTTCCAAAACTTATAACCAAGACATATGTATCTAACACTAATTTGAGATGTTGTGGCAACTTTACACTCCTAACATGAGTCATTCATAATCCATTCATACACCAATATGAATCTCTTATGAAAGGTTTGAGCCAATAATCTGAACCCTTTTCACATCTTTGTGTTTAAAGTTAAATTTCTTGAAATTAAATTATATTTTATATTATATTATTTTTATTTTATTTTATATTATATTATTATTTTCAATTTAAATATTAAAACCAATTTAAGGGTAAAAAAATCTAATAATTTATATTTCTTTTATTATTTACTAACAATTATAATTATTTACTAACGGAGAGAAGGGAGGCTGTACGGCGGAGAGTGGCGGCTGTGGCGGACAGTGGCGGCGGTGGCTGCGGGCGGACAGTGGCGGCGGTGGCGGATAGTGGCGGCGGTGGCGGATAGTGGCGGCGGGCGGACAGTGGCGGCGGGCGGACATTGGAGGCGGCGGGCGGACAGTGGCGGCGGTGGCGGATAGTGGCGGTGGGCGGACAGTGGCGGCGGCGGGCGGACAGTGGCGGCGGCGGGCGGACAGTGGCGGTGGGCGGACAGTGGCGGCCGGCGGACAGTGGCGGCGGGCGGACAGTGGCGGATAGTGGCGGCGGGCGGACCGTGGCGGCTTTGGCGGCGGTGGTGGACAGTGGCGGCGGGCGGACAGTGGCGGCGGCGGGCGGACAGTGGCGGCGGCGGGCGGACAGTGGCGGCGGCGGGGCGGACAGTGGCGGCGGCGGGCGGACAGTGGAGGCGGCGGGCGGACAGTGGTGGCGGCGGGCGGACAGTGGTGGCAGTGGCAGACAGTGGTGGCGGTGGCGGACAGTGGCGGACAGTGGCGGCGGTGGCGGACAGAGACGGCGGTGGCGGACAGTGGTGGACACTGGCGGTGGTGGCGGGTGGCGGCGTCTGTGATGAGTGGTGGCGGCTGGCGGTGGTGGGTGGTGGTGGCGGCGGTGGTGGTGGGTGGTGGTGGCGGCGGCGGCTGGTGGTGGTGGGTGGTGGTGGTGGGTGGTGGCGGCGGGTGGCGGTGGTGGGTGGCGGGTGGCGACTGGTGGTGGGTGGTGGCGGCGGGTGGTGAGTGGCGGTGGTGGGTGGCGGTGGCTGGTGGCGGCTGGTGGTGGGTGGTGGCAGCGGGTGGTGAGTGGCGGTGGTGGGTGGCGGTGGCGGGTGGCGGCTGGTGGTGGGTGGTGGCGGGTGGCGGCTGGTGGTGGGTGGTGGCGGGTGGTGGCTGGTGGTGGGTGGCGGCGGGTGGTGGGTGGTGGCTGCGGGTGGTGAGTGGCGGTGGTGGGTGGCGGTGGGTGGTGGTGGGTGGTGGCGGCTGGTGGTGGGTGGTGGCGGCTGGTGGTGGGTGGTGGCGGCTGGTGGTGGGTGGCGGCTGGTGGTGGGTGGCGGCTGGTGGTGGGTGGCGGGTGGCGGCTGGTGGTGGCAGGTGGCGGCTGGTGGCTGGTGGTGGGTGGTGGCGGGTGGCGGCTGGCGGCTGGTGGTGGGTGGTGGCGGGTGGCGGCTGGTGGTGGGTGGCGGGTGGCGGCGGGTGGCGGCTGGTGGTGGGTGGCGGGTGGCGGCGGGTGGCGGCTGGTGGTGGGTGGCGGGTGGCGGCTGGTGGTGGGTGGCGGGTGGCGGCTGGTGGTGGCAGGTGGCGGCTGGTAGCTGGTGGTGGGTGGTGGCGGGTGGCGGCTGGTGGTGGGTGGTGGCGGGTGGCGGCGGGTGGCGGCTGGTGGTGGGTGGCGGGTGGCGGCGGGTGGCGGCTGGTGGCGGCCAGCTGGGACACACCCTTCACCACTGAAGGTCTGAGCACAACTAACCATGTCTCTCTCACCACCAGAACAGTGTTGCCAGCTCGCGCTCTCAAAATGTTTCCTTCAAAGATTGTTTATTATCTTTGAACAACAAGTTTGATTATCAAGGAAATAATGCATATATTATTGTCACATTAATACTGTGCAATATCTTATTACATTCCTGCTAAATAATTATAATTTGAAACAGGACAAAAAATCCCACATGTATATAAAAACCAACATTAGAGATCACGAGGCCTAGGCCTCGCCTGTGACCACACATCCTGCCTCCCTGGCCTGCTACCCTCTCACACCTCACACTCTTAACTCTCTCATAATCACTCTCACTCTCTTACTCTGTCACTCTTTCACTCTGTCACTCTTTCTCTCTGTCACTCTTACTCTCTGTCACTCTTACTCTCTGTCACTCTTACTCTCTGTCACTCTTACTCTCTGTCACTCTTACTCTGTCACTCTTACTCTGTCACTCTTACACTCTGTCACTCTTACTCTGTCACTCTTACTCTCTGTCACTCTTACTCTGTCACTCTTACTCTCTGTCACTCTTACTCTGTCACTCTTACTCTGTCACTCTTACTCTCTGTCACTCTTACTCTCTGTCACTCTTACTCTGTCACTCTTACTCTCTGTCACTCTTACTCTCTGTCACTCTTACTCTCTGTCACTCTTACTCTGTCACTCTTACTCTGTCATTCTTACTCACTCTCTCACTCTTACTCTCATACTCTTACTCTCAATTACTCTTACTCTCAATCACTCTTACTCCCAATCACTCTTACTCTCAATCACTCTTACTCTCAATCACTCTTACTCTCAATCACTCTTACTCTCATTCTTACTCTTACTCACTCTTACTCTCAATCACTCTTATTCTCATTCTTACTCCTACTCCCAATCACTCTTACTCCCAATCACTCTTACTCTCAATCACTCTTACTCCCAATCACTCTTACTCTCAATCACTCTTACTCTCAATCACTTTTACTCTCAATCACTCTTACTCTCAATCACTCTTACTCTCACTAACTCTCAATCACTCTTACTCTCACTAACTCTCAATCACTCTTACTCTCACTCTAACTCTCAATCACTCTTACGCACTATTACTCACTCTTTCTCTCAGTCATCCTTACTCACTCTCATACTCACTCTTACTCTGTCACTCTTACTCTCTGTCACTCTTACTCTCTGTCACTCTTACTCTCTGTCACTCTTACTCTCTGTCACTCTTACTCTGTCACTCTTACTCTCTGTCACTCTTACTCTCTGTCACTCTTACTCTCTATCACTCTTACTCTGTCATTCTTACTCTGTCACTCTTACTCACTCTCAGTCACCCTTACCCATTCATACTCACTCTCACTCTTACTCTCATACTCTTACTCTCAATTACTCTTACTCTCAATCACTCTTACTCCCAATCACTCCTACTCCCAATCACTCCTACTCTCAATCACTCCTACTCTCATTCTTACTCCTACTCCCAATCACTCTTACTCTCAATCACTCTTATTCTCATTCTTACTCTTACTCTCACTCTTACTCTTACTCCCAATCACTCTTACTCCCAATCACTCTTACTCTCAATCACTCTTACTCTCAATCACTCTTACTCTCAATCACTCTTACTCTCATTCTTACTCTTACTCACTCTTACTCTCAATCACTCTTATTCTCATTCTTACTCCTACTCTCACTTTAACTCCTACTCCCAATCACTCTTACTCCCAATCACTCTTACTCTCAATCACACTTACTCCCAATCACTCTTACTCTCAATCACTCTTACTCTCAATCACTCTTACTCTCAATCACTCTTACTCTCAATCACTCTTACTCTCACTAACTCTCAATCACTCTTACTCTCACTCTAACTCTCAATCACTCTTGCTCTCATACTCACCCTTACTCTCAATCACTTTACTCTCACTCTTACTCATTCTGTCACCCTTACTCTCACTCTTACTCACTCTGTCACTCTTACTCACTCTCAGTCACTCTTACTTATACTCACTCTAACTCACACTTACACACTCTCTGGCACTCTCACTCACCTTCAGTCACTCTTACTCACTCTTACCCACTCTCGCTCACTCTTACTCACTCTAGTTAATAAGAACACGCCAATATAAGACAACAAAACGTTTTCAGATTCTTTCTCACCACTTTCCAGCAACTTTTATAATTTATATAAATTATCTTAGGGAATAATACATAAATTATATATTTAAACATGATATTAGTGTTTAGTGGAATGCATAAGGAGTCAAATTGTGTTAAAAAGAGCGATTTTTAGAAAATTTGGAAAACTACTTTTTTCTGTTCATATTATAACTAAATGGATTTTAAAGGTTTCACTCAGCCAATATATATCATTCACAATTTATTAATGGATTTTTCAAAAAAACACCATAAATTTTATATTTAAACATGTAAAAACTATTTGTTTTACATTTGGAAGAAAATAATTGTAGAAAAACAATTTATAATTAAACCTTTGTGTTTGGATTCTTTGAGTAAAAGTTTCTCAAAGGCTCTCCTGCACCATTCTCAATGCAAATCATTCCCACACCTATGGGAAGAGATAGGCGAACGTTGTGTAGATGATTTGTGTTTGCTGGGCATGGTGACTAGAAACATTTTAACCTAGCATGTCAGAGAACCCACAAGGATGAGAGAAAAGGACGAACCAGCGAGACTCGACCTGGTCTTCACCCTGAACGACTCCGACATAAGAGAAATCGGTTTTTTAGACCACAGTAGGAATGAGCGACCACAGTGTACTGGTGTTTGAGTACCTGATTGAAGAAGGGTTATTGAACTCGAGGCGGGATACCGCAACCAAAAGGTTAGCATACCGAAAGGGAAACTATGAGGAGATAAGAAAATTCCTAACAGAAATAGCATGGGAAACCGAGCTCAGGTGAAAGACGGCCCAAGATATGATGAATTACATCACACAGAAGTGCAAGGATGCAGCAATGCATAGCCACACCAGGAGAAAAACAACAGTAAAGGAACAGGTTATGAAATTAAGGATAGGGGCAGAAGGATTCATTACAAACGACAAGGAAGTGTGTGAGGAACTCAATAAGAAATTCCAGGAGGTCTTCACCTTAGAGCAAGGAGAAATTCCAGAGATAAGAGAGGAAATAGCTAACCAAGAACCACTGGAAGAGTTTGAGATTACCAGCGGGGAAGTAAGGAAGTGTTTACTAGAGTTGGATGTGACAAAGGCTATAGGCCCAGATGGAATCTCCCCTTGGATACTAAAGGAAGGAGCAGAAGAACTGTGCCTACCACTCTCCATAGTGTATAACAAATCACTGGCAACAGGGGGAACTGCCAGAAATTTGGAAAGCAGCTAACGTAGTCCTGATATACAAGAAAGGGGATAGACAGGAGGCACTGAATTACAGGCCGGTGTCCTGAACCTGCATACCATGCAAGCTGATGGAGAAGATTGTGCGAAGGAAGCTAGTGGAGCATCTGGAGCGAAAGAACTTTGTAACACAGCATCAACATGGGTTCAGGGATGACAGGTCCTGCCTCACAGGGTTACTTGAATTCTACGACCAGGCAACAAAAATAAGGCAAGAAAGAGAAGGGTGGGCAGACTGTATATTTTTGGATTGTCAGAAAGCCTTTGATACAGTGCCACACAAGAGGCTAGTGAAAAAGCTGGAGATGCAGGCTGGAGTGAAAGGGAAGGTACTCCATTGGATAAAAGAGTACCTAAGCAACAGGAGACAACGAGTCAGTGTGAGGGGTGAGGTCTCAGATTGGCGAGACGTTACAAGTAGAGTCCCGCAGGGGTCAGTCCTTGGACCTATACTGTTTCTGATATATGTAAATGATCTCCCAGAGGGTATAGAATCGTTTCTCTCAATATTTGCCGATGATGCAAAAATTATGAGGAGGATTAAAACTGAGGATGATAGCAGGAGGCTACAAGATGACCTAGACAGATTGAGTGAATGGACCAACAAATGGGTGTTGATGTTCAACCCGAGTAAATGCAAAGTAATGAAACTAGGCATTAGAAACAGGAGACCAGACACAGGATACAGAATAGGAGATGAAGTACTTAATGAAACGGACAGAGAAAGATCTAGGAGTTGATATCACACCAAACCTGTCTCCTGAAGCCCACATAAAAAGAATAACGTCTGCGGCATATGCGAAGCTGGCTAACATCAGAACAGCGTTCAGGAGCCTGTGTAAGGAATCATTCAGAATCTTGTACACCACATATGTAAGACCAATCCTGGAGTATGCGGCCCCAGCATGGAGCCCGTACCTTTTCAAGCACAAGACGAAGCTGGAAAAAGTCCAAAGGTATGCCACTAGACTAGTCCCAGAACTAAAAGGCATGAGTTACGAGAAAAGGCTGCGGGAAATGCACCTCACGACACTGGAAGACAGAAGAGTAAGTGGGAGACATGATCACAACCTACAAAATCCTCAGGGGAATCGACCGGATAAACAAGGATAAACTATTCAACACTGGTGGGACGCGAACAAGGAGACACAGGTGGAAACTGAGTACCCACATGAGCCACAGAGACGTTAGAAGGAACTTTTTCGGTGTCAGAGTAGTTAGCGGATAGAACGCATTAGGCAGTGATGTGGTGGAGGCTGACTCCATACACAGTTTCAAATGTAGATATGATAGAGCCCAGTAGACTCAGGAATCTGTACACCAGTTGATTGACAGTTGAGAGGCGGGACCAAAGAGCCAAAGTTCAACCCCGCAAGCACAAATAGGTGAGTACAAATAGGAGAGTACATACACACAAATGAACTAAGGAAAAGAGCACAAAACGGGAACCCAGACGTAATCGGACTCACTGATACCAAACTCTCTGGAATCATAATGAATGCCGTGTTTCCCCAGGAGAACACAGTAATAAGGAAAGAGAGGGAAGGTAGGGGAGGAGGCGGAGTGGCCCTACTCATGAGAAAGGAATGGAGTTTTAAGGAGATGGCTATCCCGGGCTGTGAGGGCTTTCAGAGACTACATAGCAGGCACCATGACAATGGGAGGACCAAGAATAGTAGTAGCAGTAATATACAACCCTCCACCAAATGTCAGAAGACCCAGTCAAGAGTATGAAAACAACAACATGGCAATTAACACTATAAATGAGAGGGCAGCCTCTGCTGCCTGTAGAAATAGATCCCACCTGCTCATCATAGGGGACTTCAATCACGGAAGGATTGACTGGGAGAACAAGGAACCGCATGGAGGCGAGAATACGTGGAGAGCCAAACTATTGGAGGTGGTGACTAGAAACTTTTTAACCCAGCATGTAAGAGAACCCACAAGGATGAGAGGAAATCGCGAACCAGCGAGATTCGACCTAGTCTTCAGTCTGAACGACTCCGACATAAGAGAAATAGGTTTTGAGGACCCAATAGGAATGAGCGACCACAGTTTGAGTACCTGATTGAAGAAGGGTTATTGAACTCGAGGAGGGATACCGAAACCAAAAGGTTATCATACCGAAAGGGAAACTATGAGGAGATAGGAAAATTTCTAACAGATATAACATGGGAAGCAGAGCTCAGGGGAAAGGTGGCCCAAGATAAGATGGACTACATCACCCAGAAGTGCAAGGACACCGCAAACATGTTTGTCCCAGCCCAAAAGGAAAACAGTGAAATGAAGATGAGAAACCCATGGTTTTATCAGAGGTGTAGGTTAGCTAAGCAGCAAAGTAAAAGGGCATGGAGAAACTATAGGAATAACAGGACACTTGAGAGCAGAGAAAGATGCCAGAGTGTCAGGATGAGAAGAGAGGCAGAAAGACAATACGAAAATGACATCGCAAGCAAGGCAAAGGCTCAGCCTAAATTGCTACACAGCCACATCAGGAGAAAAACCACAGTAAAGGAACAGGTTATGAAATTAAGGATAGGGGCAGAAGGATTCACTACAAACGACAAAGAAGTGTGTGAGGAACTGAATAAGAAATTCCAAGAGGTCTTCACCTTAGAGCAAGGAGAAATTCCTGAGATAAGTGAGGGAATAGCTAAAAGGAACCACTGGAAGACTTTGAGATTACCAGTGGGGAAGTAAGGAAGTGTTTACTAAAGTTGGATGTGACAAAGGCTATAGGCCCAGATGGAACCTCCTCTTGGATACTAAAGGAAGGAGCAGAAGAACTGTGCCTGCCACTCTCCATAGTGTATAACAAATCACTGGCAACAGGGGAACTGCCAGAAATTTGGAAAGCAGCTAACCTACTCCCGATATACAAGAAAGGGGATAGACAGAAGGCACTGAACTACAGTCTATCCTGCATGACACTATCATTCAGTGTCCACTATTGCGTCAGCCAAGCAGCCGAGGACCCTAATATCTCTCTTTATATATTCGTATTACTTCCTGTCTGAGACTTTAAACATGAGAAAAGTATTTATTAAGACTGGATTTAATTAGACCATGAGTAAATAAGCATTTTCCTCCCTAAGTTAACATGGACTCGTAAAGAAATCTGGACGTGTCCAGATTTCCAGATAATTATTTTATCTTATAATATTGTTAATTTTAACCATTGCCCTGCGCAATGTGCCTTAGGGATCTCATAGGTATAGCAATGACTCCTGGATGGAGTCTGGAGACTCCATCCTAGACTCGTGTTTAATTAACGAAGAAAATTTTCAGCTCATGTGCCACGGAAAAAATGAAAATGTTAAAACGGAAACCACGTACAAAACTCAGTCAAATCATAATATAAAACGGAAAGGCAATGTAAAGGATTTGGGTGTACTCATGTTGGAAGACCTTACATTCAAAGTAGCCGTCACAACTGCAAGAAAATTGACAGGTTGGATAACAAGAACCTTTAAAACTAGAGATGCTGTACCGATGATGATACTTTTCAAGACGCTAGTGCTCTCTAGAGTGGAATACTGCTGCACAATGACAGCCCCTTTCAAAGCTGGAGAAATTGCTGACCTGGAGAGCGTGCAGGTCAGCAATTTCTCAGTTCCTTTACTGCTAGAATCCACTCAGTAAAACATCTAAACTACTAGGACCGACTAAAGATCCTAAATCGGTATTCTCTTGAGCGCAGGCGGGAGAGATACATAATAATTTACTCATGAAAAATAGTAGAGGCGGTGGTCCCAAACCTGCACACAGAAATAACAGCACATGAGAACAGAAGGCATGGCAGGATGTGCAGAATACCCCCGTTGAAGAGCAGAGGTACAACAGGTACTCTGAGAGAGAACTCTATCAACATCAGAGGCCCGAGACTGTTCAACACGCTTCCGCTACACATAAGGGACATAACTGGCCGACCCCTCACAGTGTTCAAGAAAGAACTTGACAAACACCTCCAAAGGATACCTGATCAACCAGGCTGTGACTCATACGTCAGGCTGAGAGCAGCCGCGTCCAACAGCCTGGTTGACCAGTCCAGCAACGAGGAGGCCTGGTCGACGACCGGGCCGCGGGGTCGCTGAGCCCCGAAGTCACCTTAAGGTAGGAGGGATCGTGTTGCCTGGACCGACGCCTCGCACATGGCAGTACAGACGTGCGGATGTACTTGCTCTCGCCAAAGAGTGACGCCATACTTGTACACGGAGTAACCCAAAGAAGCACAAATATACTTGTGTTTGATATAATCGAAATGTACATCTTTCCTGAGCCTCGCAACACAGGAACATCAAGATTCCGCCCAACTGTTCAGCTCTACATTAAGGTAAGCATCGTATCCAAGCAATTGTTGTATAGTTGAGTGGTGACTATTTACACAATCTTGTTTAACATTGCACGGTTATGATGCAGGCGCTCTAACCAAAATGGGTTAGCTGAATTATGAATTCTTACCCCTTTACTTTTAATATACTAAGTGTGTAAATCACAGCGTACTACTTATCCCTTCTTTGACAATGCCAGAGGAAGACACTGGTTGAGGTGTAGTATCATGAGGTTTTCTTAAGTTGTCGTTACAGTGTCCACCAGCCAGGTTCCTTATACGCAATTGATGGAATTCAGGTCTTCTTATCAGGCCATTACGACTTTTGAGCTAAACATTTAACTATTCACTCATAAATTTATAGATAACTAACATTTGTAGCCTTGTTACCCACATCTGGTGGAATATATTATACAAGTAAAACCCCCCAAAGTTGTGGATTGGGTAACACCTGGCAGGAACTTATGTTATATATACATTCCGCTTGAAAATACAGTCCATTTATTAATTTTTCATTATTAGATTTAATTAAGAGATAAATATATCAATAAACTATCAAACAAATTCCTGCAAGGAAAGTCACACACGAGTGTTTTCGGTGTTTCACCAGTTCTAATTGGCTGTAAACCGTATTTCTTGTGTGTCAACAGCAATAGTGGTCTGTCACCAGTGTTCTTGGTGTATCACCAGCTCTAGTGGACTGTCAACAGCTCTAGTGGACTGTCACCAGTGTTCTTGGTGTGTCAACAGCTCTAGTGGACTGTCAACAGCTCTAGTGGGCTGTCACCAGTGTTCTTCGTGTGTCACCAGATCTAGTGGACTGTCACCACCTCTAGTGGACTGTCACCAGCTCTAGTGGACTGTCACCAGTGTTCTTGGTGCGTCACCAGCTCTAGTGGACTGTCACCAGTGTTCTTGGTTTGTCACCAGCTCTAGTGGGCTGTTACCAGTGTTCTTGGTTTGTCACCAGCTCTAGTGGGCTGTCACCAGTGTTCTTGGTTTGTCACCAGCTCTAGTGGGCTGTCACAAGTGTTCTTGGTGTGTCACCAGCTCTAGTGGACTGTCAACAGCTCTAGTGGGCTGTCACCAGTGTTCTTAGTGTGTCACCAGCTCTAGTAGACTGTCACCAACTCTAATGGGCTGTCACCAGTGTTCTTGGTGTGTCACCAGCTCAAGTGGACTGTAAATAGCTCTAGTGGGCTGTCACCAGAGTTCTTAGTGTGTCACCAGCTCTAGTGGACTGTCACCACCTCTAGTGGACTGTCACCAGCTCTAGTGGGCTGTCACCAGTGTTCTTGGTGTGTCACCAGCTCTAGAGGACTGTCACCAGCTCCAGGGGTCTGTCACCAGTGTTCCAAGTGTGTCACCAGCTCTAGTGGACTGTCAACAGTGTTCTTAGTGTGTCACCAGCTCAAGTGGACTGTCACCAGTATTCTTAGTGCGTCACCAGCTATAGTTGGCTGTCACCTGTGTTCATGGTGTGTCACCAGCTCTAGTGGGCTGTCACCAGTGTTCTTGGTGTGTCCCCAGCTCTAGTGGACTGTCACCAGTGTTCTTGGTGTGTCACCAGCTCTAGTGGGCTGTCACCAGTGTTCTTGGTGTGTCACCAGCTCTAGTGGGCTGTCACCAGTGTTCTTGGTGTGTCCCCAGCTCTAGTGGACTGTCACCAGTGTTCTTGGTGTGTTACCAGCTCTAGTGGTCTGTCACCAGTGTTCCTGGTGTGTCACCAGCTCTAGTGGACTGTTCCCAGCTCTAGTGGGCTGTCACCAGTGTTCTTGGTGTGTCACCAGGTCTAGTAGGCTGTCACCAGTGTTCTTGGTGTGTCACCAGCTCTAGTGGACTGTCACCAGTGTTCTTAGTGTGTCACCAGCACTAGTGGGCTGTCACCAGTGTTCTTAGTGTGTCACCAGCTCTAGTGGTCTGTCACCAGTGTTCTTAGTGTGTCACCAGCTCTAGTGGGCTGTCACCAGTGTTCTTAGTGTGTCACCAGCTCTAGTGGGCTGTCACCAGTGTTCTTGGTGTGTCACCAGCTCTAGTGGACTGTCACCAGTGTTCTTAGTGTGTCACCAGCTCTAGTGGGCTGTCACCAGTGTTCTTAGTGTGTCACCAGCTCTAGTGGGCTGTCACCAGTGTTCTTAGTGTGTCACCAGCTCTAGTGGACTGTCACCAGTGTTCTTGGTGTGTCACCAGCTCTAGTGGGCTGTCACCAGTGTTCTTGGTGTGTCCCCAGCACTAGTGGACTGTCACCAGTGTTCTTGGTGTGTTACCAGCTCTAGTGGTCTGTCACCAGTGTTCCTGGTGTGTCACCAGCTCTAGTGGACTGTCCCCAGCTCTAGTGGGCTGTCACCAGTGTTCTTGGTGTGTCACCAGCTCTAGTGGGCTGTCACCAGTGTTCTTAGTGCGTCACCAGCTCTAGTGGGTTGTCACCAGTGTTCTTGGTGTGTCACCAGCTCTAGTGGGCTGTCACCAGTGTTCTTGGTGTGTCACCAGCTCTAGTGGGCTGTCACCAGTGTTCTTGGTGTGTATCCCCAGCTCTAGTGGACTGTCACCAGTGTTCTTGGTGTGTTACCAGCTCTAGTGGTCTGTCACCAGTGTTCCTGGTGTGTCACCAGCTCTAGTGGACTGTCCCCAGCTCTAGTGGGCTGTCACCAGTGTTCTTGGTGTGTCACCAGCTCTAGTGGGCTGTCACCAGTGTTCTTGGTGTGTCACCAGTTCTAGTGGACTGTCACCAGTGTTCTTAGTGTGTCACCAGCTCTAGAGGGCTGTCACCAGTGTTCTTAGTGTGTCACCAGCTCTAGTGGTCTGTCACCAGTGTTCCTTAGTGTGTCACCAGCTCTAGTGGGCTGTCACCAGTGTTCTTAGTGTGTCACCAGCTCTAGTGGGCTGTCACCAGTGTTCTTGGTGTGTCACCAGCTCTAGTGGACTGTCACCAGTGTTCGTAGTGTGTCACCAGCTCTAGTGGGCTGTCACCAGTGTTCTTAGTGTGTCACCAGCTCTAGTGGGCTGTCACCAGTGTTCTTAGTGTGTCACCAGCTCTAGTGGACTGTCACCAGTGTTCTTAGTGTGTCACCAGCTCTAGTGGGCTGTCACCAGTGTTCTTGGTGTGTCACCAGCTCTAGTGGACTGTCACCAGTGTTCTTAGTGTGTCACCAGCTCTAGTGGACTGTCACCAGTGTTCTTGGTGCATCACCAGCTCTAGTGGTCTGTCAACAGCTCTAGTGGGCTGTCACCAGTGTTCTTGGTGTGTCACCAGCTCTAGTGGGATATCACCAGTGTTCTTGGTGTGTCACCAGCTCTAGTGGACTGTCAACAGCTCTAGTGGACTGTCACCAGTGTTCTTGGTGTGTTACCAGCTCTAGTGGTCTGTCACCAGTGTTCCTGGTGTGTCACCAGCTCTAGTGGACTGTCCCCAGCTCTAGTGGGCTGTCACCAGTGTTCTTGGTGTGTCACCAGCTCTAGTGGGCTGTCACCAGTGTTCTTAGTGCGTCACCAGCTCTAGTGGGTTGTCACCAGTGTTCTTGGTGTGTCACCAGCTCTAGTGGGCTGTCACCAGTGTTCTTGGTGTGTCACCAGCTCTAGTGGGCTGTCACCAGTGTTCTTGGTGTGTCCCCAGCTCTAGTGGACTGTCACCAGTGTTCTTGGTGTGTTACCAGCTCTAGTGGTCTGTCACCAGTGTTCCTGGTGTGTCACCAGCTCTAGTGGACTGTCCCCAGCTCTAGTGGGCTGTCACCAGTGTTCTTGGTGTGTCACCAGCTCTAGTGGGCTGTCACCAGTGTTCTTGGTGTGTCACCAGTTCTAGTGGACTGTCACCAGTGTTCTTAGTGTGTCACCAGCTCTAGAGGGCTGTCACCAGTGTTCTTAGTGTGTCACCAGCTCTAGTGGTCTGTCACCAGTGTTCTTAGTGTGTCACCAGCTCTAGTGGGCTGTCACCAGTGTTCTTAGTGTGTCACCAGCTCTAGTGGGCTGTCACCAGTGTTCTTGGTGTGTCACCAGCTCTAGTGGACTGTCACCAGTGTTCGTAGTGTGTCACCAGCTCTAGTGGGCTGTCACCAGTGTTCTTAGTGTGTCACCAGCTCTAGTGGGCTGTCACCAGTGTTCTTAGTGTGTCACCAGCTCTAGTGGACTGTCACCAGTGTTCTTAGTGTGTCACCAGCTCTAGTGGGCTGTCACCAGTGTTCTTGGTGTGTCACCAGCTCTAGTGGACTGTCACCAGTGTTCTTAGTGTGTCACCAGCTCTAGTGGACTGTCACCAGTGTTCTTGGTGCATCACCAGCTCTAGTGGTCTGTCAACAGCTCTAGTGGGCTGTCACCAGTGTTCTTGGTGTGTCACCAGCTCTAGTGGGATATCACCAGTGTTCTTGGTGTGTCACCAGCTCTAGTGGACTGTCAACAGCTCTAGTGGGCTGTCACCAGTGTTCTTGGTGTGTCACCAGCTCTAGTGGGATATCACCAGTGTTCTTGGTGTGTCACCAGCTCTAGTGGACTGTCAACAGCTCTAGTGGACTGTCACCAGTGTTCTTGGTGTGTCACCAGCTCTAGTGGTCTGTCACCTGCAGTGTTCTTGGTGTGTCACCAGCTCTAGTGGACTGTCACCAGTGTTCTTAGTGTGTCACCAGCTCTAGTGGGCTGTCAGCAGTGTTCTTGGTGTGTCACCAGCTCTAGTGGTCTGTCACCTGCAGTGTTCTTGGTGTGTCACCAGCTCTAGTGGCCTGTCACCAGTGTTCTTAGTGTTTCACCAGCTCTAGTGGACTGTCACCAGTGTTCTTGGTGTGTCACCAGCTCTAGTGGGCTGTCACCAGTGTTCTTGGTGCGTCAACAGCTCTAGTGGGCTGTCACCAGTGTTCTTGGTGCACCACCAGCTCTAGTGAGCTGTCACCTGTGTTCTTGGTGCGTCAACAGCTCTAGTGGGCTGTCACCAGTGTTCTTGGTGCCTCAACAGCTCTAGTGGACTGTCACCAGTGTTCTTGGTGTGTCACCAGCTCTAGTGGGCTGTCACCAGTGTTCTTGGTGTGTCACTAGCTCTAGTGGTCTGTCACTAGTGTTCTTGGTGTGTCACCAGCTCTAGTGGGCTGTCACCAGCTCTAGTGGGCTGTCACCAGTGTTCTTGGTGCGTCAACAGCTCTAGTGGGCTGTCACCAGTGTTCTTGGTGCGTCAACAGCTCTAGTGGACTGTCACCAGTGTTCTTGGTGTGTCACCAGCTCTAGTGGGCTGTCACCAGTGTTATTGGTGTGTCACTAGCTCTAGTGGTCTGTCACCAGTGTTCTTGGTGATTCACCAGCTCTAGTGGGCTGTCACCAGCTCTAGTGGGCTGTCACCAGTGTTCTTGGTGTGTCACCAGTGTTCTTGGTGTGTCACCAGTGTTCTTGGTGTGTCACCAGCTCTAGTGGGCTGTCACCAGCTCTAGTGGGCTGTCACCAGCGCTAGTGGGCTGCCACCAGTGTTCTTGGTGTTTCACCAGCTCTAGTGGGCTGTCACCAGTGTTCTTGGTGTGTCACCAGCACTAGTGGACTGTCAACAGCTCTAGTGGGCTGTCACCAGTGTTCTTGGTGTGTCACCAGCTCTAGTGGGATATCACCAGTGTTCTTGGTGTGTCACCTGCTCTAGTGGGCTGTCACCAGTGTTCTTGGTGTGTCCCCAGCTCTAGTGGACTGTCAACAGCTCTAGTGGGCTGTCACCAGTGTTCTTAGTGTGTCACCAGCTCTAGTGGGCTGTCACCTGCAGTGTTCTTGGTGTGTCACCAGCTCTAGTGGACTGTCACCAGTGTTCTTAGTGTGTCACCAGCTCTAGTGGGCTGTCACCAGTGTTCTTGGTGTGTCACCAGCTCTAGTGGTCTGTCACCTGCAGTGTTCTTGGTGTGTCACCAGCTTTAGTGGACTGTCACCAGTGTTCTTAGTGTTTCACCAGCTCTAGTGGACTGTCACCAGTGTTCTTGGTGTGTCACCAGCTCTAGTGGGCTGTCACCAGTGTTCTTGGTGCGTCAACAGCTCTAGTGGGCTGTCACCAGTGTTCTTGGTGCGTCAACAGCTCTAGTGGGCTGTCACCAGTGTTCTTGGTGCACCACCAGCTCTAGTGAGCTGTCACCAGTGTTCTTGGTGCGTCAACAGCTCTAGTGGGCTGTCACCAGTGTTCTTGGTGCGTCAACAGCTCTAGTGGACTGTCACCAGTGTTCTTAGTGTGTCACCAGCTCTAGTGGGCTGTCACCAGTGTTCTTAGTGTGTCACCAGCTCTAGTGGGCTGTCACCAGTGTTCTTGGTGTGTCACCAGCTCTAGTGGACTGTCACCAGTGTTCTTAGTGTGTCACCAGCTCTAGTGGGCTGTCACCAGTGTTCTTAGTGTGTCACCAGCTCTAGTGGGCTGTCACCAGTGTTCTTAGTGTGTCACCAGCTCTAGTGGACTGTCACCAGTGTTCTTAGTGTGCCACCAGCTCTAGTGGGCTGTCACCAGTGTTCTTGGTGTGTCACCAGCTCTAGTGGACTGTCACCAGTGTTCTTAGTGTGTCACCAGCTCTAGTGGACTGTCACCAGTGTTCTTGGTGCATCACCAGCTCTAGTGGTCTGTCAACAGCTCTAGTGGGCTGTCACCAGTGTTCTTGGTGTGTCACCAGCTCTAGTGGGATATCACCAGTGTTCTTGGTGTGTCACCAGCTCTAGTGGACTGTCAACAGCTCTAGTGGTCTGTCACCTGCAGTGTTCTTGGTGTGTCACCAGCTCTAGTGGACTGTCACCAGTGTTCTTGGTGTGTCACCAGCTCTAGTGGTCTGTCACCTGCAGTGTTCTTGGTGTGTCACCAGCTCTAGTGGACGGTCACCAGTGTTCTTGGTGTGTCACCAGCTCTAGTGGACTGTCAGCAGTGTTCTTGGTGTGTCACCAGCTCTAGTGGACTGTCACCAGTGTTCTTAGTGTGTCACCAGCTCTAGTGGGCAGTCACCAGTGTTCTTGGTGTGTCAACGGCTCTAGTGGGCTGTCACCAGTGTTCTTGGTGCGTCAACAGCTCTAGCGAGCTGTCACCAGTGTTCTTGGTGCGTCAACAGCTCTAGTGGGCTGTCACCAGTGTTCTTGATGCGTCAACAGCTCTAGTGGGCTGTCACCAGTGTTCTTGGTGTGTCACCAGCTCTAGTGGTCTGTCATCTGCAGTGTTCTTGGTGTGTCACCAGCTCTAGTGGACTGTCACCAGTGTTCTTAGTGTGTCACCATCTCTAGTGGGCTGTCACCAGTGTTCTTGGTGTGTCACCAGCTCTAGTGGTCTGTCTCCTGCAGTGTTCTTGGTGTGTCACCAGCTCTAGTGGACTGTCACCAGTGTTCTTAGTGTTTCACCAGCTCTAGTGGACTGTCACCAGTGTTCTTGGTGCGTCAACAGCTCTAGTGGGCTGTCACCAGTGTTCTTGGTGCGTCAACAGCTCTAGTGGGCTGTCACCAGTGTTCTTGGTGCACCACCAGCTCTAGTGAGCTGTCACCAGTGTTCTTGGTGTGTCACCAGCTCTAGTGGGCTGTTACCAGTGTTCTTGGTGTGTGACCAGCTCTAGTGGTCTGTCACCTGCAGTGTTCTTGGTGTGTCACCAGCTCTAGTGGACTGTCACCAGTGTTCTTAGTGTGTCACCAGCTCTAGTGGGCTGTCAGCAGTGTTCTTGGTGTGTCACCAGCTCTAGTGGGCTGTCACCAGTGTTCTTGGTGTGTCACCAGCTCTAGTGGACTGTCACCAGTGTTCTTGGTGTGTCACCAGCTCTAGTGGGCTGTCACCAGTGTTCTTGGTGTGTCACCAGCTCTAGTGGACTGTCACCAGTGTTCTTAGTGTGTCACCAGCTCTAGTGGTCTGTCACCTGCAGTGTTCTTGGTGTGTCACCAGCTCTAGTGGACTGTCACCAGTGTTCTTAGTGTTTCACCAGCTCTAGTGGACTGTCACCAGTGTTCTTGGTGTGTCACCAGCTCTAGTGGGCTGTCACCAGTGTTCTTGGTGCGTCAACAGCTCTAATGGGCTGTCACCAGTGTTCTTGGTGCGTCAACAGCTCTAGTGGGCAGTCACCAGTGTTCTTGGTGCACCACCAGCTCTAGTGAGCTGTCACCAGTGTTCTTGGTGCGTCAACAGCTCTAGTGGACTGTCACCAGTGTTCTTGGTGTGTCACAAGCTCTAGTGGGCTGTCACCAGTGTTCTTGGTGTGTCACTAGCTCTAGTGGTCTGTCACCAGTGTTCTTGGTGTGTCACCAGCTCTAGTGGGCTGTCACCAGCTCTAGTGGGCTGTCACCAATGTTCTTGGTGCGTCAACAGCTCTAGTGGACTGTCACCAGTGTTCTTGGTGTGTCACCAGCTCTAGTGGGCTGTCACCAGTGTTATTGGTGTGTCACTAGCTCTAGTGGTCTGTCACCAGTGTTCTTGGTGTGTCACCAGCTCTAGTGGGCTGTCACCAGCTCTAGTGGGCTGTCACCAGTGTTCTTGGTGTGTCACCAGTGTTCTTGGTGTGTCACCAGCTCTAGTGGGCTGTCACCAACTCTAGTGGGCTGTCACCAGCGCTAGTGGGCTGTCACCAGTGTTCTTGGTGTGTCACCAGCTCTAGTGGGCTGTCACCAGTGTTCTTGGTGTGTCACCAGCACTAGTGGACTGTCAACAGCTCTAGTGGGCTGTCACCAGTGTTCTTGGTGTGTCAACAGCTCTAGCGAGCTGTCACCAGTGTTCTTGGTGCGTCAACAGCTCTAGTGGGCTGTCACCAGTGTTCTTGGTGCGTCAACAGCTCTAGTGGGCTGTCACCAGTGTTCTTGGTGTGTCACCAGCTCTAGTGGTCTGTCATCTGCAGTGTTCTTGGTGTGTCACCAGCTCTAGTGGACTGTCACCAGTGTTCTTAGTGTGTCACCAGCTCTAGTGGGCTGTCACCAGTGTTCTTGGTGTGTCACCAGCTCTAGTGGTCTGTCTCCTGCAGTGTTCTTGGTGTGTCACCAGCTCTAGTGGACTGTCACCAGTGTTCTTAGTGTTTCACCAGCTCTAGTGGACTGTCACCAGTGTTCTTGGTGCGTCAACAGCTCTAGTGGGCTGTCACCAGTGTTCTTGGTGCGTCAACAGCTCTAGTGGGCTGTCACCAGTGTTCTTGGTGCACCACCAGCTCTAGTGAGCTGTCACCAGTGTTCTTGGTGTGTCACCAGCTCTAGTGGGCTGTTACCAGTGCACCAGCTCTAGTGGACTGTCACCAGTGTTCTTGGTGTGTCACCAGCTCTAGTGGGCTGTCACCAGTGTTCTTGGTGTGTCACCAGCTCTAGTGGACTGTCACCAGTGTTCTTAGTGTGTCACCAGCTCTAGTGGTCTGTCACCTGCAGTGTTCTTGGTGTGTCACCAGCTCTAGTGGACTGTCACCAGTGTTCTTAGTGTTTCACCAGCTCTAGTGGACTGTCACCAGTGTTCTTGGTGTGTCACCAGCTCTAGTGGGCTGTCACCAGTGTTCTTGGTGCGTCAACAGCTCTAATGGGCTGTCACCAGTGTTCTTGGTGCGTCAACAGCTCTAGTGGGCAGTCACCAGTGTTCTTGGTGCACCACCAGCTCTAGTGAGCTGTCACCAGTGTTCTTGGTGCGTCAACAGCTCTAGTGGACTGTCACCAGTGTTCTTGGTGTGTCACAAGCTCTAGTGGGCTGTCACCAGTGTTCTTGGTGTGTCACTAGCTCTAGTGGTCTGTCACCAGTGTTCTTGGTGTGTCACCAGCTCTAGTGGGCTGTCACCAATGTTCTTGGTGCGTCAACAGCTCTAGTGGACTGTCACCAGTGTTCTTGGTGTGTCACCAGCTCTAGTGGGCTGTCACCAGTGTTATTGGTGTGTCACTAGCTCTAGTGGTCTGTCACCAGTGTTCTTGGTGTGTCACCAGCTCTAGTGGGCTGTCACCAGCTCTAGTGGGCTGTCACCAGTGTTCTTGGTGTGTCACCAGTGTTCTTGGTGTGTCACCAGCTCTAGTGGGCTGTCACCAACTCTAGTGGGCTGTCACCAGCGCTAGTGGGCTGTCACCAGTGTTCTTGGTGTGTCACCAGCTCTAGTGGGCTGTCACCAGTGTTCTTGGTGTGTCACCAGCACTAGTGGACTGTCAACAGCTCTAGTGGGCTGTCACCAGTGTTCTTGGTGTGTCAACAGCTCTAGCGAGCTGTCACCAGTGTTCTTGGTGCGTCAACAGCTCTAGTGGGCTGTCACCAGTGTTCTTGGTGCGTCAACAGCTCTAGTGGGCTGTCACCAGTGTTCTTGGTGTGTCACCAGCTCTAGTGGTCTGTCATCTGCAGTGTTCTTGGTGTGTCACCAGCTCTAGTGGACTGTCACCAGTGTTCTTAGTGTGTCACCAGCTCTAGTGGGCTGTCACCAGTGTTCTTGGTGTGTCACCAGCTCTAGTGGTCTGTCTCCTGCAGTGTTCTTGGTGTGTCACCAGCTCTAGTGGACTGTCACCAGTGTTCTTAGTGTTTCACCAGCTCTAGTGGACTGTCACCAGTGTTCTTGGTGCGTCAACAGCTCTAGTGGGCTGTCACCAGTGTTCTTGGTGCGTCAACAGCTCTAGTGGGCTGTCACCAGTGTTCTTGGTGCACCACCAGCTCTAGTGAGCTGTCACCAGTGTTCTTGGTGTGTCACCAGCTCTAGTGGGCTGTTACCAGTGTTCTTGATGCGTCAACAGCTCTAGTGGACTGTCACCAGTGTTCTTGGTGTGTCACCAGCTCTAGTGGGCTGTCACCAGTGTTATTGGTGTGTCACTAGCTCTAGTGGTCTGTCACCAGTGTTCCTGGTGATTCACCAGCTCTAGTGGGCTGTCACCAGCTCTAGTGGGCTGTCACCAGTGTTCTTGGTGTGTCACCAGTGTTCTTGGTGTGTCACCAGTGTTCTTGGTGTGTCACCAGCTCTAGTGGGCTGTCACCAGCTCTAGTGGGCTGTCACCAGCGCTAGTGGGCTGCCACCAGTGTTCTTGGTGTGTCACCAGCTCTAGTGGGCTGTCACCAGTGTTCTTGGTGTGTCACCAGCACTAGTGGACTGTCAACAGCTCTAGTGGGCTGTCACCAGTGTTCTTGGTGTGTCACCAGCTCTAGTGGGCTGTCACCAGTGTTCTTGGTGTGTCACCAGCTCTAGTGGTCTGTCATCTGCAGTGTTCTTGGTGTGTCACCAGCTCTAGTGGACTGTCACCAGTGTTCTTAGTGTGTCACCAGCTCTAGTGGGCTGTCACCAGTGTTCTTGGTGTGTCACCAGCTCTAGTGGTCTGTCTCCTGCAGTGTTCTTGGTGTGTCACCAGCTCTAGTGGACTGTCACCAGTGTTCTTAGTGTTTCACCAGCTCTAGTGGGCTGTCACCAGTGTTCTTGGTGCACCACCAGCTCTAGTGGGCTGTTACCAGTGTTCTTGGTGCGTCAACAGCTCTAGTGGACTGTCACCAGTGTTCTTGGTGTGTCACCAGCTCTAGTGGGCTGTCACCAGTGTTATTGGTGTGTCACTAGCTCTAGTGGTCTGTCACCAGTGTTCCTGGTGATTCACCAGCTCTAGTGGGCTGTCACCAGCTCTAGTGGGCTGTCACCAGTGTTCTTGGTGTGTCACCAGTGTTCTTGGTGTGTCACCAGTGTTCTTGGTGTGTCACCAGCTCTAGTGGGCTGTCACCAGCTCTAGTGGGCTGTCACCAGCGCTAGTGGGCTGCCACCAGTGTTCTTGGTGTGTCACCAGCTCTAGTGGGCTGTCACCAGTGTTCTTGGTGTGTCACCAGCACTAGTGGACTGTCAACAGCTCTAGTGGGCTGTCACCAGTGTTCTTGGTGTGTCACCAGCTCTAGTGGGATATCACCAGTGTTCTTGGTGTGTCACCTGCTCTAGTGGGCTGTCACCAGTGTTCTTGGTGTGTCCCCAGCTCTAGTGGACTGTCAACAGCTCTAGTGGGCTGTCACCAGTGTTCTTAGTGTGTCACCAGCTCTAGTGGGCTGTCACCTGCAGTGTTCTTGGTGTGTCACCAGCTCTAGTGGACTGTCACCAGTGTTCTTAGTGTGTCACCAGCTCTAGTGGGCTGTCACCAGTGTTCTTGGTGTGTCACCAGCTCTAGTGGTCTGTCACCTGCAGTGTTCTTGGTGTGTCACCAGCTCTAGTGGACTGTCACCAGTGTTCTTAGTGTTTCACCAGCTCTAGTGGACTGTCACCAGTGTTCTTGGTGTGTCACCAGCTCTAGTGGGCTGTCACCAGTGTTCTTGGTGCGTCAACAGCTCTAGTGGGCTGTCACCAGCTCTAGTGGGCTGTCACCAGTGTTCTTGGTGTGTCACCAGTGTTCTTGGTGTGTCACCAGTGTTCTTGGTGTGTCACCAGCTCTAGTGGGCTGTCACCAGCTCTAGTGGGCTGTCACCAGCGCTAGTGGGCTGCCACCAGTGTTCTTGGTGTGTCACCAGCTCTAGTGGGCTGTCACCAGTGTTCTTGGTGTGTCACCAGCACTAGTGGACTGTCAACAGCTCTAGTGGGCTGTCACCAGTGTTCTTGGTGTGTCACCAGCTCTAGTGGGATATCACCAGTGTTCTTGGTGTGTCACCTGCTCTAGTGGGCTGTCACCAGTGTTCTTGGTGTGTCCCCAGCTCTAGTGGACTGTCAACAGCTCTAGTGGGCTGTCACCAGTGTTCTTAGTGTGTCACCAGCTCTAGTGGGCTGTCACCTGCAGTGTTCTTGGTGTGTCACCAGCTCTAGTGGACTGTCACCAGTGTTCTTAGTGTGTCACCAGCTCTAGTGGGCTGTCACCAGTGTTCTTGGTGTGTCACCAGCTCTAGTGGTCTGTCACCTGCAGTGTTCTTGGTGTGTCACCAGCTCTAGTGGACTGTCACCAGTGTTCTTAGTGTTTCACCAGCTCTAGTGGACTGTCACCAGTGTTCTTGGTGTGTCACCAGCTCTAGTGGGCTGTCACCAGTGTTCTTGGTGCGTCAACAGCTCTAGTGGGCTGTCACCAGTGTTCTTGGTGCGTCAACAGCTCTAGTGGGCTGTCACCAGTGTTCTTGGTGCACCACCAGCTCTAGTGAGCTGTCACCAGTGTTCTTGGTGCGTCAACAGCTCTAGTGGGCTGTCACCAGTGTTCTTGGTGCGGCAACAGCTCTAGTGGACTGTCACCAGTGTTCTTAGTGTGTCACCAGCTCTAGTGGGCTGTCACCAGTGTTCTTAGTGTGTCACCAGCTCTAGTGGGCTGTCACCAGTGTTCTTGGTGTGTCACCAGCTCTAGTGGACTGTCACCAGTGTTCTTAGTGTGTCACCAGCTCTAGTGGGCTGTCACCAGTGTTCTTAGTGTGTCACCAGCTCTAGTGGGCTGTCACCAGTGTTCTTAGTGTGTCACCAGCTCTAGTGGACTGTCACCAGTGTTCTTAGTGTGTCACCAGCTCTAGTGGGCTGTCACCAGTGTTCTTGGTGTGTCACCAGCTCTAGTGGACTGTCACCAGTGTTCTTAGTGTGTCACCAGCTCTAGTGGACTGTCACCAGTGTTCTTGGTGCATCACCAGCTCTAGTGGTCTGTCAACAGCTCTAGTGGGCTGTCACCAGTGTTCTTGGTGTGTCACCAGCTCTAGTGGGATATCACCAGTGTTCTTGGTGTGTCACCAGCTCTAGTGGACTGTCAACAGCTCTAGTGGTCTGTCACCTGCAGTGTTCTTGGTGTGTCACCAGCTCTAGTGGACTGTCACCAGTGTTCTTGGTGTGTCACCAGCTCTAGTGGTCTGTCACCTGCAGTGTTCTTGGTGTGTCACCAGCTCTAGTGGACGGTCACCAGTGTTCTTGGTGTGTCACCAGCTCTTGTGGACTGTCAGCAGTGTTCTTGGTGTGTCACCAGCTCTAGTGGACTGTCACCAGTGTTCTTAGTGTGTCACCAGCTCTAGTGGGCAGTCACCAGTGTTCTTGGTGTGTCAACGGCTCTAGTGGGCTGTCACCAGTGTTCTTGGTGCGTCAACAGCTCTAGCGAGCTGTCACCAGTGTTCTTGGTGCGTCAACAGCTCTAGTGGGCTGTCACCAGTGTTCTTGGTGCGTCAACAGCTCTAGTGGGCTGTCACCAGTGTTCTTGGTGTGTCACCAGCTCTAGTGGTCTGTCATCTGCAGTGTTCTTGGTGTGTCACCAGCTCTAGTGGACTGTCACCAGTGTTCTTAGTGTGTCACCAGCTCTAGTGGGCTGTCACCAGTGTTCTTGGTGTGTCACCAGCTCTAGTGGTCTGTCTCCTGCAGTGTTCTTGGTGTGTCACCAGCTCTAGTGGACTGTCACCAGTGTTCTTAGTGTTTCACCAGCTCTAGTGGACTGTCACCAGTGTTCTTGGTGCGTCAACAGCTCTAGTGGGCTGTCACCAGTGTTCTTGGTGCGTCAACAGCTCTAGTGGGCTGTCACCAGTGTTCTTGGTGCACCACCAGCTCTAGTGAGCTGTCACCAGTGTTCTTGGTGTGTCACCAGCTCTAGTGGGCTGTTACCAGTGTTCTTGGTGTGTGACCAGCTCTAGTGGTCTGTCACCTGCAGTGTTCTTGGTGTGTCACCAGCTCTAGTGGACTGTCACCAGTGTTCTTAGTGTGTCACCAGCTCTAGTGGGCTGTCAGCAGTGTTCTTGGTGTGTCACCAGCTCTAGTGGGCTGTCACCAGTGTTCTTGGTGTGTCACCAGCTCTAGTGGACTGTCACCAGTGTTCTTGGTGTGTCACCAGCTCTAGTGGGCTGTCACCAGTGTTCTTGGTGTGTCACCAGCTCTAGTGGACTGTCACCAGTGTTCTTAGTGTGTCACCAGCTCTAGTGGTCTGTCACCTGCAGTGTTCTTGGTGTGTCACCAGCTCTAGTGGACTGTCACCAGTGTTCTTAGTGTTTCACCAGCTCTAGTGGACTGTCACCAGTGTTCTTGGTGTGTCACCAGCTCTAGTGGGCTGTCACCAGTGTTCTTGGTGCGTCAACAGCTCTAATGGGCTGTCACCAGTGTTCTTGGTGCGTCAACAGCTCTAGTGGGCAGTCACCAGTGTTCTTGGTGCACCACCAGCTCTAGTGAGCTGTCACCAGTGTTCTTGGTGCGTCAACAGCTCTAGTGGACTGTCACCAGTGTTCTTGGTGTGTCACCAGCTCTAGTGGGCTGTCACCAGTGTTCTTGGTGTGTCACTAGCTCTAGTGGTCTGTCACCAGTGTTCTTGGTGTGTCACCAGCTCTAGTGGGCTGTCACCAGCTCTAGTGGGCTGTCACCAATGTTCTTGGTGCGTCAACAGCTCTAGTGGGCTGTCACCAGTGTTCTTGGTGCGTCAACAGCTCTAGTGGACTGTCACCAGTGTTCTTGGTGTGTCACCAGCTCTAGTGGGCTGTCACCAGTGTTATTGGTGTGTCACTAGCTCTAGTGGTCTGTCACCAGTGTTCTTGGTGTGTCACCAGCTCTAGTGGGCTGTCACCAGCTCTAGTGGGCTGTCACCAGTGTTCTTGGTGTGTCACCAGTGTTCTTGGTGTGTCACCAGCTCTAGTGGGCTGTCACCAGCTCTAGTGGGCTGTCACCAGCGCTAGTGGGCTGTCACCAGTGTTCTTGGTGTGTCACCAGCTCTAGTGGGCTGTCACCAGTGTTCTTGGTGTGTCACCAGCACTAGTGGACTGTCAACAGCTCTAGTGGGCTGTCACCAGTGTTCTTGGTGTGTCAACAGCTCTAGCGAGCTGTCACCAGTGTTCTTGGTGCGTCAACAGCTCTAGTGGGCTGTCACCAGTGTTCTTGGTGCGTCAACAGCTCTAGTGGGCTGTCACCAGTGTTCTTGGTGTGTCACCAGCTCTAGTGGTCTGTCATCTGCAGTGTTCTTGGTGTGTCACCAGCTCTAGTGGACTGTCACCAGTGTTCTTAGTGTGTCACCAGCTCTAGTGGGCTGTCACCAGTGTTCTTGGTGTGTCACCAGCTCTAGTGGTCTGTCTCCTGCAGTGTTCTTGGTGTGTCACCAGCTCTAGTGGACTGTCACCAGTGTTCTTAGTGTTTCACCAGCTCTAGTGGACTGTCACCAGTGTTCTTGGTGCGTCAACAGCTCTAGTGGGCTGTCACCAGTGTTCTTGGTGCGTCAACAGCTCTAGTGGCCTGTCACCAGTGTTCTTGGTGCACCACCAGCTCTAGTGAGCTGTCACCAGTGTTCTTGGTGTGTCACCAGCTCTAGTGGGCTGTTACCAGTGTTCTTGGTGTGTGACCAGCTCTAGTGGTCTGTCACCTGCAGTGTTCTTGGTGTGTCACCAGCTCTAGTGGACTGTCACCAGTGTTCTTAGTGTGTCACCAGCTCTAGTGGGCTGTCAGCAGTGTTCTTGGTGTGTCACCAGCTCTAGTGGGCTGTCACCAGTGTTCTTGGTGTGTCACCAGCTCTAGTGGACTGTCACCAGTGTTCTTGGTGTGTCACCAGCTCTAGTGGGCTGTCACCAGTGTTCTTGGTGTGTCACCAGCTCTAGTGGACTGTCACCAGTGTTCTTAGTGTGTCACCAGCTCTAGTGGTCTGTCACCTGCAGTGTTCTTGGTGTGTCACCAGCTCTAGTGGACTGTCACCAGTGTTCTTAGTGTTTCACCAGCTCTAGTGGACTGTCACCAGTGTTCTTGGTGTGTCACCAGCTCTAGTGGGCTGTCACCAGTGTTCTTGGTGCGTCAACAGCTCTAATGGGCTGTCACCAGTGTTCTTGGTGCGTCCACAGCTCTAGTGGGCAGTCACCAGTGTTCTTGGTGCACCACCAGCTCTAGTGGGCTGTCACCAGTGTTCTTGGTGCGTCAACAGCTCTAGTGGACTGTCACCAGTGTTCTTGGTGTGTCACCAGCTCTAGTGGGCTGTCACCAGTGTTCTTGGTGTGTCACTAGCTCTAGTGGTCTGTCACCAGTGTTCTTGGTGTGTCACCAGCTCTAGTGGGCTGTCACCAGCTCTAGTGGGCTGTCACCAGCTCTAGTGGGCTGTCACCAGTGTTCTTGGTGCGTCAACAGCTCTAGTGGGCTGTCACCAGTGTTCTTCGGTGCGTCAACAGCTCTAGTGGACTGTCACCAGTGTTCTTGGTGTGTCACCAGCTCTAGTGGGCTGTCATCAGTGTTATTGGTGTGTCACTAGCTCTAGTGGTCTGTCACCAGTGTTCTTGGTGTGTCACCAGCTCTAGTGGGCTGTCACCAGCTCTAGTGGGCTGTCACCAGTGTTCTTGGTGTGTCACCAGTGTTCTTGGTGTGTCACCAGCTCTAGTGGGCTGTCACCAACTCTATTGGGCTGTCACCAGCGCTAGTGGGCTGTCACCAGTGTTCTTGGTGTGTCACAAGCTCTAGTGGGCTGTCACCAGTGTTCTTGGTGTGTCACCAGCACTAGTGGACTCTCAACAGCTCTAGTGGGCTGTCACCAGTGTTCTTGGTGTGTCACCAGCTCTAGTGGGATATCACCAGTGTTCTTGGTGTGTCACCTGCTCTAGTGGGCTGTCACCAGTGTTCTTGGTGTGTCCCCAGCTCTAGTGGACTGTCAACAGCTCTAGTGGGCTGTCACCAGTGTTCTTAGTGTGTCACCAGCTCTAGTGGGCTGTCACCTGCAGTGTTCTTGGTGTGTCACCAGCTCTAGTGGACTGTCACCAGTGTTCTTAGTGTGTCACCAGCTCTAGTGGGCTGTCACCTGCAGTGTTCTTGGTGTGTCACCAGCTCTAGTGGACTGTCACCAGTGTTCTTGGTGTGTCACCAGCTCTAGTGGGTTGTCACCAGTGTTCTTGGTGCGTCAACAGCTCTAGTGGGCTGTCACCAGTGTTCTTGGTGCGTCAACAGCTCTAGTGGGCTGTCACCAGTGTTCTTGGTGCACCACCAGCTCTAGTGAGCTGTCACCAGTGTTCTTGGTGCGTCAACAGCTCTAGTGGACTGTCACCAGTGTTCTTGGTGTGTCACCAGCTCTAGTGGGCTGTCACCAGTGTTCTTGGTGTGTCACTAGCTCTAGTGGTCTGTTACCAGTGTTCTTGGTGTGTCACCAGCTCTAGTGGGCTGTCACCAGTGTTCTTGGTGCGTCAACAGCTCTAGTGGGCAGTCACCAGTGTTCTTGGTGCGTCAACAGCTCTAGTGGACTGTCACCAGTGTTCTTGGTGTGTCACCAGCTCTAGTGGGCTGTCACCAGTGTTATTGGTGTGTCACTAGCTCTAGTGGTCTGTCACCAGTGTTCTTGGTGTGTCACCAGCTCTAGTGGGCTGTCACCAGCTCTAGTGGGCTGTCACCAGTGTTCTTGGTGTGTCACCAGTGTTCTTGGTGTGTCACCAGCTCTAGTGGGCTGTCACCAGCTCTAGTGGGCTGTCACCAGCGCTAGTGGGCTGTCACTAGTGTTCTTGGTGTGTCACCAGCTCTAGTGGGGTGTCACCAGTGTTCTTGGTGTGTCACCAGCACTAGTGTACTGTCAACAGCTCTAGTGGGCTGTCACCAGTGTTCTTGGTGTGTCACCAGCTCTAGTGGGATATCACCAGTGTTCTTGGTGTGTCACCTGCTCTAGTGGGCTGTCACCAGTGTTCTTGGTGTGTCCCCAGCTCTAGTGGACTGTCAACAGCTCTAGTGGGCTGTCACCAGTGTTCTTAGTGTGTCACCAGCTCTGGTGGGCTGTCACCTGCAGTGTTCTTGGTGTGTCACCAGCTCTAGTGGACTGTTACCAGTGTTCTTGGTGTGTCACCAGCTCTAGTGGGCTGTCACCAGTGTTCTTAGTGTGTCACCTGCTCTAGTGGGTTGTCACCAGTGTTCTTGGTCTGTCATCAGCTCTAGTGGGCTGTTACCAGTGTTCTTAGTGTGTCACCAGCTCTAGTGGGTTGTCACCAGTGTTCTTAGTGTGTCACCTGCTCTAGTGGGCTGTCACCAGTGTTCTTAGTGTGTCACCTGCTCTAGTGGGTTGTCACCATTGTTCTTGGTCTGTCACCAGCTCTAGTGGGCTGTCACCAGTGTTCTTAGTGTGTCACCTGCTCTAGTGGGTTGTCACCAGTGTTCTTGGTCTGTCAACAGCTCTAGTGGGCTGTCACCAATGTTCTTGGTGCACCACCAGCTCTAGTGGACTGTCACCAGTGTTCTTGGTGTGTCACCAGGTCTAGTGGGCTGTCACCATCTCTTGTGGGCTGTCACCAGCTCTTGTGGGCTGTCACCAGCTCTTGTGGGCTGTCACCAGCTCTTGTGGGCTGTCACCAGCTCTTGAGTGCTGTCACCAGCTCTTGTGGGCTGTCACCAGCTCTAACAGTGACCAGAGACATGACTCACCTTAACAGTGACCAGATACTGCTCACCTTAACAGTGACCTGAGACATGACTCTCTTTAACAGTGACCAGATATTGCTAACCTAAACAGTGACCAGAGACATGACTCACCTTAACAGTTACCAAAGACATGGTTCACCTTAACAGTGACCAGAGACATGACTCACCTTAACAGTGACCAGAGACATGGTTCACCTTAACAGTGACCAGAGACATGACTCACCTTAACAGTGACCAGAGACATGACTCACCTTAACAGTGACCAGAGACATGACTCACCTTAACAGTGACCAGAGACATAGGGTCACCTTAACAGTGACCAGAGACATGACTCACCTTAACAGTGACCAGAGACATGACTCACCTTAACAGTGACCAGATACTGCTCACCTTAACAGTGACCTGAGACATGACTCACCTTAACAGTGACCAGATATTGCTCACCTTAACAGTGACCAGAGACATGACTCACCTTAACAGTTACCAGAGACATGACTCACCTTAACAGTGAACAGATATTGCTCACCTTAACAGTGACCAGATATTGCTCACCTTAACAGTGACCAGAGACATGACTCACCTTAACAGTTACCAGAGACATGGTTCACCTTAACAGTGACCAGAGACATGACTCACTGTAACAGTGACCAGACATTGCTCACCTTAACAGTGACCAGAGACATGGGTCACCTTAACAGTGACCAGTGACATGACTCACCTTAACAGTGACCAGACATGACTCACCTTAACAGTGACCAGAGACATGGGTCACCTTAACAGTGACCAGAGACATGACTCACCTTAACAGTGACCAGACATGACTCACCTTAACAATGACCAGATACTGCTCACCTTAACAGTGACCATAGACATGACTCACCTTAAAAGTGACCAGAGACATGACTCACCTTAACAGTGACCAGATACTGCTCACCTTAACAGTGACCAGAGACATGACTCACCTTAACAGTTACCAGAGACATGGTTCACCTTAACAGTGACCAGAGACATGACTCACCTTAACAGTGACAAGAGACATGACTCCCCCTAACAGTGACATGACTCACCTGAACAGTGACCAGATATTGCTCACCTTAACAGTGACCAGAGACATGACTCCCCCTAACAGTGACATGACTCACCTTAACAGTGACCAGATATTGCTCACCTTAACAGTGGCCAGAGACATGACTCCCCCTAACAGTGACATGACTCACCTTAACAGTGACCAAAGACATGACTCACCTTAACAGTGACCAGAGACATAACTCACCTTAACAGTGACAAGAGACATGGTTCACCATAAGAGTGACCAGAGACATGACTCACCTTAACAGAGACCAGAGACATGACTCACTGTAACAGTGACCAGACATTGCTCACCTTAACAGTGACCAGATACTGCTCACCTTAACAGTGACCATAGACATGACTCACCTTAACAGTGACCAGAGACATGACTCACCTTAACAGTGACCAGACATGACTCACCTTAACAGTGACCAGAGACATGGGTCACCTTAACAGTGACCAGAGACATGACTCACCTTAACAGTGACCAGACATGACTCACCTTAACAGTGACCAGATACTGCTCACGTTAACAGTGACCATAGACATGACTCACCTTAACTGTGACCAGAGACATGACTCACCTTAACAGTGACCAGATATTGCTCACCTTAACAGTGACCAGAGACATGACTCACCTTAACAGTGACCAGAGACATGACTCACCTTAACAGTGACCAGAGACATGGTTCACCTTAACAGTGACCAGAGACATGACTCACCTTAACAGTGACCAGAGACATGACTCACCGAAACAGTGACCTGAGACATGACTCACCTTAACAATGACTAGAGACATGACTCACCGAAACAGTGACCTGAGACATGACTCACCTTAACAGTGACCTGAGACATGACTCACCTAAACAGTGACCTGAGACATGACTCACCTTAACAGTGACCTGAGACATGACTCACCCTAACAGTGACATGACTCACCTTAACAGTGACCAGAGACATGGCTCACCTTAACAATGACCAGAGACATGACTCACCGAAACAGTGACCTGAGACATGACTCACCTTAACAGTGACCTGAGACATGACTCACCTAAACAGTGACCTGAGACATGACTCACCTTAACAGTGACCTGAGACATGACTCACCCTAACAGTGACATGACTCACCTTAACAGTGACCAGAGACATGGCTCACCTTAACAGTGACCAGAGACATGGTTCACCTTAACAGTGACCTGAGACATGACTCACCTTTACAGTGACCAGAGACATTACTCACATTAACAGTGACCAGAGACATGACTCACCTTAAGAGTGACCAGAGACATGACTCACCTTAACAGTGACCAGAGACATGACTCACCTTAACAGTGACCAGAGACATGACTCACCTTAACAGTGACCAGACATGACTCACCTTGACAGTGACCAGAGACATGACTCACCTTAACAGTGACCAGAGACATGACTCACCTTAACAGTGACCAGAGACATGACTCACCTTAACAGTTACCAGAGACATGACTCACCTTAACAGTGACCAGAGACATGACTCACCTTAACAGTTACCAAAGACATGGCTCATCTTATCAGTGACCAGATATTGCTCACCTTAACAGTGACTAGAGACATGACTCACCTTAACAGTGACGAGAGACATGGTTCACCTTAACAGTGACCAGAGACATGACTCACCTTAACAGTGACCAGAGACATGACTCACCTTAACAGTTACCAAAGACATGGCTCATCTTATCAGTGACCAGATATTGCTCACCTTAACAGTGACTAGAGACATGACTCACCTTAACAGTGACCAGAGACATGACTCACCTTAACAGTGACCAGAGACATGGGTCACCTTAACAGTGACCAGAGACAGGACTCACCTTAACAGTGACCAGAGACATGACTCACCTTAACAGTGACCAGAGACATGGGTCACCTTAACAGTGACCAGAGACATGACTCACCTTAACAGTGACCAGAGACATGGTTCACCTTAACAGTGACCAGAGACATGACTCACCTTAACAGTGACCAGAGACATGGGTCACCTTAACAGTGACCAGAGACATGGGTCACCTTAACAGTGACCAGAGACATGGGTCACCTTAACAGTGACCAGAGACATGACTCACCTTAACAGTGACCAGTGACATGACTCACCTTAACAGTGACCAGAGACATGACTCACCTTAACAGTGACCAGAGACATGACTCACCTTAACAGTGACCAGAGACATGACTCACCTTAACAGTGACCAGAGACATGACTCACCTTAACAGTGACCAGAGACATGGGTCACCTTAACAGTGACCAGAGACATGACTCACCTTAACAGTGACCAGAGACATGACTCACCTTAACAGTGACCAGAGACATGACTCACCTTAACATGGAGGAAGTTTGGTGATGGAGTAAGTGTGATGGACGTGTCGTTGTTGTGTCTGTGGAAGACATAGAAGAGGAAGACAATCATGGAGGCTCTTCAGTTCTATAAAGGTAATGAACTAAGTAATGGTTCTCTAAGTGTTTAAGTTTGGTGAGTCAAGAAGGACACTATAGTTTCAACTATAGGTTATATCATCTCTTTATATTAAAATGAGAAGAAATAAAATTTTCTTAATTTTTTTATAAGTTTTGAGAGCACAGTGTAGGAGACCCGTTATGCGGATTTGTCGTTGTCCACATGTTCTCTGCCTTTATGCTGAGTGTGAGAGTAATGTGGAGAGTGGGAGGCAGCCGAGTGTGCTTCATCCCTCACAGTATGGTGAGTAACAGAGGTGTGAGTACCCAGGATGGTCAGGGTGGATGCCTGGGAATGGTGTACATCATCCCTCACAGTATGGTGAGTAACAGAAGAGTACCCCGGGTGTCGGGGTGGATGTCTTGGAAGGAGTGGTGTGATTACTGTCAGGTCCGTCAGACCTTAAGATAATGGTCGGCCTTGGTTGATCACCTAAAGATTATAACAAATGGGATGTAAAGCCGTTTACAAGAGCGAATGGAGTTAATGTAATGGATTTAGAGCGGTGGAAGTCAAGATGCTGGACGAATTCCTCGAGCATAAGGGAAACAGGTCGAGGTCGAGGGAGGGGGTAGACGTACCGTGCGCGCTCCGTTAAAATCGTGACATTAACAGGGACTCGTAGGACTACTGCCGTGGATTACTGATTACAGACATAACAAAGTGCATAGTGACCCGCTGGAAAATTGAAAATAGTCATTAACAATAGAACTTTGTGTTAAATAGAGAATAAACGGGAGACCGCGTGTGAGCCAGTGAACGAGGCTTGGTGTACATGCGTGTATTAGGAAAAAAACAAAAAAAATAGTGAACGGTGATTCGTGGAACAGTGATGTGGAACGGGTATCACAACAACATATAAGTTAGAAGTGAATATTATAAATATAGAACACTAGAAATATAGAATAGTGGCAAGAGGCGGCATCAGTGGTTATAAATCGGGTAACTGGAAACTGGTGACATCAACCTGGGACAACAAGAGGTCACCTGTACTGACCGGGGACCAGCCTCGCTACCTACGCTAAGTACCTGCCATAAAGTTTGAACAAAATAACATACATAATATTACAAATATACGGTATACATATAATATTATAAATATTAAACATATAAATATATATACATATATATTGTTACAAATATACAATATACATATAATATTATAAATATATAGATATATACAACAAACAAGGCAATATGGGAGTAAATAAACAAATTTGTGGCCACTGTAACAACTTCTTAAAGACGAAGGTAACGGGAATTGAATGCTATATCTGTAAGACTAGATTCCATTCAGCTTGTACAGGAGTGAGTAACACTACGGCACTGAGAGCTGGCCACTTGCTCTGGGTGTGTAAAAATGACCTGCCAGCTTGGAATATCCTAAAAAACCTTCTAGATAACATGACGCATGATCGGAAAACATCATTCATTGGAAGCCTACCAGCCATCCAGGAGTGGGAAAGGAACAACAATTCTAATATACAAGGGGCGGAGGCTATAGTCAGGGATGAAACTGAGGCTGAAACTCAGGAAGTTGTAAACTCTGACTCAGTAGGCCAAGATGTAGATGACAGTAAACTAGAAAATGTACCAGACAGCACTGACAGCTCGATAGGTACAGACACCACGACGGTTCTTGATAGAGCAATTCAGAACAGAAGGACAGACTTATGCAAATTTTATGCAAAGGGCATATGCAGACATAGATATGCTGGTAATAAGAAAGGATTAGAATGCAGTTACCAACATCCCAAAAATTTTTTAAATATGCTTAGGAAAGGTGAGTGTCGATTTGGATCAATATGTAGGTTTTTCCATCCTGACATGTGCCAAACCTCACTGGAGGACAGAAAATGCTATGACCTTAGCTGCCCACACTTTCACGTGAAAGGCACGGAACGCTACATAAAGAGTGGCAAGCAGGATAATGAATTTGGAGGAAACTCTATTAATTTTTTATACCAGACCGGCAGAGAATTCAAAAGGAGCAGCATGGAGAATGTATGGAACTGGATGCCAGATCCACTTGCATTCCAGAATTACAGATACAATTACCCAACGAAAGGGAACTACAACTACGACAGACAACTGCCCTACAACAATCAGTACTGGTCAGAACAAACTCATTATGTCCACGAATAATGGACTTGCCGAAAAAGTCTCCCATTCAAACTATCACTAATAGAGTAACCTCATTCATCTTTGCCAACATACAAGGACTGAAAACAAGAACAAACAACAAAGTACAGTTCATAAAAGGCCTCCTCACGGAGTCAAATGCAGTATTTGGAGCTTTCACAGAAACCCATGCAGGGGAATTGTTGGACAGTGAGATCTGGATTCCAGGATATAACCTATACAGGTGTGATAGGAAAATTAGGTCACATGGAGGAGTGGGTCTGTATATTAGGGAAGACCTTGTATGCTCGGAGCTCCTAAACGTTACAAATGAGGTGGTAGAGGTACTGGGATTAAAAATAGAGAAAATAAATTTAGTGATTATACTAATATACAAACCGCCAGATGCAACGGATGAGGAATTCACAGAACAGATAAGCAAAATAGAGAATAGCCTTGATAATTTGGAGAACCCGATACCTGATATTATCTTCCTAGGTGACTTCAACTTGCCTAGTCTCAGGTGGACAATAGCAAACAATAATATTATACCAGGAAATCTATCAGGACCTAACCAACCACAGATTAGAGAACTACTTAGATTCTGTGACAAATTTTCACTCAATCAGCAGATATCGGAGCCAACGAGAAATGAAATTATTCTAGATCTGGTCTTTACGAGCAATGAAGACATTATCAGAGACATTACGATATCAGATACCACATACTCAGATCACAAACTCATTGAAGTGCAAACGACCATCAATACTCAGAATAGACCTAAAACGTTGATAAAGCGAGAGGGGCTATTCAGTAAATTCAATTTTAATAATAAAAGGATAGACTGGGAGATAATAAACAGGGAACTTACAAACATTCAATGGGGAACTGTTCTAAATAATACAAGTCCTACAGAAGGAATAGAAAAACTGACTTCAGAAGCGTATCAAATCTGTCTGAAACATGTTCCTTTGAGGAAAGCCAGAAAGAGATCTAACGTAGAAAGAGAACGCAGACGACACTATAAACGCAGGAAAAAAATAACGGAACTGCTTATGCAGACACGAATTTCCCGTCAAAGAAGGAATAATTTAAATAGGGAGATTGAAGAAATCGAGCGGAAATTAAAACACTCATATGAAATTGAAGAAAGGCAGTTAGAACAGAAAGCAATTCAGGAAATAAAGAAAAATCCAAAATATTTCTTCTCATATGCGAAATCAAAAGCAAAAACCACTGCCAGTATTGGACCTATTCGTACAAGTGAAGGTTCATACACGGAGGATGACAAAGAAATTAGTGAAATCCTAAAAAAGCAGTATGAGGACATGTTTAGCACTCCAATAAACAACATGAAGGTGGAAGATCCAGACAATTTCTTTATGCGGGATATTCAAACCCCGGTAAATATAACCGATATAAACACGAGCGCACTAAAATTTGAAAAAGAAATTGAAAACATGCCCAAGCACTCGGCCCCAGGTCCAGACTCATGGAATTCAATATTTATAAAGAAATGCAAAGTGCCGGTAGCACAGGCACTCAGTATAGTGTGGAGGAAGAGCTTGGACACGGGGGAGATACCAGATGCACTTAAAGTAGCAGACATAGCCCCTCTACACAAGGGAGGGAGCAAGCATTGGCAAAAAACTATAGACCAGTTGCACTAACATCGCACATCATAAAAGTATTTGAGAGAGTGATTAGGAGTCAGGTCACCAATTTCATGGAGACCAATGACCTTCACAACCCAGGCCAACATGGATTTCGAGCGGGAAGATCGTGCCTCTCACAGCTACTTGAGCACTACGACAAAGTCACTGAGGCATTAGAAGAGAAACAGAATGCTGATGTGATATACACGGACTTCGCAAAGGCTTTCGATAAATGTGAGCATGGCGTGATAGCACACAAAATGAAGTCAATGGGAATAACCGGTAAAGTAGGACGCTGGATACTCAGTTTTCTGTCAAACAGGACTCAGCGAGTAACTGTCAACCATATAAAATCTAGTCCAAGTGCAGTGAAAAGCTCTGTACCTCAGGGTACAGTCCTTGCACCGCTGCTTTTCCTTTATCTCATATCAGACATAGACAAAAATACAAGTCACAGCTTCGTATCATCCTTTGCAGATGACACAAAAATCAGTATGAAAATTTCCTCGGCTGAGGACATTGAAAAACTTCAAGCTGATATTAATAAAGTTTTCGACTGGGCATCAGAAAATAACATGATGTTTAACAGTGATAAATTCCAGGAACTCAGGTACGGTAAAAATGAGGACCTTAAACATAATACAGAGTACAAAACACAATCAAATGTACCCATAGTAGGAAAACAGCATGTAAAGGATTTGGGAATAATAATGTCTGACGACCTAACGTTTAAGGAGCATCACCAAGCAAATATTGCGACAGCCAGAAAAATGATAGGATGGATTACGAGAACTTTCAAATCCAGGGATCCCATCACAATGGTTGTACTCTTCAAGTCACTTGTGTTGTCCCGTCTTGAGTACTGCTCAGTACTCACTTTCCCCTTCAGAGCAGGAGAGATTGCTGAAATAGAGGGAATACAGAGAACATATACGGCACGCATAGACGCAATAAAGCACCTAAATTATTGGGATCGTCTCAAAGCCCTCCAAATGTACTCACTAGAAAGAAGACGAGAGAGATATCAAATAATATACACCTGGAAGATACTGGAGGGCCAAGTACCAAATCTACACAGTAAAATAACAACGTACTGGAGTGAACGACATGGAAGAAAATGTAGAATAGAACCAGTGAAGAGCAGAGGTGCCATAGGCACAATCAGAGAACATAGTATAAACATCAGAGGTCCGCGGTTGTTCAACGTCCTCCCAGCAAGCATAAGAAATATTGCCGGAACAACCGTGGACATCTTCAAGAGGAAACTAGATTTATTCCTCCAAGGAGTGCCGGACCAACCGGGCTGTGGTGGGTATGTGGGCCTGCGGGCCGCTCCAAGCAACAGCCTGGTGGACCAAACTCTCACAAGTCGAGCCTGGCCTCGGGCCGGGCTTGGGGAGTAGAAGAACTCCCAGAACCCCATCAACCAGGTATCAACCAGGTAAGTAAGGGAAGAAGGAAGGCCAAGATGCCAAGGGTTTCTGCTCACTCTTTTTTTTTAATATTTTCATTCCTTAAGCTTTAAAAAAAATCACCTGTTTCAGTTTGAATAAATATAAGATTTTAAAAAAGCTTGGTGACCATCTCTACAAATAATGCAGTGAAGTGGATGGGCCTACATGATGATATGAAGCGTCGAGCAACAAGTGGGACAAAGTGTATCTGTACTCCGATAAACATAGTCTCCATGATTGAGGGGTTTCATAAATTGCACTCGACGAAGAAGTAACCTAGAGAGGTATGTACCCAATTATGCCCAATGATTGATTAACACATAAGGGCATCAACCTCCATTATGTATTTTATGTATAGTCTTCTATTTACTTAGATGGTTTGATAAATGCATTGTGATCAGCTTCTGTTGTATAATTACAGATCGATACCCAAGAGGCTTGGTGGGGTCATTCTTCGCGTTGTATACGGTGGCTGTCACATTTTTCATCAGACGGTACTTACGGCAGCAGGTAAGTAGTTATAAACTGACACTTGTAGCTTCCTTTATTATAGCGTTTTATATTATTGCATTTGTTTTATTTCTATCAAACAGAGGTATTCGGCGTCCCTGGATAAAGTACAGGGGCCACATCTTCATTACACACAATCTTCATCTTTGTAACATCTTCACGGCAATAACACACTCTTAGGATTCGCTAATGAAAACAAAATATGTAGATCATGTCATATGAGGGTAACAAAAGCTTCATAAGTAGCCTTTGCAAGGAACATAGAGTTGAATTCTCATTTAACCTTTGACTTCCCCCGATTCAGCTGATAAAGAATTGTCAGTTATTTGTATATAAAGAAAGTAGGTGATGTATTTTTAACTTAATAGGGAATGATGAACATTTAGAGATAACTTTTAATTGTAGTTTATTATTGAATAAAATAAACATTGGCTAAATGACTACCACTGCCACCCATGCCATTACCTCCACACAATATGCGCAACAACAGTCACTACCACCATCATCTTCTTTGGTGATTTCAACTTACGGGATCTAAAATGGAAAAATATAGCAAATACTGTCATTCCAGAGAGAATTTTAGAGAGAAGTCTAAATAAACAGTGTGATGACTCTCGGCGACATCGATGATCCTTATTCCGAGTTAAAACAGTTGGTCCTCCCATTAATAAATATTCCCATTTTCTAGTCTGTTCTGGGAGATGATTAAGTACCGGTGACTGTGACAGACGAGAGATGAAGCAGAAGCAGAGAGATGAAGTGAGGTCGACAGTTCACATGTGTAGTTCTTTATACGACCAAGGTGAAGGTCGACCTTGGTCGACCGACACTGCGGGAGTATAATATACTGCTTCATGAAATGTTTTCCACCCTAGTCTGCCAGTTTAGTTCTGCATGTCTCATCCCCCATATTATGGGTCCTCATTTATCCAACCTATTTTCAAGTATTCAAAATCCCCTAGTTGTACAATTATTTTCTTGCTTCCGTTCCCACTGTAGCTGTTTTTTTTAACTCACATTTATGTAATTCTCACTGCACTTAAGGACATAAGTTTGAAAATTCAAAGCTCCTCAATTTCAGTCGAACTGTATTGACTACTTGCATATGAAGTCGGCTCCAACTGGTCAAAGTTTCAGCATCGCAACCTAAATAGAAATCGTGAAAAAATTAAAACATATTTTTCGACGAATTCTCACCGTTTGGAAATCTTTCTCTTCAAACACAAGCATCAACAGAAATCGTTGCTATGACACTCAGCACTCACAGTAGCATATAATATAGTAATTGCCAAAACTTTTTTATTCAATATATGTTTAGTTTTATCAATGAAAAGATTTATGTCCCCCTACATAAAATTATTCAACAAAATTATGTATATAAATATTTATAAAATCTACAAATAGACTTACAGACTTAAAATCTATACATTTTTAGAGCTGAAAAATCTACATATAAGATGTAAGTTTTATGTAAATTGATGAATGAGTAGAACCAGCTTGTAGTTGTAAATTATTTACTTGAACAAAATGAAGTCAAAAGTTTTGCCACCTGTGGCTGAAGTGGATGTCATCCGATTTCCGTCAAAAGTGGCACCATTATAGATAGGCTAACATTCAGTAAGGTGTATACGTTCCATGCAAATCCCCCGATAAAAAAAAAAGGAAAACAAATTCGAAAAAAATATTTTTTTTTAACTAAATATATATATATATATATATATATATATATATATATATATATATATATATATATATATATATATGTATATATATATATATATATATATATATATATATATATATATATATATATATACTTATACGAACCCATATATATATATATATATATATATATATGTATATATATATATATATATATATATATATATACTTATACGAACCCATATATATATATATATATATATATATATATATATATATATATATATATATATATATATATATATATATATATATATATATATATATATATATATATATATATATATATATATATATATAACTGAAAACTCACACCCCAGAAGTGACTCGAACCCATACTCCCAGAAGCAACGCAACTGGTATGTACAAGACGCCTTAATCCACTTGACCATCACGACCGGACATAATGAGGTGATAGCCGAGGCTATTTGAACCACCCCACCGCCGGCACTCGGATAGTAATCTTGGGCATAGCATTTTACCAAATCACCTCATTTTTTGGGGCACACGTGAGGAACACAAATGCGAACAAGCCTGAATGGTCCCCAGGACAATATGCAACTGAAAACTCACACCCCAGAAGTGACTCGAACCCATACTCCCAGAAGCAACGCAACTGGTATGTACAAGACGCCTTAATCCACTTGACCATCACGACCGGACATAATGAGGTGATAGCCGAGGCTATTTGAACCACCCCACCGCCGGCACTCGGATAGTAATCTTGGACATAGCATTTTACCAAATCACCTCATTTTTTGGGGGCACACGTGAGGAACACAAATGCGAACAAGCCTGAATGGTCCCCAGGACAATATGCAAATGAAAACTCACACCCCAGAAGTGACTCGAACCCATACTCCCAGAAGCAACGCAACTGGTATGTACAAGACGCCTTAATCCACTTGACCATCACGACCGGACATAATGAGGTGATAGCCGAGGCTATTTGAACCACCCCACCGCCGGCACTCGGATAGTAATCTTGGGCATAGCATTTTACCAAATCACCTCATTTTTTGGGGCACACGTGAGGAACACAAATGCGAACAAGCCTGAATGGTCCCCAGGACAATATGCAACTGAAAACTCACACCCCAGAAGTGACTCGAACCCATACTCCCAGAAGCAACGCAACTGGTATGTACAAGACGCCTTAATCCACTTGACCATCACGACCTGACATTATGAGGTGATAGCCGAGGCTATTTGAACCACCCCACGGCCGGCACTCGGATAGTAATCTTGGGCATAGCATTTTACCAAATCACCTCATTTTTTGGGGCACACGTGAGGAACACAAATGCGAACAAGCCTGAATGGTCCCCAGGACAATATGCAACTGAAAACTCACACCCCAGAAGTGACTCGAACCCATACTCCCAGAAGCAACGCAACTGGTATGTACAAGATGCCTTAATCCACTTGAACATCACGACCGGACATAATGAGGTGATAGCCGAGGCTATTTGAACCACCCCACCGCCGGCACTCGGATAGTAATCTTGGGCATAGCATTTTACCAAATCACCTCATTTTTTGGGGCACACGTGAGGAACACAAATGCGAACAAGCCTGAATGGTCCCCAGGACAATATGCAACTGAAAACTCACACCCCAGAAGTGACTCGAACCCATACTCCCAGAAGCAACGCAACTGGTATGTACAAGACGCCTTAATCCACTTGACCATCACGACCTGACATTATGAGGTGATAGCCGAGGCTATTTGAACCACCCCACGGCCGGCACTCGGATAGTAATCTTGGGCATAGCATTTTACCAAATCACCTCATTTTTTGGGGCACACGTGAGGAACACAAATGCGAACAAGCCTGAATGGTCCCCAGGACAATATGCAACTGAAAACTCACACCCCAGAAGTGACTCGAACCCATACTCCCAGAAGCAACGCAACTGGTATGTACAAGACGCCTTAATCCACTTGACCATCACGACCGGACATAATGAGGTGATAGCCGAGGCTATTTGAACCACCCCACCACCGGCACTCGGATAGTAATCTTGGGCTTAGCATTTTACCAAATCACCTCATTTTTTGGGGCACACGTGAGGAACACAAATGCGAACAAGCCTGAATGGTCCCCAGGACAATATGCAACTGAACCCAGGACAATATGCAACTGAACCCAGGACAATATGCAACGCAACCAGTTGCGTTGCTTTTGGGAGTATGGGTTCGAGTCACTTCTGGGGTGTGAGTTTTCAGTTGCATATTGTCCTGGGGACCATTCAGGCTTGTTCGCATATATATATATATATATATATATATATATATATATATATATATATATATATATATAGTGGATGAAAATCATTATTAAAATATTTTATTATATGATATTGTGATAGCTGAATGTCATAGATATGATTTCAGTTAACACTTGATTAACTCTTTCTATTTAGCCTGCGATGCTGAAACGTGGATCAATTGCAGCTCTTTTCATATACAACTATTCAAAATAGTTTGATTGAAATTGAACAACTTTGAAATATATTAGAATTTCAAGATAATGGCGTAGTTTCACAATTCCAGTTTCCTAACTTGCATATTATGCAAGGTGATGGAGAAGATCGTGAGAAAAAGGCTCGTAGGACGTCTCGAGAGAAACAGTTTTGTAACACCCCACCAGCATGGGTTCAGGGATGGTAAATCGTTCCTCACAGGCTTAATGGAAATCTATGATCAGGGGAAGAAAGAGATGAGTGGGCAGACTGCAATTTCTTGGATTGTCAGGAAACCTTTGACACCGTACCCCATAAAAGGCTGTTACAAAAATTGAAGAAACAGGCAGAAGTAAAAGGTAAGGTGCGCCAGTGGATAAGGGAGTATCTAAGCAACAGGAAACAACGAGTAACTGTGAGGGAGAAGATATCAGAGGGGCGAGATGTCACCAGCAGAGTCACTCAGAACTGTGTACTTGGACCCATCCTGTTTCTGATATATGTAAACGATCTACCAGAGGGTATATATGCATTCCACTCAATGTTTGTTGTTCATGCAAAAGTTATGTAAAGAATCAAGACAGATGAAGATAAACAGAGACTACAGGATGACCTGGACAAACTGGAGAAATGGTCAAGAAAATCTCTACTAAAGTTCAACTCAGGAAAGTGTAAAGTAATAAAATTAGGCGAAGGGAGCAGGAGGATGAACACAAGTTACCAACTGGGAAGTGATATCCTGCAAGTGTCAAATAAAGAGAAAGATTTGGGGGATGATATCACCCCAAACCTGACCCCAGAACCCCACATCAAATGGATATCATCAGAGGCACATGCTAGATTGGCCAACAAAAGAACTTTAGAAACTTATGTAAGGAATCGTTCAGGATCCTGTATAACACTAATGTCAGACCAATCCTGGAGTATGCAGCTCCAGTGTGGAGTCCATACTATCGGGAAGGGGTCGGGGGTTTTACAATGAAACTTGGTTATTTGAACCTACCTGATATCAACGAAGTACGACCACCTCTGACGACTGCCCTAACTCAAGTGAGGTCATATTGTCCTGCTAGCATCACGTCATGTCACCAAAGTATCGACCTCTCATTTCATGTCACTTATTTTAATACTCATCCTCTGCTCATATTCTTAAATTATTCACAGACGTTTATTATTTATATTCTTTCTCTGACCTCTTAATCACAGGTCCGGAAAGTAGAATAACTCTCACAAGGGTAGACTCGCTCAACCCAGGCTACAGGGGTCATAACACTCCACTCACTTTACTTTTTGAGAGTTATTCTCAGTGGTTAGGCTCATGATCAAGCATCAGCGACCACATTATCTTGTCCTCTTATATGTCTTATCTTCAGATTATATTCTTGAATTAACAGGAACCACTTGGTTAACCACAGATTAACATGCTTCATCTCGCTCAGGAACACCATGGGATTATGGTTTGTATACACACTAACTATGTGTCCTTCCCCACATACGTATATCTCAAAATGTTTTAATGCTAGGACCAATGCCAAAGTCTCCTTCTCGGCCGTACTATATGTTCTCTGATGCTTGACAAACATCTTCGAAAAGAAAGACACAGTTCGATAAATTTTGTCATTCTGATGCGTCAGTGCAGCTCCAGCCCCTACATCACTGGTATCCACGAACAATGCAAACGGCACTCCAAAATCCAGCGAAGCTAACACAGGCGCCTCAGTCAATAATTTCTTGGTTTTATCAAATGACTCCTGTGCTACTCCATCATTCTACTCCCACTTCTTATTCTTACACAACAAACTTGCCATAGGAGTGGCGACTGGGGAAAAATTCTTATAAAATTTCCTATAATATCCGATCATTCCTAAGCACCTCAACAACTCTTTCTTTCGTTGGGTACTGGGAAATTATCGATGGCTTCAACCTTCGTCCTCACTGGAGCAACTACACCTTGCCCTACCACATAACCTAAGTACTCCAGTCGTGCTCTTCCAAACTTACTCTTTGCCAAGTTAATTGTAATATTGGCCCTCTCTAATTGGCTGAGCAAATCCAGTAGTCTGCCTTCATGCCCCCCTCCAGGAGTCAGAAAATACTAAAATATCGTATATGGCGCAACCCGTTTCGCCTGGCAACACTTGGTTCATCACTCGTTAAAAACAGCTACCGTTATTCTTCATCCCAAACGGCAATACTTTATATTGAATACTGCATCAGACGACAAATGCTGACGTCTGCTTCTTCATATGGAGGCAAGGTGAACTCCATTCGGTGTCACTGATCTCTGCCAGGTCATTATCTAGCAAGTACCTTTCTTCTTTTCTCATGGCCTCGTCTTTATCCGAACTGACTCTGTAAGGGTGCTGTTTGATAGGAGCAGCATCCCCTACGTTGACCTCATGTACCGTTCCCTGATGCCTTCTCGGTACATCCGTAAACAGTGATCCATTCTTCCGCAAGATTTCCACCAATTCCTGGCGCTGGTCATCCTCTGAATGACCCAACCTCGCTTCTTCCTCGGCCAGGCTGTCTGTGTTGGACATCTTCGATCCATCAGCCTTTTCCAGCTTGACGCCTTTCTCTTACGTTCCTTCCTTGTGCCTGACACAAAGCACGGTCGTTTGTGGCGGGATTTCCATCTGTTCCTCCTCTTCACTCGGAGTGTTCTCTCAGGGGTAATATATCTTAATCAGGTTCACTTGGCAAACCTGCGACTTTCTTGGCCGGTCGAGCATATACACTACATAATTCACTTTCCCCAACGCTTTCTTGATCGTGTACGGTCCGCAAAATCTCGACTCGTACACACTTCCCTTTTTGGGCAAGAGGACTAACACCTGTTCTCCTTCCTGGAACTTCCTCGCCATAGTCCTCTTGTCATAGTACTTGGCCATTTCCATCTGGGGTGTTTTTAAATTTTCCCTGGCCAACTCTCTGGCCTAAAGAATCGCTCACCAAAAGTTTTCACATACTGTCTGACGTCTATTCGCTGCCTTCCTTCCGTGAGTTGCTCCTTTAATGAACTCACCACACTCCTCACAAAGTGTCCGTAAACTAGCTGGAATGGGGTGAATCCTAATGATTCCACCACCACGTCCCTGATGACAAACAACACAGACGGCAATGCCTCGTCCCACTTATTCCCTTCCTCAGCGCAGTATATCTGCAGCAGGGTCTTTAGTTTTCCGTGGAGTCTTTCTAAAGCTCCCTGCAACTGAGGATGGTATGGTGACGAGCGCACTTGCTCTACTTTCCATCATTTCACAGTTTCCCTAAATAACCTTGACTGGAAAACACTCCACTGGTCCGTCTGGATCACCTCGGGTATGCCTACCCAGGCGACATAATTCTGCAGTCTATCCAAGACGGCCCGTGATGTCACCTTCCTCATGGAAACTGCTTCCGGGAAACGCGAGGCCGTACACATAATGGTCAGCAGATACCATGGACATTTATAGTCCTTGGTAACGAACCCAAAATATCCACTAGTATCCTCTGGAAAGGTTTGCCAAAAGCAGGGATGGGCTCTATAGGTGCTTTAGGTATAGCTGGTGCCGGCTTACTCGCACACTGGCATGACAAACACGTCTTACAATACTTTTCAATACTTACAATACTTTTTTCAAAGGCAGTGGACTTATATACTGTGACTCGCAGAGTGCACTCCTGGCATTGAACGCACATAGTAGTGACACCCAGAAAATAGTCAGTGATATTCGAATGAATGTTTTAGCTGCCAAAGAAAACAGATTTGAGATTAAATTCCTATGGATACCATCACATGTTGGCATCTCAAGGCATGACACTGTTGATATGCTTGCAAAGTCAGCCTGCAGAAAACCAGTGGTAGAAATTGATATGGGTGTTTCATTAGCAGTGACAAAGAGAATACTTAAACAAATATCTAATGAAAATCTCACCGACCTAACAAATTCTCAAAGACCTGAAAGTTGTAGCATTAAATATTATGATAGATATCGTGAGGAGACATCCACATATGGGACTAATAGAACAAGAACCCGGCAATGTGATGTTATAGTGGCCAGAATACGCCTGGGATATAGACGTATCTGGCAGTTTTCTCAAAACCCAAATGTCGAGTACACAATGTGTCACCTATGTGAAAGAGAAAACATGCACTCTCTTGAACATTATATTGTAGAATGTCCCATACTGACTGACTTTCGCCCTCCTGGGCTAAGGTATGCTGAACTCTGTAGTTACTATATGAGTACTGGAACACTTGATGATATATTGGACTTGTATCCAAAATTGACCATGTAATATATCAATCATACAATGTATATATATGATGTAACTATATAACCTGAGCTTGTAAAAGCACCTTCATCACCTTCAGTGATTAAGTGCTTAATTGCACACTAGTTTCTTTATCAGCTACTTCACCCTGTCAGGGTAAATGAGACAAATGTATGTGAATGCATGTGTGTGTGTATATATGTATGTGTATGTGTGTGTGTGTATGTATATGTATGGGTATAAAGTATATATGGAAGCTGATCAGAATTACATTTCACCTTTGTGAATGTACATTAATGACACTATGTAAAAGACACATCTAACACTTTATGTAGGACATACGTAAATCTGTGTATCTATGTATTTACGTATGTAGGTTAGCTTAGCATTTTAAAAGCACCGAATCACCTTCTGTGGTTGAGCGTTCAATAAACCCTTGAACTGTATGTTTAACACATCTCTAACCCTGTCCATGGCGGACAGAAGAAAATGTATATATTCTGTTAGCATTGTAAATGTCTGGCCACGTCTGTGGTAGAAAAAAAAATAAAAATAAATAAATAAATAAAAAAAAAAAAATACTTTTTCACGTCTCCAAACACTGGGCCAGTAAAAATGTCCTGCAGCTTTTTTAAAGTTTTTGTAATGCAAAAGTGTTCTGCCATGTTCACGGATTGGGCCAGCTCCATCATCACTGCCTTAAACTTCCATGACACCAACACTTGGTGTTTCTCACTACACTTCACTTTGTTTATTTGGTATTTCTCCATCCACACTTTGTTTATGCCGTTTCCATCCGGTCGCCATTTCCTCATCAGAATATCGTTTTCCATGTGTTAGCGAACCGGGGACTCAGGACACGAGTTATCCTCCTTTTGCCTCGTTGATCTGGTTTTCGAATTTGGCTTGCTGGGCTCTAATTAGGTCCACTCTGTTCACGTTCCACTTCTCTGGCAGGGCCACCTTTACTACAGACCTCTCCATACCCCTCATTTTCATAAGCCGGACCTTCACTAAACAGCCCTGCTACCTCCACATTAGTCTCTTCACTCAGTGGAGTGGACACTGTCGCCTCACCTCCAGTGCCTCTTTCGTCGGCAACCTCTGCCCTCGTCACTACACAGGCAGGATATACAATGACTTGGCTGTCGTCTGGCTCATTTCCTAGGATGCTAGCCAGGTTCACTCTGTCAGGTGTCCCATCAGTACCGTTACCCTTCTGGCACCCTCCGGCACAGTTTCTACAATGAGCTTCGGCAACACTTTTGACCCACACAAGTCATTACCAAGGACCACTTTCATCCCTAGAACAGGTATGTCAGGGCATACTCTCAACATCACCTCCGCTGATAAATAATATGACTTCAGCCTGACAGCACAAATGAGCATGTCACCCTCAGACAATAACCCATGCACCTTTATTTTTTGGCTGCCAGCTGAAAGTCGATCATCCGCGATCAGGCTTCTCAGAATCAGGCTCTGATTCGCTCCCGTATCTCTTAGGATACTTACTTCCACTTCAGGTTGGCCTTCTATACTAACCCAACCTTTACTAATGAATGGGCTATACCTCTCGTTCGTCAAGTTGACTTTCTACAGGTCCTGTATCAATTTAACACATGAGTTTCGGGGGTCACACATTGTCAGAGGACACAACTCTCTGGCCCTGTCAACAATCATTCATCATGTGACCTCGTCCGGTACATTTATAGCATCTTTCTTGGGAGAAGTCTCTTCTATATTCCCTTGAGTATCTGTGACTCTGTCCACTCGGGTTCGAGGTTCTCTGCACAGGCGCACCACCTGCACTCTGCTCTGCCTGGCTGGACTCCTGACTCCTCGGTACATAATTAGTTTCTCTTTTAGCTCCGACCGGCAGACTCGGCAACTTTCCTTCACGGGGTTTGGGGCAACCATACTTATTTTCCTGACCCACGACACTTTTGTCTCCCCCATGCTTCACTAAACCTGCCATAATCCCTTCTCACATCGCACTTCACTCTGCTTTCCCTCATACTCTGATAAGCCTCTGTAATCATATTTTTCTTATTGGCTATGTCTCTCATATTCTATACTCCTGCCTCTTGGATCTTAAATTTCGTTTCAGGGGTGCATCATTTCCAGGAATTTCTTCATATTCATCAATTGCTTCAAATCATCATACGATTCTACACCGACAGCTTCTATCTACCTCATGAAACGCCTTTCCAGATCTCTCGCTGTCTCAGCTAACGTGCTTGCAGGAGCCTTCTTCATCTCTGAAGGGTTTTCTGTTATCTTCAGGGGTCAACAGGAAACAACGCAATACGATGCTCTTCACAGTCCAGTTATCCTGGCATTCCTCCAAAGACAGCTGAGTATATGCCTCTCTGGCAGCACCGGTCAACCGTAACTGTACCAATTGGGCTCACTCTTCTTGCTGCCACTGCCTGATGTTGGCTATCTTCTCAAAGTGCTCGAAGAAGCTCTCTGACTCCTCCGGCACAAATAGAGGAATATCTTTTTCCCTCACCCTTTTATCTTGTGGGTGCGACACATGTGTGGTGCTCTCTGGTAACCCATACTCAATTATTTGCTCTGCCAAAGCAGAGCAAATAATTTGCTTCTATTTCCATTTGTCTTGTTTTCTAATTTTTCTCTCTCAAATTTGGTTTTGTCTTTTTTTTTCTCTACTTCCAGTTCTCTTACTCTGGTTTTCTCTTTTTCTTTCTCTTCTCCAAACGCCAGTTCTCTTATACGGGGTTTCTCTTTTTTCTTTTTCCATTTCATTCTTCATCTGGAGTTATAACTTCAACTTCTCTAGTTGGAACTGCCTCTCCTCACACTCACGTTGCATCTGGAGTTCTAGCTGGAATCATTCTGAGCTCCTATTCTGGCTACTCCTACTACTCTTACTTGATCCTCGGGGTCTCACTTCGTCTTGTCCATCGTCCTACTTCCCACTTTCAGCCCTTTCCTGGGCTCCTTGCTCTGCAATTTCACTCCTAGCTCTCAACTGCCTAAGGATCTCATCCTTCTTTCTAGCCACTGTAGATGACTTCAACTTGACAATATATATATCTGCTATCTGCTTTTTGGTGCACCCTTCCAAATCTTCAGGCATGTCTGCCTCTATGAATGTTTGCCCTCTCTCCATCCGGTCCTCTGTGTCTTCTCGAGAGAGAATATACCTGTGGTCATACGGGGCACCTACTGTTGCAATGGGTGTTTCAGTTCCACTTCCGGGACTCGAACTGCGGGTGTGTCAATTCAATATCCCGAACAGGCCCCCAATATTCTATCGGGAGGGGGTTGGGGGTTTTACAATGAAACTTGATTATTTGAACCAACCTGATACTACCTTACCATTGAACAGAGACCCCAACCACTCACAGAACGAAAAATAAGCGACTATGACAGCCATACTTCTGCTGCCATCAGTCGACCAGCAATGGACACTGGAGTGCTTGCAATTATTTGGGAGATCACCCTGGCAAGTGTCTGGTTCTGGGAGAGGTGTTCAGCATCACCTATATTCCGGGAGTATGGCTCACACTGCCTAATTGTCATGAGTACACACCTGCTCTCTCTCGAGCTGCCGTGACTCCACATCTCTCTTCATTGTGGGATGGTCTCTCAATCGCCCTTACTTATAGTTCACTATCACCCAAGCTACAGTTGGGTCTCTCTTTCACTAGCCAGGAAGCCTCACCAGGACTGGAGCAAAAACCAGGTAACATTTGAGACATTTATTACATAGACACATACAATACACACATATATATATATATATATATATATATATATATATATATATATATATATATATATATATATATATATATATATATATATATATATATATATATGCGAACAAGCCTGAATGGTCCCCAGGACAATATGCAACTGAAAACTCACACCCCAGAAGTGACTCGAACCCATACTCCCAGAAACAACGCAACTGGTATGTACAAGACGCCTTAATCCACTTGACCATCACGACAGGACAAAATGAGGTGATAGCCGAGGCTATTTGAACCACCCCACCGCCGGCACTCGGATAGTAATCTTGGGCATAGCATTTTACCAAATCACCTCATTCTTTGGGGCACACGTGAGGAACACAAATGCGAACAAGCCTGAATGGTCCCCAGGACAATATGCAACTGAAAACTCACACCCCAGAAGTGACTCGAACCAATACTCCCAGAAGCAACGCAACTGGTATGTACAAGACGCCTTAATCCACTTGACCATCACGACCGGACAAAATGAGGTGATAGCCGAGGCTATTTGAACCACCCCACCGCCGGCACTCGGATAGTAATCTTGGGCATAGCATTTTACCAAATCACCTCATTCTTTGGGGCACACGTGAGGAACACAAATGCGAACAAGCCTGAATGGTCCCCAGGACAATATGCAACTGAAAACTCACACCCCAGAAGTGACTCGAACCCATACTCCCAGAAGCAACGCAACTGGTATGTACAAGACGCCTTAATCCACTTGACCATCACGACCGGACAAAATGAGGTGATAGCCGAGGCTATTTGAACCACCCCACCGCCGGCACTCGGATAGTAATCTTGGGCATAGCATTTTACCAAATCACCTCATTCTTTGGGGCACACGTGAGGAACACAAATGCGAACAAGCCTGAATGGTCCCCAGGACAATATGCAACTGAAAACTCACACCCCAGAAGTGACTCGAACCCATACTCCCAGAAGCAACGCAACTGGTATGTACAAGACGCCTTAATCCACTTGACCATCACGACCGGACAAAATGAGGTGATAGCCGAGGCTATTTGAACCACCCCACCGCCGGCACTCGGATAGTAATCTTGGGCATAGCATTTTACCAAATCACCTCATTCTTTGGGGCACACGTGAGGAACACAAATGCGAACAAGCCTGAATGGTCCCCAGGACAATATGCAACTGAAAACTCACACCCCAGAAGTGACTCGAACTTATACTCCCAGAAGCAACGCAACTGGTATGTACAAGACGCCTTAATCCACTTGACCATCACGACCGGACAAAATGAGGTGATAGCCGAGGCTATTTGAACCACCCCACCGCCGGCACTCGGATAGTAATCTTGGGCATAGCATTTTACCAAATCACCTCATTCTTTGGGGCACACGTGAGGAACACAAATGCGAACAAGCCTGAATGGTCCCCAGGACAATATGCAACTGAAAACTCACACCCCAGAAGTGACTCGAACCCATACTCCCAGAAGCAACGCAACTGGTATGTACAAGACGCCTTAATCCACTTGACCATCACGACCGGACAAAATGAGGTGATAGCCGAGGCTATTTGAACCACCCCACCGCTGGCACTCGGATAGTAATCTTGGGCATAGCATTTTACCAAATCACCTCATTCTTTGGGGCACACGTGAGGAACACAAATGCGAACAAGCCTGAATGGTCCCCAGGACAATATGCAACTGAAAACTCACACCCCAGAAGTGACTCGAACCCATACTCCCAGAAGCAACGCAACTGGTATGTACAAGACGCCTTAATCCACTTGACCATCACGACCGGACAAAATGAGGTGATAGCCGAGGCTATTTGAACCACCCCACCGCCGGCACTCGGATAGTAATCTTGGGCATAGCATTTTACCAAATCACCTCATTCTTTGGGGCACATGTGAGGAACACAAATGCGAACAAGCCTGAATGGTCCCCAGGACAATATGCAACTGAAAACTCACACCCCAGAAGTGACTCGAACCCATACTCCCAGAAGCAACGCAACTGGTATGTACAAGACGCCTTAATCCACTTGACCATCACGACCGGACAAAATGAGGTGATAGCCGAGGCTATTTGAACCACCCCACCGCCGGCACTCGGATAGTAATCTTGGGCATAGCATTTTACCAAATCACCTCATTCTTTGGGGCACACGTGAGGAACACAAATGTGAACAAGCCTGAATGGTCCCCAGGACAATATGCAACTGAAAACTCACACCCCAGAAGTGACTCGAACCCATACTCCCAGAAGCAACGCAACTGGTATGTACAAGACGCCTTAATCCACTTGACCATCACGACCGGACAAAATGAGGTGATAGCCGAGGCTATTTGAACCACCCCACCGCCGGCACTCGGATAGTAATCTTGGGCATAGCATTTTACCAAATCACCTCATTCTTTGGGGCACACGTGAGGAACACAAATGCGAACAAGCCTGAATGGTCCCCAGGACAATATGCAACTGAAAACTCACACCCCAGAAGTGACTCGAACCCATACTCCCAGAAGCAACGCAACTGGTATGTACAAGACGCCTTAATCCACTTGACCATCACGACCGGACAAAATGAGGTGATAGCCGAGGCTATTTGAACCACCCCACCGCCGGCCCTCGGATAGTAATCTTGGGCATAGCATTTTACCAAATCACCTCATTCTTTGCGGCACACGTGAGGAACACAAATGCGAACAAGCCTGAATGGTCCCCAGGACAATATGCAACTGAAAACTCAAACTCACAGTGGGGTGGTTCAAATAGCCTCGGCTATCACCTCATTTTGTCCGGTCGTGATGGTCAAGTGGATTAAGGCGTCTTGTACATACCAGTTGCGTTGCTTCTGGGAGTATGGGTTCGAGTCACTTCTGGGGTGTGAGTTTTCAGTTGCATATTGTCCTGGGGACCATTCAGGCTTGTTCGCATTTGTGTTCCTCACGTGTGCCCCAAAGAATGAGGTGATTTGGTAAAATGCTATGCCCAAGATTACTATCCGAGTGCCGGCGGTGGGGTGGTTCAAAATGCCTCGGCTATCACCTCATTTTGTCCGGTCGTGATGGTCAAGTGGATTAAGGCGTCTTGTGCATACCAGTTGCGTTGCTTCTGGGAGTATGGGTTCGAGTCACTTCTGGGGTGTGAGTTTTCAGTTGCATATTGTCCTGGGGACCATTCAGGCTTGTTCGCATTTGTGTTCCTCACGTGTGCCCCAAAGAATGAGGTGATTTGGTAAAATGCTATGCCCAAGATTACTATCCGAGTGCCGGCGGTGGGGTGGTTCAAATAGCCTCGGCTATCACCTCATTTTGTCCGGTCGTGGTGGTCAAGTGGATTAAGGCGTCTTGTACATACCAGTTGCGTTGATTCTGGGAGTATGGGTTCGAGTCACTTCTGGGTGTGAGTTTTCAGTTGCATATTGTCCTGGGGACCATTCAGGCTTGTTCGCATTTGTGTTCCTCACGTGTGCCCCAAAGAATGAGGTGATTTGGTAAAATGCTATGCCCAAGATTACTATCCGAGTGCCGGCGGTGGGATGGTTCAAATAGCCTCGGCTCTCACCTCATTTTGTCCGGTCGTGATGGTCAAGTGGATTAAGGCGTCTTGTACATACCAGTTGCGTTGCTTCTGGGAGTATGGGTTCGAGTCACTTCTGGGGTGTGAGTTTTCAGTTGCATATTGTCCTGGGGACCATTCAGGCTTGTTCGCATTTGTGTCCCTCACGTGTGCCCCAAAGAATGAGGTGATTTGGTAAAATGCTATGCCCAAGATTACTATCCGAGTGCCGGCGGTGGGGTGGTTCAAATAGCCTCGGCTATCACCTCATTTTGTCCGGTCGTGATGGTCAAGTGGATTAAGGCGTCTTGTACATACCAGTTGCGTTGCTTCTGGGAGTATGGGTTCGAGTCACTTCTGGGGTGTGAGTTTTCAGTTGCATATTGTCCTGGGGACCATTCAGGCTTGTTCACATTTGTGTTCCTCACGTGTGCCCCAAAGAATGAGGTGATTTGGTAAAATGCTATGCCCAAGATTACTATCCGAGTGCCGGCGGTGGGGTGGTTCAAATAGCCTCGGCTATCACCTCATTTTGTCCGGTCGTGATGGTCAAGTGGATTAAGGCGTCTTGTACATACCAGTTGCGTTGATTCTGGGAGTATGGGTTCGAGTCACTTCTGGGGTGTGAGTTTTCAGTTGCATATTGTCCTGGGGACCATTCAGGCTTGTTCGCATTTGTGTTCCTCACGTGTGCCCCAAAGAATGAGGTGATTTGGTAAAATGCTATGCCCAAGATAACTATCTGAGTGCCGGCGGTGGGATGGTTCAAATAGCCTCGGCTATCACCTCATTTTGTCCGGTCGTGATGGTCAAGTGGATTAAGGCGTCTTGTACATACCAGTTGCGTTGCTTCTGGGAGTATGGGTTCGAGTCACTTCTGGGGTGTGAGTTTTCAGTTGCATATTGTCCTGGGGACCATTCAGGCTTGTTCGCATTTGTGTTCCTCACGTGTGCCCCAAAGAATGAGGTGATTTGGTAAAATGCTATGCCCAAGATTACTATCCGAGTGCCGGCGGTGGGGTGGTTCAAATAGCCTCGGCTATCACCTCATTTTGTCCGGTCGTGATGGTCAAGTGGATTAAGGCGTCTTGTACATACCAGTTGCGTTGCTTCTGGGAGTATGGGTTCGAGTCACTTCTGGGGTGTGAGTTTTCAGTTGCATATTGTCCTGGGGACCATTCAGGCTTGTTCGCATTTGTGTTCCTCACGTGTGCCCCAAAGAATGAGGTGATTTGGTAAAATGCTATGCCCAAGATTACTATCCGAGTGCCGGCGGTGGGGTGGTTCAAATAGCCTCGGCTATCACCTCATTTTGTCCGGTCGTGATGGTCAAGTGGATTAAGGCGTCTTGTACATACCAGTTGCATTGCTTCTGGGAGTATGGGTTCGAGTCACTTCTGGGGTGTGAGTTTTCAGTTGCATATTGTCCTGGGGACCATTCAGGCTTGTTCGCATTTGTGTTCCTCATGTGTGCCCCAAAGAATGAGGTGATTTGGTAAAATGCTTTGCCCAAGATTACTATCCGAGTGCCGGCGGTTGGGTGGTTCAAATAGCCTCGGCTATCACCTCATTTTGTCCGGTCGTGATGGTCAAGTGGATTAAGGCGTCTTGTACATACCAGTTGCGTTGCTTCTGGGAGTATGGGTTCGAGTCACTTCTGGGGTGTGAGTTTTCAGTTATATATATATATATATATATATATATATATATATATATATATATATATATATATATATATATATATATATATATATATATATATATATATATATATATATATCCCTGTCCACTTGTCCCTGTCCACTTGTCCTCCCCTGTCCCACTCCCCTGTCCACTTGTCCTCCCCACCATTCTATACTTCCCCATCCCCTCGTTCCAACCATCCTTCACTCACCCCTCCCTTCGTCCTCCCCAGGTTATGTTTTGGTCTTGTCCCAGGTTATGTTATGATCTCCGTTTTTGTCCTTAGTAAGGACAAAACGAAAAAGACCACTACCTACTCACTTACTGCTCCTCCTCCTGTTTTTCCAGCTTGCCGTGTTGAATGACGACAATGACGAGCAGGAGTAATCTCGGCGGGGTAGTTATGATCGTTCGTCCACGCGGAGTAACTGCTCTCCTCCGTCTCTGTTCGTCTAACGTATCGACATAACGCCATACTGTCGGGCTGCTAGAGAGTCCATAGCGAGATTAAACTTGCAAAGCAGGATTAAAACGCAAAACCGAGGGGAGCGAGGGTGAGAGAGAGAGTGTGTGTGTCTTGTGTACTATATTATGTTCTGGTCTTGTCCTTAGTAATGACAAGACCAGAACATAACGATGCCAACACAGAAGACACTGTTCAACATAACAGGCCAATTACACCTGATTAATCTTTGTATGTAGTTAGCAGCTGCCTCGTATGGGCAAATAGGCCTTCCGCAGTTACCTCTATTCTAATGTTTCACCCCCCCTTTATCCCTTATGTATCCCTTATGTATCCCCCATGTTTTCACCTTTATTGTCTTATCACCTGACCCAGTGCGGGTATAAAGTCAACCAAACCAGAAAATTCTTTTCACTTGAGAATGAACCATGGAGGTTCGAAACGTTGTGCAAATTGTATAAATAAGTGTAATACATTCTATAGTAATTCACTTCTTATCTTACCTTGAAATTACGAAAATGAGTTTTGGAGAACTCCTATTTCAACTAAGCCCTAATGCTAAGAAAATAGTTAGAGGGATAGAAGCCCTAAATCAGAAGATAGTAAATACAGAATATGCGGTCATATTATATGACATATATATTATATATATATATATATATATATATATATATATATATATATATATATATATATATATATATATATATATATATATATATATATATATATATATATTATATATTATATATATATATATATATATATATATATATATATATATATATATATATATATAAATATATATATATATATATATATATATATATATATATATATATATATATATATATATATATATATATATATTAGTATATTTTGGTAGCAGTCTTTCCTGTAGACATATATTATTAAATATGACCGAAAAAGTAAGATTAATAATTCTAACACGAATTTTCTCAATCTTTCGTACATTACGCTTCACTGTTGGAGGTAAATCAAAAATCAATTCTCCAAAATTCATTTTTATTTCTAGTCTGACGCGACACGGGCGCGTTTCGTAAAACTTATTACATTTTCAAAGACTTTAGTTCACAAATACACAACTGATTAGAACTTACGTATCTCCGATTTTATATCTACATTTGAGTGAGGTGGGAGGGGTGATGTGGCATTAACACAAGACAGAACAAGAGGGGATATTAATAGGGTATTAAAAGTATCAACACAAGACAGAACACAAACAATGGGTATTGAATAGAAGTGTTTGTAGAAAGCCTATTGGTCCATATTTCTTGATGCTTCTATATTGGAGCGGAGTCTTGAGGTGACACCTCAAGACTCCGCTCAAGATTTCTTTATTGGGATCCTGTGACCACGAGGACGAATGACGAAATGGAGTTGCAGAAGTCATCTTACAGCTAAGACACCTATTTCGTATAAATTTATCTAAGATTAATACTGATTTCCATATAATTCATATAGGATCTTTACAGTGAATAATTTCTTGCTAGAATTTATGATTTGTTAATCAATGTGTTTGCTCTTACTGTTGCTCAATAATTCATAATCTTTAATATTCATTATTTGAGGTATCATATCTTTGAATCTATTTTAGTTTAGATTTACTATGTTAATAAATCAACAATGAACTAGTGGCGAACCACACTGGTTCCTAGATATATATGAACTTCTAGAAATACCCCCCCCCCCATGTTGATATTTGAGGCTTTGACTTTAATTAATTAATAATACAGTCTATTCTTTATTTTCAAGTGAATATTCATATAATTATTATCCATAGGCACTGGTTCTCTAGTGTCAATCTAGTAATCATTATTCGTTTTCCCTCTTTTCTCAAAAGTGGGTGGTCCTTCGATTTATTTAAATATAATAATCAAATATTTAAATATATGAGTTCAAGCCCCAGATAATCCAACATTTTGGTCCTTCGAAACTGGACCCATTCCAATTAACATTACCAATTAACTATATCGGTTCTCAGAGACCAAAACAACATTTTGGTCCTTCGAACCGGACGTATACTAATTAGTCATAACTAATCACCGTGTGAAGTAGTCTAGACTAACCACATTCATTAATTGTGGCTACCGGAAGTGTACCATATAGGTTTGCCTAATTCACACCAATTTATTCGCTGCTTATACCTCATGTATAAAGTAGCACTAGTGGGACACAGTCACTTGCCCACAACACTTAGACCTATACCTCACACTGAGGTAAGAATCTTGAGGTCACCAGGAGCAACAGCTCATAACTTACATTCAATTTACAGCCAGACCATACAGGCAAAACCTGGCAAGAGATGGTGTACACCTGTCAGGTAAGTCTAGGTCACATGTAGTTGACAAATTGATCAACATAATCAACCACCATAAAAGGCTGTGGCTGGGAAGCCAAAATTAATTGTACATAATTGTATTTTCACTTGTGTGTGCAAGTGCACATTTATATAAACTATAAAATCTAAAAAACCCAAAAACACAGCACATCTATATATTCACTATTGCGCCACAAAAATAATCTATGCCAACCTTTATTAGGTAGGAATTTAGGCTGTGATTGTGCCGAGTTTTACACAAATGCAAACTAAATAAATTTGTAGTTTCTTAGGTAGAAATTCTTACAACTAGTCTTGGACTAGTCAGTAGTGCATACATTATTCATTCATGTGCTGACCCTATCAAGGATGGGATTCAAACTTATAGTAACTCTGATTAGAGTATATACGTATTAATTATTTGTGTACTCATTATTTGTGTGTATGCATTTTGAGTGCTGCTGAATGATCATCATTACATCTAATGGTGATAAAGATGAGCTAGCCGGAAGAAAGTTAATGGTGAAATTCAAGCACTGCTCAAAATCCTTAGCTACTTATTGTTAGGTAGGCACATTTAACCACCAGTGAGGTAGAGTGTAATTTAGCCAGATTAATTTAGGCTATGTTTAATATTACTTGTCAAGTAATGAGCAAGTACCCAAGCTTCATTAGTAATACTTATTCAAGTCCTATGAAACTTGGACTTAAAGCCACATGGCTACTCCTGAACAATTAAGGAAAACCTATATTGGCCTTAAAGGTCATTTAACCAGACTAATTAATAAGTCTGATACTTTGTCTAAAACAACTCCCATTGATTACTATCAACTAGAAAGATCATTGAGAGTAACTGATCTCAAATTTGACCAAGTCAGATCTGCCATACAGTCTTATCTCAACCTATTGAATGCAACTGAAACTGATCCTGAGGAAATGGATCAAATTCTAGTAGATATTTCTCAGTATGAAGATGAGACTCAAGATAAATTTGACATACTATCCAATATAGTAAAACAAAATAAATCTAATGCAAATAATACTATGTCACACCAGTAATCAATTACCTGAGGTTCCTCTACCTACTTTAGACTTACCTACATTTGCAGGGCTGGATGAAGAAAATTGGGACACATTTTGGACTTCATTTGAAGTTCATATACATAATAAATCTTCTCTTGACAGAATTTCTAAATTCTCATACCTGATTAGTCTTCTCAAAGGGGAGGCTAAAAAGGTAATAAATAACCTAGCTCTCACTGAGAGTAATTTTGAGGAAGTTATAAAACTACTAAAGTTGACCTATTGCAACAAGGAGTTGAGTATAGCTAACCTTTATTATCAGTTGCTGGATCTGAATGCACCAAGTAACCGACCAGACTCACTTCAAAGCTTCAGACTAGAAGTTGAGTCCCTAGTGAACGTCTTAGGTACTAAAGTTGATGTACCAGCCTCAGAATGGTCAATCAAGCTACTTTTACAGAGGAAATTACCTCGAAATATTTTAGCAGAAATCTGCTCACACTATAAAACCGAGTTTCTCACTCTCGAGCAAATATTCGAGGGACTGAGAATAACGGTTAACAGGTTCAAGACTCATGATAAGATTAAACCTGAGTCTAAACCACCTAACATTGAGAACTCAGTCAAACCCAAATCGACTTTGAATAAGTTCAATAAATTCGAACCTAAGACTACTCCATCCACAGGAAAAAGGAGTGGTAGTGTAGGTATTTATTTTTATCTCCCTCGGACGTTACAACTGATATGTCTACTAAAAGGACAAACTCAGCCAGAGAGAGAAGGTGTCTATTCTGTGGTCAAGAACACGTCACCTACAAATGCACTGTTTATCCTAACTTTAATACCAGGATTAAACTGCTACAAGAATTACACAGATGCACCAAGTGCATGGGTTCTCATGATCCAAGTAAAGGTGTAGTGCAGCTACGGTTATGCAGTAGATGCAACAAAGGTGTACATCATTGTGCCTTATGTAGAAAAACTTCAACACAATCTGTGACACCTCGGGAGGATTCTATGAATTCTACCACAGTACAATATTGCAAGGTACATCAAGAAATAAATGTACTTGCTACTGAGTCAGGTAATAATACCACTCTGCCTACGGCTCAACTCAAACTAATTGACAGGAAGTCTAGAGTTAACACTAGAGGTCTCTTTGAACAAGGATCACAGAAAACCTTCATCACACAACAATTAGTAGAGCAGTTAAAATTAAAACCTGCCAAAAGTGTGAGACTGAATATTTCTGGGTTCTTGACTAATAGTGGACCTCGTGAATACCAAGTAGTCAAGGTGTTAGTGAGACTTAGATCTTCCACTAGTCCAATACAAGCGGTAGTAGTAGATAAACTTCCTTCAGACCTGCAGGTCACAGGACTAGCTCGCACTGCGAGATATCTCAAACGTAATCGCATGAGGCTAGCAGATCACAAAATAAATTCGAACTGCCTCACAGATGTTGGTATCCTTACAGGCGCTGACCATTATTATAAATTTATAACGGGATGCACCAGAAAACATGGAATGAATTTGTAGTCATCTGCTGGAGGCAAAACCAACCAACAATCTAACAATACAATAGTGGCGTGACTAGGCTTGGAACAGTCACCCCCCTACATTTCAGAGAAATATCTGAAGATAATGAGTCTGATCCACCTGTACATCGTCTGTGGGATTTAGACACTTTAGGTATTGTCCCTGATAAACCAAGCCCTGATGATACTTGGACTTACCAGCAATATCTGGACACAGTTGTCTATAAAGACAAACAATACTGGGTGAGACTGCCATGGAAGTTAAATCATCCACAACTTCCAGTTAATTATTTCATGGCAGCCTCTCAATTACAGTCTCAATTAATACGGCTGAAGAAACAGCCAGATAAATTGAACATGTATCATCAATTAATTCAACAACAACTCAATAGTAAATTTATCGAAGTTGTTGATAATGATGACCGAAAAGTCACTATTTACCCCATCACGCTGTGGTTGTGTGAAAGATTCATTGACAACGCCAATACGTATTGTCTTCAACTGTAGTGCCAAAGTGAAGGCAAACAGCGTGTCCTTGAATGAATGTCTCCAAACGGGACCTAGCCTAACACAAAGGCTACATGATGTATTATTACGATTCCGCACTGGTATTTTTGCTTATACTGCTGATATCAGTAAAGCTTTCCTTAGAGTAGGCTTGTAAGAAGAGGATCGTAATTACACCAAATTTCTCTGGATTAAGGACCTACTGAATCCTGACAGTGACGTCATAACCTACCGGTTTGCCTCTGTGCTATTCGGTGCGACCTCTTCACCGTTTCTACTTCAAGCCACATTAGATACACATTTGAAGAAGTCAAATAGCCCTTATAAAACGGAGATCAGTGACAACTTGTATGTCGATAATTTCCAGGGAACTACAAATGACAAATCCAAATTGGTAGAAATCTACCATGAGGCTAACCGTGAGTTATTAGGAGCCAAAATGCAACTACAATCATGGGCCTCAAACAATAAATCATTAAACCAGATAAACGAGAAAGAATTTCCGGGTAATCAGGTGCCTAATCAATTAAAAGTTCTGGGCGTGGAGTGAAACACTGGTACTGAAGAGATGAATGTCATGTCAGTACAAACCAATAATTCAACCTTTACCATGAGAAAATTACTCTCGCATGTCAGTCAACCATTTGACCCTTTAGGCTTACTTAGTCCTATATTAATAAGGGGCAAACTCCTCATGCCGGAATGCTGGCAGAAACATATGGGATGGGATGGTCCGTTGCCAATTGAGTTGCAAGATAAATGGCAAATACTCGCAACGGATTTCAATCAATTAGGTGTTTTGAAATTTCCTCGTAATGCTTCAGGACAAAACTTACCCACAAATTTGCACGTTTTTTGCGATGCCTCTGGCAAAGCGAATGGCGCTGCAGCCTACTTAGTCAATAGTGCACAATCAATTTTACTCACATCTAAAGCAAGAATTGCTCCAATCAAGAAGAGATCTTTACCTCAAATGGAATTGACTGCATTGCTGGTAGGAGTACGATTGGCTCATTGCTTGACCAAGACACTCAATAATATCCACTTTGGTGAAATCGTAGTGTGGTCAGACAATGAGGCAGTCTTACAATGGGTAAGAAATAACAACAATAAAACTCCCTATGTTAGTAATCGCGTTAGGGAAATTCATAAATTATCTGCTGGATATAAATTCAGACATGTCCCCACTAAGGACAATCCTGCAGATTACTTATCACGAGGGTTAACATTAAAACAACTAATCAAGTCTTCGATGCGGTTTAAGGGACCTTCATGGCTTGTTAGTGGTCAGTGGCCCAAACAGAAACCACAAGTCATAGAAACCAGTATCGCTACTCCCATGAAAGACCCAGAACCTCATCGAATCTCAGTTATTAATCCTCACAATTATTCTAACTTGAGTAAGTAATTAAGAGTGACAGCACATGTGTTTGACTTTCTTGCTAAGATAGGAATCAGACATAAATTTCACAACCCTATCCTCTACTGGATCAAACGTGCACAACAAGAGACATATGGAAGTGAATATGAAAATCTTCCAGACAAATCAACCAAGTCTCTAGGTATCTGGTATGATACCAGCACTCATAATATATTAAGGTGTGGAGGACGTCTGCTTCATGCAAAAATTGATTTGGATACAAAGAATCCGATCCTTCTACCACGTCACCACATTATTACGAAACTTCTAGTTTTACATCATCATCAATATGGTACTTTGCATGGTGGAGTGTTAGACACTCTCACCGACCTAAGACAGAAATATTGACTTCCTCAAGGTCGTCAAACTGTCAAATCAATCATTAAGTTCTGTGTAATCTGCAAAAGATACGACGCTCGAGTGTGTCCTTACCCAGGACCTCCACCACTTCCCAAGGAGAGAGTAGTCCATCTTCGTCCTTTTGAGACCACTGGTGTCGATTACACAGGAGCCTTGCTTCTCACTGGCACTCCAGATAAGATACCAGTGAAAGCTTATATTTGCCTCTTCACGTGTGCAACCGTACATCTAAAAGTGACTTCTGACATGGGTGCCGAAGCCTTCATCCAAGCTTTTTGTAGATTTGCAGCTCGCAGATCCTGTCCCAAACTAATGATATCTGATAATGGTTCAAATTTTGTGGCAGGAGAAGCCTGCCTATGAGAGATATGGAATCATCCAGAAGTGCAGTCTGTCATGCAGAGATGACAATGCCACTGGAAATTTATTGCTCCTAGAGCCCCCTGGCAAGGTGGGTTCTACGAACGTATGATAGGGACTGTCAAGAAACGTTTAAGGAAGGCCTTTGCATCGACAGAATATTAGTTTCTCTGAACTCCAAACACTTGTCGTGGAAATTGAGGCGCGAGTCAACAATCGCCCATTAACTTACCTATCAGATGACTTCTCACAGAGAGAACCCCTGAGTCCCTCACATTTAATACATGGAGGACTGCTGAGCCCTCTGATTCCTTTGGCAGAAGAGGATCCCGTCGACCCTTCCCATGTAATTAGGAGTGACTTAGTGGAAAGTTACCACCATCTCTCGAGAGTAATATAAAGGTGGAATGAGGTGTGGACTCGAGAGTACCTCACAGCTCTACGAGAGTACTACTATGGGGCTTCGAGCCCCTATAATAAAGTTCAACTCAAACCAGGAGACCTAGTACTGATTGACAGTGATGGACCCAGGTCAGAATGGCCTATAGGCAAAATTGTCTCTATGCACCCAGATCACCAAGGCATCCTGAGAGTAGTACGGGTTTTGTGCCGAGGCACTACTACCCTAAAAACATTAGAGAAGTTGGTACCTCTCGAATTGGCAGAACGAGAGTGTTTAACAGAACCAGCTTCACCTACAGTTTCCGAGGACAACGATTCTGATCCAACGAGCACCCGCCCATCTAGAGCAGCTGCTCAACAATGCAAACGGAAACTACAACCCTATTATAGCTCTGCCTAGGAGCAAATAATTTACCATCCAATTTCAGTAATCATGATGATGCTGTGTTGTGATGTCTAGTAACAAATCAGTTACAAGTCACAATGACCCAGGACATTCACCTTACAGTGGATTCTCAGTTACCTTAAATTGTATAATTTTATCCTTAATTTGTTTGTGTAGGCTATCAACTATAACATTATTCCATCTAGAGCATCTATGAGTTTACAAAACTTTAAGACTTAGTAACATAACCGTTACACATCATCGCGACACCAGTCAAGGAGTACATTGTAGGCTTTAGTAGTCACAACTTTAGATGATTCACAATTCTATGTTTTACATTTAACATGAGTTCTTTTACAAGACTTAAAGTCTCGTATGTCCTTGACAATTACGGGACATCCGTTATGTGTGTACTAACGTACTAACATACTAACTTTAATACTAACTTCGGGATAGGTACGTCAGTACTCAACATTGAACTGCGACCCGAGTTTCTCCCCCCCCCCCCTCCCCCGGAGATATGTTGGAAATTTCCAACACTAACATACTACCATTGTATTATAATACATCATCATTATTATATACTAACTACAGTAGTTATTAATTTCACTAACGGTAGTGTCAACATAAATTAACAATTTTTATCTGCTCATTAGTGCTAGAATTTTCACGACATCGAGTAACAAAATTGCGTCAGATAATGTCTATCTAGACACGTTTATTACCAATATGTTAGAGAATTGAATGTGGTTCTCTAAAATTATCAGTATTCCGTGTAATAATTAACTACGGATAATATGACTCCCAATAATCCAAAACCGAGAGTTAATAACTGAAATTATTATCTAGTAGCAGATTAATCTGTTAAGTACGAATGCTATGGAGGGAATAAACATCCTCTCCATTTCTCGTTTAACACCATTTAGCGAGAATATGATATTATTTAATTCCCTATAATTGCAACCCAGTTCTCATTAGCGTATTACATCAGTAATTACGCGGAAAAGAATTATCCGTGATTAGTAATTTCTGTTGTGAATGCGAGAGACGGGTTGAGGGAGGGCGGAGACGCCATTAGACACGATGCATTCCTGGCGATAAGAGAGGCGAGATGCATGGTAGTGACTGAAGAATTTTCCAACAAGAATTACGTTGCAACTCAACCAATAGTCAACAATTACCTCTTCACATGTTCTACAGTGCCTTGCCAGTTAATAACGCATCAACAATTGAAGCCACGGCCCGTAATTACGTGTACACAGCAGTGGACGCCTGGGACTGGCAGACGCGATTTCGGCAGACCTTAGTATTTGATACGCTCATGTTAAGTATACCATTCTCGTTTGATGCATCATTCTAGATTGTATATTTGTGGGTAGTCTGTCGTGATGACGAATGAATACCAAATACACAACGTTAGTTGATTTTCTTCATTTATTTCAATTTTTGGGAATACTTGAAATAACTCGTAGCCTAATCAAATGCTACTTAAATTTCCCTGATTTCACCGTGTATACGAGCAGTCGACACATTGTTTTTCTTCATTCGTGATATTCACTTCGGGTTCTTTCTTCATTGGGATCCTGTGACCACGAGGACGAATGACGAAATGGAGTTGCAGAAGTCGTCTTACAGCTAAGACACCTATTTCGTATAAATTTATCTAAGATTATTACTGATTTCCATATAATTCATATAGGATCTTTACAGTGAATAATTTATTGCCAGAATTTATGATTTGTTAATCAATGTGTTTGCTCTTACTGTTGCTCAATAATTCATAATCTTTAATATTCATTATTTGAGGTATCATATCTTTGAATCTATTTTAGTTTAGATTTACTATGTTACTAACTCAACAATGAACTAGTGACGAACCACACTGCTTCCTAGATATATATGAACTTCTAGAAATACCCCCCCCCCCCAATGTTGATATTTGAGGCTTTGACTTTAATTAATTAATAATACAGTCTATTCCTAAATTTCAAGTGATTATTCATTTCATTATTATCCATAGGCACTGGTTCTCTAGTGTCAATCTAGTAATCACCATTATTCGTTTTCCCTCTTTTCTCAAAAGTGTGTGGTCCTTCGATTTATTTAAATATAATAATCAAATAATTTAATATATGAGTTCAAGCCCCAGATAACCCAACATCCGCCGACTCCGCTTCCTCCGCCTTCAACCATCGTAGGAATTTCCGTTCCATATCCCTGGCGGTCTCGGCGTAAGACTTTCCCAACGCTCTCGTACACTCTCTGAACCGCTTTTGATACATCTCCGGAGTCAGCTAGAATGAGTGTAGCACTGCACTCTTAATTGCATCGTAACTAGCACACTCTTCTAGGTTCAGCATGTTGTAGGCTTCCCGGGCCTCACTGGTCAACCTGCCCTGGACCAGAGCAGCCCAATCATCTTCCGGCCACTCCTTCAGAGTCGCTATCCGTTCGAAGTGTTTGAAGAATGCCTCAGCTTCTTTAGGTTCGAACGTAGGTAAGAAACGTTCTCCTGAGGTCATTCCGCTGTGCAGGTAGTGCAGGCAGGCTCCTCTTACTACAGCTCGACCCTCCACTGCTCCCACGTTCACTTTGAGTCCTCCCCACACTGGTAGGCGCTTGGGATGGCTCTAGTTAGGACGGTTCACCTTGGGACGGCTCTTCCCCTGTTGTCACTTCTTGAGCTGTGAGTTGTGCCATTATTTCTAGCCTACGCTCCGCCACCTTAATCGTCCTCAATTGGATCCCCAAGTGGCCCGCCACTTGTTGGAGCTGGGCTTTGGTACACTCCTCCAAAATTTTCTCATCCCTCGTCTCCATAAATTTCTTTACTTTATCCTCCTCCATCTTTATGTTATCGAGCATACTCGACAGCACAGACAAGTTAGTAGGTACTAATTTCACCGTTTCAGTCCCTTAGCTGATTGGGTAACAGTATCACTGAATTCACTGGCAACACTGTATTAGTACCCTGGCAACACTTGTCTTGATTAACGCATCCTGGCAAGGTCACCAGTTCTTGTCACGGGGAGTGGGCTGGGGTTCCGCTAGCAATCGGCTGCTAGGGCTCAGAAGGCAGAATACTCAGCCCCTCCGACTCTCGGGACTCACCTGAATCTCCTGGTCCCACAGGAGAGGACCAGCAGTGCCCACCACCACAGATCTTTGCTCCTACCACTGTGGAGGTGTCACTGATTCACCCTGGGAGCCCTTCAGTCAACCACAGGGAAACTGCTGTTAGCAATTCTGGCCTAGACCCGTGGAGAAGTGAAGGAAGACCCAGGCTTACCTTTCAACAATAAATTTCCCTGAGTCTTGCCTGCCAGACAAAAAGGTTGCAGGAATTCCTTTCCCGCCTGCCTTCCCTATCTCCTTTTAACAAGGTCGCCATCTGGGTTGAGATACCTGCACCCCAGAAATGCAGTTCAGTGGGTGTATTCTATACTGCATGTTGCCACAGTGTCGCTACTCTTTCGGTGGTGATACTGGTCGGATGGCCTAGGGTACACTTTATATAAGTCTGTGTTGCTATACCACTCTCCAGGCAATAAGACCTTCTGTAGAAAACGTGGTATTCACTAGGCGGTACTGTGATAACCCTCGTGTATGCTCATAGAGAATATTATAATGAAGGCACACTTAAACACGATGATAAATTGTGTGAATTTACTGACACAAATTACATGATCACACATACAATCACAGTCAATACAGAAAACGAAAAAAATGAGAATAATGTAATGATTCTATTGTTACGTAAAGTATGGTGACAATAAACACAGACACTAAGATACTATATATATATTTGGTCGAATATACAGAAGTACACAGGTGATACTTTGGTGTGAGTTGAGCGCACTGAGCGTCGGTACAGTATCTCGCAAGTGTCTGCTCTAGACCACACTTGAAAGTAGACTAGTTAATGTTTGCTATTCTGCTGCTTATATGCTCGGGCAACACCTCACCGTGTTGCCCGGGCAACGCCTCACCTCATTCATCTCCAAAGGTTGACAGGAATATTAACAATGCATTTGGAGCGAGTATATTATTGGGATAATCTACTCGCTACAATAATAAATCTGGAGATCAACAGCAACTCTTCTTTCACGACCTCCAACACCTTCTTCAAAGGGCAAATTAGAAAGGAGTCACACACTCTCTCACAGAAGGGCCTCTTCGCCACGTAGGCACCTCCTCTTCAATTGTCCTGCCGTCCACCCACACTGTCCTCTCCAACAGTCCTGGACACAAGCTGCCCTGCAGCCTATCCTACTACTAAAGTATTAATGTTATCCTTGACGATCCAGGAACGTTCCACAGGTCCTCAGGTGTCGTGAAGCCTTCGCGTCGTCGCCGAACCACTCCCAGAGATTCAGGTATCCCAATCCTGGCTCACCAGTGGGCACTGAGCTAATCACTATATGCACACGCTCATTCCTTCCACAAGGCGTTGCTCCTTGCCCTAGGAACGGTGTCGTCCCTCCAAAACCCTCAGTGAACGTGACCCGATCACAGCTAAGCCTGCCCGCCACACCCTCCAGACCCCCAGCGTCGTCGCCGTCCGTTTTTCCAAGTTTGGCACTCCTCTGCTCAATGAACTTGGCTTCTTCTTGCTTCCCAGAAGCGCAGGGTCTCCAATAACGATGGTGGGCTGCGATGGTTAGCTCTAATCCACTGAGTAAGGCTTGTAGAGCCTCAAATCCTTGAGAGCTGACTGAGAAACGTCCTCTCCCCTTCGTAGTCAGACCAGCTCTGACATTGGCGCCATTCGGGGCACTCGGTGACGTCACGGCGGGCTCTGATTGGTCGCCCGCGACCTAAGTCGGCCAATCCGCAATCGGTTAGTGTCCTTTACAAAACGGCATATCTGCAGGTAGGGGTACTCTTTCATTTATATCAGGGCGCCACCTTCCTCTTACCTACAACTTATTATGTAAATTTATCCCATATATGGCGGCCAATCTGGTCACCACATATACCAACAGACTCCCTGTATCTCAGAGAATCAGTAGGGAGAGCTGATATGACTCTTAAAGCAGGCAAACGGAAGAAATAGGAGAGGACACTGTAACAATACATATATATATATATATATATATATATATATATATATATATATATATATATATATATATATATATATATATATATATATATATATATATATATATATATATATTGGTGTATACTGGCAGCAGGTTTTCTTTCAAACATGTTTCATTGAATATGACCGCATATTCTGTATTTATTTTTTTCTGGTTTAGGGCTTCTATCCCTCTAACTATTTTCTTAGCATCAGGGCTTAATTGGAATAGGAGTTCTCCAAAACTCATTTTCGTACTTTTAAGGTGAAGAAAAGAAGTGATTTACTATAGAGTGTATTACACTTATTTGTATAATTTGCACGACGTTTCGAACCTCCATGGTTCATTCTCAAGTGAACAGATCTTACAATACTAGTTGATTTTATACCCGCATTAGGTCAGGTGATAATACAATGAAGGTAAAAAACATGGGGGGATACATAAGGGATAAACATAGGGGCTGCAGAAGGCGTATTGGCCCATACGAGGCATCTCCTATCTAAACACAAAGATTAATCCAGTGTAATTGGCAATTACACTGGATTTTAGATAGCAGATGCCTCGTATGGGCCAATACGCCTTCTGCAGCCCCTATGTTTATCCCTTATGTATCCCCCCATGTTTTTCACCTTCATTGTATTATCACCTGACCTAATGCGGTTATAAAATCAACTAGTATTGTAAGAACTGTTCACTTGAGAATGAACCATGGTGGTTCGAAACGTCGTGCAAATTATACAAATAAGTGTAATACACTCTATAGTAAATCACTTCTTTTCTTCACCTTAAAAGTACGAAAATGAGTTTTGGAGAACTCCTATTCCAATTAAGCCCTGATGCTAAGAAAATAGTTAGAGGGATAGAAGCCCTAAACCAGAAAATAATAAATACAGAATATATATATATATATATATATATATATATATATATATATATATATATATATATATATATATATATATATATATATATATATATATATATATATGTCGTACCTAGTAGCCAGAACGCACTTCTCAGCATACTATGCAAGGCCCGATTTGCCTAATAAGCCAAGTTTTCCCGAATTAATATATTTTCTCTAATTTTTTTCTTATGAAATGATAAATCTACCCATTTCCTTATGTATAAGTTCAATTTTTTTTTATTGGAGTAAAAATTAACGTAGATATATGCCCGAACCTAACCAACCCTACCTAACCTAACCTAACCTATCTTTATACGTTAGGTTAGGTTAGGTAGCCGAAAAAGTTAGGTTAGGTTAGGTAGTCGAAAAAACATTAATTCATGAAAAATTGGCTTATTAGGCAAATCGGGCCTTGCATAGTAGGCTGAGAAGTGCGTTCTGGCTATTAGGTACGACATATATATATATACATATATATATATATATATATATATATATATATATATATATATATATATATATATATATATATATATATATATATATATATATATATATATATATATATATATTTGTCGTACCTAGTAGCCAGAACTCACTTCTCTGCCTACTATGCAAGGCCCAATTTGCCTAATAAGCCAAGTTTTCATTAATTTTTGTTTTTTCGACTACCTAACCTACCTAACCTAACCTAACCTACCTTTTTCGATTACCTAACCCAACCTAACCTATAAAGATAGGTTAGGTTAGGTTAGGTAGGGTTGGTTAGGTTCGGTCATATATCTACGTTAATTTTAACTCCAATAAAATAAAATTGACCTCATACATAATGAAATGGGTAGCTTTATCATTTCATAAGAAAAAAATAGAGAAAATATATTAATTCATGAAAACTTGGCTTATTAGGCAAATCGGGCCTTGCATAGTAGGCTGAGAAGTGCGTTCTGGCTACTAGGTACGACATATATATATATATATATATATATATATATATATATATGTTTCATTGAATATGACCGCATATTCTGTATTTATTATTTTCTGGTTTAGGGCTTCTATCCCTCTAACTATTTTCTTAGCATCAGGGCTTAATTGGAATAGGAGTTCTCCAAAACTCATTTTCGTACTTTTAAGGTGAAGAAAAGAAGTGATTTACTATAGAGTGTATTACACTTATTTGTATAATTTGCACGACGTTTCGAACCTCCATGGTTCATTCTCAAGTGAACAACCTTACAATACTAGTTGATTTTATACCCGCATTAGGTCAGGTGATAATACAATGAAGGTGAAAAACATGGGGGGATACATAAGGGATAAACATAGGGGCTGCAGAAGGCTTATTGGCCCATACGAGGCATCTCCTATCCAAACACAAAGATTAATCCAGTGTAATTGGCCTGTTATGTTGGACATGTGTGTTGGCACAGTCTTCTGTGTTGGCATTGATATGTTCTTGTCTTGTCCTTACTCTCATGGTGGGTAGAGTAAATAGTTCCGTGATTTGGGTGTTCATGGTAGGTCGCTCTATTCTTATGTGAATTGCCTCAAGAATTTGTAATCTTCTTGAATCTTGGGTTTTATCTATTATGCAAGTATTCTTGTTCAACATTTCTCTTGTTAGAGTAATGTCATGGGCTTGTCTCATGTGATTCCTAGGGGCACCAGATTGAAGATGGCATGTCAAACGCCTCGTCAGCTTGGTCGACGTCATACCTATGTACTTACATTGAAGGTTACATCCTTCGTGGGGGCAAGTGTACATGTATACAACGCTTGACTGCTGTAGAGGGTTCTCCGTCGGCTTCGGGCTGTTTTTGATAAGGAGTTCGGAAGTCTTCTTGGTTTTGTAGAATATTATCAGGTTTATGTTTTGGTTAGGAGTAGTGCTTTTTACTCCTTTACGGATTATTTCTTTCATTATTCTTTCCTCTTTTATATGTTCACTGTGCATGGTTGATTTGTAATATAATTTTATTGGGGGTGTTGTGGTTTCTGTTCTAGGTTCTGAATTATACCAACGGTCCAAGTGTCTTCTTATAGCAGCGTTTATTTCCGCGTTGCTATATCCGTTGTTCACCAATACCTGAGTTACTCTTTCAAACTCTCTACTCACGTTGCTCCATTCAGAGCAGTGGGTAAGCGCTCGACGAATATAAGCATTGAGAACACTGGCTTTGTATCTTTGGGGGCACTCACTTCTACCGTTCAGGCATAATCCTATGTTGGTGGGCTTGGTATATGCGTTGGTGCTTAAAGAGGTTCCTGTTTTTGTTATTAGTACATCCAAGAATGGCAGACTGTTATTTTCACTATTTTCATGTGTAAATCGGAGTACTGACTCTCTCTCTTGGTGTCTTATTGCCTTAACGCCTTATTGCCTTATTGCCTTATTGTCTTAACGCTGCTATAAGAAGACACTTGGACCGTTGGTATAATAACCAAAACATAAACCTGATAATATTCTACAAAACCAAGAAGACTTCCGAACTCCTTATCAAAAACAGCCCGAAGCCGACGGAGAACCCTCTACAGCAGTCAAGCGTTGTATACATGTACACTTGCCCCCACGAAGGATGTAACCTTCAATGTAAGTACATAGGTATGACGTCGACCAAGCTGACGAGGCGTTTGACATGCCATCTTCAATCTGGTGCCCCTAGGAATCACATGAGACAAGCCCATGACATTACTCTAACAAGAGAAATGTTGAACAAGAATACTTGCATAATAGATAAAACCCAAGATTCAAGAAGATTACAAATTCTTGAGGCAATTCACATAAGAATAGAGCGACCTACCATGAACACCCAAATCACGGAACTATTTACTCTACCCACCATGAGAGTAAGGACAAGACAAGAACATATCGATGCCAACACAGAAGACTGTGCCAACACACATGTCCAACATAACAGGCCAATTACACTGGATTAATCTTTGTGTTTGGATAGGAGATGCCTCGTATGGGCCAATAAGCCTTCTGCAGCCCCTATGTTTATCCCTTATGTATCCCCCCATGTTTTTCACCTTCATTGTATTATCACCTGACCTAATGCGGGTATAAAATCAACTAGTATTGTAAGATTGTTCACTTGAGAATGAACCATGGAGGTTCGAAACGTCGTGCAAATTATACAAATAAGTGTAATACACTCTATAGTAAATCACTTCTTTTCTTCACCTTAAAAGTACGAAAATGAGTTTTGGAGAACTCCTATTCCAATTAAGCCCTGATGCTAAGAAAATAGTTAGAGGGATAGAAGCCCTAAACCAGAAAATAATAAATACAGAATATGCGGTCATATTCAATGAAACATGTTTGAAAGAAAACCTGCTGCCAGTATACACCAATATATATATATATATATATATATATATATATATATATATATATATATATATATATATATATATATATATATATCGTACCTAGTAGCCAGAATGCAGTTTTTGGCCTACTATGCAAGGCCCGATTTGCCTAATAAGCAAAGTTTTCCTGAATGTATATAATTTTATATTTTTTTTTCTTATCAAATGATAACTCTGTCCATTTCATTATGTATATGTTAATTTGTTCAAATTTGAGTTAAAACTAGCGTAGATATATGACTGAACCTAATCAACCCTACCTAACCTAAACTAACTTAACTTAACCTAACCTAAACTATCGCAACTAAGTCAATAAATTATAGTCTTAATATAATATTATAATAATAATTCAAATATACTAAATGGAAACAATTTATTGAAAATAAAGAAAATTACTCTGCCTATTAAGCAAATCGGGCCTTGCATAGTAGGCCGATTTCGGTCTTCCGTCCCCTCGTCATCCCCACCATTTCCCACTCCCTTGTCCGATGCCTTACCAGATGGGCTGATATTCCCATCAGAAAATTGGGAAGATCAAGTGATATGATGTTTCCATCACTGAAATATAAGAAAAACAGTTAAAAAATGAAAGGAAAGTATGAAATAATAAAAAAAATAAACAATACTCACGAAATGAACGGTATGGTCAACAACACAACTCAATTCCAACGCAATTCACACAAAATAAATAAATCGAAATGAAAATAAATCAAAATCTATGAAAATTCAATTTATCAATGCAATCAGAAACATTGAAATGGAATTGAAACATATTAATATAGCATATGTGTTTCTCATACATGCGACAGATGGCGCTGTTTTACAAGAAAAGCATAGTTTTACCTGTCACAGGTGTGACATCTCTACTTATACTTACGACTTGAACGGTATGGTAAACAACACAGCTCAATTTCAACACAATGTCACACAAAATAATTCAAGAAAATTAAATAAATCAAAATCTATGAAAGTACCAATAGGTTCGAATCCTCGTCATGGTCCCTGTGGATTTGTTCATTTGATGCATCACACAATTGTGATTTCTGTTTGTGTAATGAAGTTAGGGCGAAGAGGGAGAACGGCCTATTGACATAGCTCGAGTGCATGGGGGGAGTTGTGTAAAGCCCTGGTTTGTGTCTCGGAGAGGCTGCAGGATTCAGTAAGTTCAGTAGAACTTCGGTTTCAACTCCTTTTGACCATGTCGTAGCTCAGTCGATTAAGGTTGCGTCTGGGATGCTCTCGGATGCAGGTTCGAATCCTCGTCACGGCCCTTGTGGATTTGTTCATCCTCTGTTCTATTCCTCCAGGTCTACTATCAAATGCATCTGTCTGGGTCCTCAAAATCAGGATTGGTACTTTATGCAGTTCCCCCAATCTGCTGCATCTGAAGTCCTACTCGAATGTCTGTGAATCCCTCTCACATGGCTTCACACAAAAGACGTGCAGCTCCCTACACTACTTGAAGATTCATTATGTCCATGGAGTTCCACTCCTCGCCGGAAGACCTACTCCACCTTGCAGTTTATCTCCCACCTTGAGTTTCACCTCACACTTGGAGTTCAGCATACATTCCTCCTCTGGTACAAAGTTCTTTCACTAACTTCTACAGAAACCTGCAAGTCCATCACTATGCCAATATAAAGTGTTTTTCTGACCAATCATAAATAAAAGTATTCACAGCAAATAAACTCCTCCACCCGACATCCTTTCAAACACCACGGCACCGCCACAGTGGCTCCTCCCCGTCCTGGATGAGTCCACCTGGGAACATGTCTTGACATGTCTCTGGGCGCTCCCTCCAGCAGCCCCTCAGTCGCTGACCAGACAAGGGAGAGTGTGGGTGCACCACTATCGCCTCCAGCATGTCTTCTCAACTTAAATTTCCGATTTTACCTCAATAGCTCAATAAAATTACTTTCCTACATATACCCTTGTTCATTATGATCGCTGGGCACATGAACAAATACTGGTGGCTAATCTAATAAACAATTAAACAGGCTTATCACAGGGATCTATGAGTAGGTCAACATGACACTCGCACAGGCCGCTCACAAAAATCGCTTTAGGACTGCTTCACAAGGCTTTTTCTAGTCCTGACTTGAGTATATGGAGTCGCCCAGCAGACTCCACAACAGAAACGCCTTCTTACTTCCTTTCTCTTGAAGAAGCAACACAATTAGAGTTCCACAAAGGTGCCACCAACATTCATTTCCAGGTCTCCTCTATCATGTGACGTCACCAAAGTATCAACATCTCATTTCATGTCACTTATTTTAATACTCATCCTCTGCTCATATTCTTAAATTATTCACTGACGTTTATTATATATTTTCTTTCTCTGACTTCTTAATCTCAGGTCCGGAAAGTAGAATAACTCTCACAAGGGGTAGACTCATTCAAGCCAGGCTACAGGGATCATAACATTACCTAGTTAAACACAAGGCAATGATAGAGAAGATTCAGAAGTATGCCACCGGAATAGTCCCAGAACTGAGAGGCATGAGCTAACAGGAAAGGCTACTAGAGCTAAACCTCAAATCTTTGGAAGACAGAGAAGTAAAGGGAGACATGATCACCACCTACAAAATTCTCAAGGGTGGACAAAGAAAAACTATTTAACAAGGGTGGAACACGAACAAAGGGACACAGGTGGGAACTTAGTACCCAAATGAGCTACTAAGACATTTGAAATAATATTTGTTAGTGTCAGAGTAGTTAACAAATGGAATTCATTCGGCAGGGATGTGGTGGAAGCAGACTCTATGCATTGTTTCAAATGCAGATTTGATAGGACCAAATAGGCTCTAGTACATGTACACTAATAGATTGACAGTTGAGAGGGGGAACCAAAGAGCCAATGATCAACCACCGCAGGCACAACTAGGTGAGTACACACACACACACACACACACACACACTCTCTCTCTCTCTCTCTCTCTCTCTCTCTCTCTCTCTCTCTCTCTCTCTCTCTCTCTCTCTCTCTCTCTCTCTCTTGCTCTCTCTCTTGCTCTCTCTCTCTTGCTCTCTCTCTCTTGCTCTCTCTCTCTTGCTCTCTCTCTCTTGCTCTCTCTCTCTTGTTCTCTCTCTCTCTTGTTCGCTCTTTCTTGCTCTCTTTTGACCTCTCTCTCTCTTGCTCTCTTGCTCTCTCTCTCTCTCTCTTGACAAGGGACAAAATGGCAGGAGGCCGCAACAGGAACACGGGAAGCAGCCAGGAAGATCAAACAAAGGAATTGCTAACCCAAGTTCTGGAGGAATTCAGGAGGGAGATGAATGAAATGAGGATTACAATTAACAATCTGCAAAGCGAGCTAGCATCAGCAAGGGAGGAGATCAAATCTCTCACTGAGAAAAATAAAGAGACCGAGCATCAAATTTTCATTCAAAGGGAAGGTGGGAATGTTACATTGGAAGGAAATGCCTCTGTACCTGATACATTTGCGGATATACTAAAAAAGAGCTCAGAAGCAATGGACACAGTGAGGGAGGTAGCGATGCAAGCAGCTACGTCACAGGAAGCAGCAAGGTGCACCACTCAACTGCTGGAGAGGAAAAGATCAGTGGTAGTTGTAGGCATCAAAGAACAGGAAGGATCCAACAGGCAAGAATGGAATGGCAAGGATAGAGAGGCAGAACATGGGCTACTGAAGGGGTTACAGATGGAAGGGGCTGTACATAACATTGAGAAGGTTTTCAGGTTGGACTGGTACAACAAGGACAGAAACCGACTTGTAAAGGTGGTGTTTACAAACGAAACCACGAAGGAGGACATTCTCAAAAGGAAGAGTCGTCTGCAGCATATGGAAGGATAGAAAAAAGTATTCCTGCAGAGGGACAGGACGAAGGAGGAGAGAGCCAGGGCAGCAGAGGCAAGGAGGAAGCGCAGGGAGAGAGGAGCAAACCAGGAAATCACAGCCCTCAACACAACAGTCCCAGAGACAAGAGGAGAACCCAAAACCAGCATCCCAGCAACACCAGAGGGGGGGGGGGCGCAACACGACCACCCCCCTCTGCATAGAAACCCTCGCTTCCCCTCACCCTACCTGCCCTCACCCAACCCTCCCTCCCTCCCCCCCCCCACCCCATTCTGACCCTGACACCCCTTCCCCATTCCCATCATGTCCCCCCTCCCACCTTTTTCCCCCTGTCCCCCCTCCCCCTTCATCCCATACCCTCACTATCCCACCTCCCCCCTCACCCCGTATCCTCCGTGTCCCCCCTCCCTCCTTAACCCACACCCTACCTGTCCCCCCTTGCCTTAAACCACCACCCCCCACCCCAAAATCCTCTGAGACCCTGCAAACCACCTCACAGATCCTCTCACCCACGGAACAGCTTCCCACACCAGCAGAATGCTCGCTAAGAAAGGGACATGAAAATGAACAGAAGAAAGTGAGCTTCAAGGCGATGTACACTAACATAGATGGGATATCAAATAAAACAAGTGAACTTGGAGAATGGGCACTAGAAGATAACCCAGACATAATAGCACTCACAGAAACAAAGTTAACGAAAATCATAACAAACGCAGTGTTTCCACAGGGCTACTATGTAGTGATGAAAGAGAGAGAAAGGAGAGGAGGAGGTGGTGTAGCTCTGCTACTAAGAGAAGGTTGGAGTTTCGAAGAGATGGTAATTCAGAACTGTGAAGGTTTCAGTGACTACATTTCAGGCACCATAGCAACTGGAGGACAGAAAATTATAATAGTAGTCATATATAACCCCCCACCGAATGACAGAAGACCCAGACAGGAATATGATAGAAACAACTTGGCCACCATCAATATAATAGAGAGAGCAGCTTCTGTGGCTAGCAGGAACGGATCCAGACTTCTAATCATAGGAGACTTCAACCATGGGAAGATAGATTGGGGGAACAGAGACCCAAATGGAGGCCCAGACACATGGAGAGCTAAGCTGCTGGATGTGGCAACAAGAAACTTTCTAAGTCAACACGTCAAGGGACCAACAAGAATGAGAGGAGGGGGATGAACCAGGCTTGCTTGATCTGATATTTACCCTAAATGAGTCGGATATAAGGGAAGTTAAGTTGGAAGCCCCCTTGGGAATGAGTGATCATAGTGTATTGAGCTTTGAGTACCTGGTTGAACTGGGAATTATCACCCCAAAAAAGAACTGGGAACCAAAGGGCTGGCGTACCGAAAGGGAAACTATGAGGAAATGAATAAATTCCTATGGGATATACATTGGGACACAGAACTCGGAACCATGTCCGTACAAGACATGATGGACTATGTCACCCAAAAATGTCAGGAGGCTGTAAGCAGGTTTGTCCCAGCCCGACAGGAAAAAACAGAGAAGCAAAGGGGGAATCCGTGGTTTAATAAGGAATGTATGAAAGCAAAGGAGCTGAACAAAAGGGCATGGAGGAACTTCCGTAATAACAGAACACCAGAAAGTAGAGTGAGATACCAGAGAACCATGAACGAGTATGTCAGTGCGAGAAGAGCAGCTGAGAAAAGGTATGAAAATGATATAGCTAATAAAGCCAAGACCGAACCCAAGCTACTACACAGTCACATCAGGAGGAAGACAACAGTGAATGAACAGGTGATGAAACTTAGGGTGGGCGAGGACAGGTACACAGAGAATGACAAAGAGGTGTGTGAAGAACTCTACAAAAGGTTCCAGGAGGTCTTTACAATAGAACAGGGAGATGTCGCGGCGCTAGAAGAGGTGGCAGCAAACCAGGTGACCTTGGATAGGTTCGAAATTACAAGAGATGAGGTCAAGAAGCACCTATTGGAGCTGGATGTGAGAAAAGCTGTTGGGCCGGATGGAATCTCGCCATGGGTATTGAAAGAGTGTGCAGGAGCACTTTGCCTGCCACTCTCCATAGTGTATAGTAGGTCACTGGAAACGGGGGACCTACCAGAAAAATGGAAGACTGCTAATGTAGTACCAATATACAAAAAGGGTGACAGACAAGAGGCACTGAACTACAGGCCAGTGTCCTTAACTTGTATACCATGCAAGGTGATGGAGAAGATTGTGAGAAAAAACCTAGTAACACATCTGGAGAGAAGAGACTTCGTGACAACCCATCAACATGGGTTCAGGGAGGGTAAATCTTGCCTTACAGAATTGATATAATTCTACGATCAGGCGACAAAGATTAAACAAGAAAGAGAAGGGTGGGCGGACTGCATTTTTTTGGACTGTCGGAAAGCCTTTGACACAGTACCCCATAAAATGTTGATGCATAAGCTGGAGAAACAGGCAGGAGTAAATGGTAGGGCGCTCCAGTGGATAAGGGAGTACCTAAGCAATAGGAAGCAGAGAGTTATAGTGAGGGGTGAGACCTCAGAATGGCGTGAAGTCAATAGTGGAGTCCCACAGGGCTCTGTGCTTGGACCTATCCTGTTTCTGATATACGTAAATGATCTCCCTGAGGGTATAGACTCATTCCTCTCATTGTTTGCTGACGACGCCAAAATTATGAGAAGGATTAAGACAGAGGAGGACGGCTTGAGGCTTCAAGAAGACCTGGACAAGCTGCAGGAATGGTCGAACAAATGGCTGTTAGAGTTTAACCCAAGCAAATGTAATGTAATGAAGATAGGGGTAGGAAGCAGGAGACCAGATACAAGGTATCACTTGGGAGATGAAATACTTCAAGAGTCAGAGAGAGAGAAAGACCTGGGGGTTGATATCACGCCAGACCTGTCCCCTGAATCTCATATCAAAAGGATAACATCAGCAGCATATGCCAGGTTGGCTAACATAAGAACGGCCTTTAGAAACTTGTGTAAGGAATCTTTTAGAACATTATATACCACATGTCAGACCAATCCTGGAGTATGCGGCTCCAGCATGGAGTCCATATCTAGTCAAGCATAAGACTAAACTGGAAAAGGTTCAAAGGTTTGCCACCACACTAGTACCCGAGCTGAGAGGTATGAGCTACGAGGAGAGACTACGGGAATTGAACCTCACTTCGTTGGAAGACAGAAGAGTTAGGGGGGACATGATCACCACATTCAAGATTCTCAAGGGAATCGACAGGGTTGATAAAGACAGGCTATTTAACACAAGGGGCACACACACTAGGGGACACAGGTGGAAACTGAGTGCCCAAATGACCTACAGAGATATTAGAAAGAACTTTTTTAGTGTCAGAGTGGTTGACAAATGGAATGCATTAGGAAGTGATGTGGTGGAGGCTGACTCGATACACAGTTTATAGTGTAGATATGATAGAGTCCAGTAGGCTCAGTAACCTGTACACCTGTTGATTGACGGTTGAGAGGCGGGCCAAAGAGCCAGAGCTCAACCCCCGCAAGCCCCCCCCCCCTAGGTGAGTACAACTAGGTGAGTACACACACACACACACACACACACACACCAGGACGGCGGTCAGGGAACGACAAGGGTAGGATGGCGGTCCGCGAATTACTTCAATATTCTCGGGATATTTACGTACCAGTGAGCCCAAAACATAGTTTTTGGTCATATGAAGGGTACAGCAACGCAGTGATAATGCAACATAGTGAATTCTTATAACGTTGGATAAGAAAAAAAATTGAAAAAGAACGAGATTGTGGCAAGATGG